>NC_052150.1:84657593-84976155 GCF_902713615.1 Scyliorhinus canicula
GGTACAGAATTCCTTTTAGGACTTGACTTGACCAGCCCCGAAGTGACGGCCCTCACCCACGAGACTGCAGTAACACAATTGGTAGGCAATGTAAAATCAGCTCAGTTAGCAGCCGCGGTAAAGTTAGGCACGAAAAGGAAACAGAGCAAGGCCTGTTTCGATAGGACAGTACATGCGACTGAGTTTCAGGTAGGACAGCAGGTCATGCTGTCTATCTACAACCCCAGCACGTTTCTGTCGCCAAAGTATTCGGGTCCATATTCCATTGCGGACAAAGTTAGCCACTCGGTTTATAAAATAAAGCATCCAAACGGGAAGACTGCGTGGTTTCATATAAACCAGCTCAAGGCATATGGCTCGCAGTCTAACCACGCACACCACGTCATGCTTGACACAGCACACCCCGCCCCGCCCACAAGAGACGTATTTCTACCCTCCCCCTGCCAGACCAGCACCTCCACGGACTCGCCCTTGACTCCGCCCATTGACTTTAGGCTCCGCCCCAACACGCCCACAAGCAGCTACAGCAGAGACAGCGACTGTGACTCTGACGACAGCCACAGCACTCCTCGCTACTGCCCCTATACAACAGACTACACACACAGCGACTATGAACCTGACTCCAGTGATCCCTTTGCGATCACATACATTAAGGCCCCAGACCCAGAACCACCGCCCCACAATGATGACCCCGACTTCATTCACACGAACTTAGACACGACTGTTTGGCACCGTGACAACTCGTATAGGCTCGTCTGGAATGACGAGATGGACCCAAAGTCACACCATGCAGCCTTCGCAGCCATTATTCATTCGCGAGTATGGCATCCGGGAGAAGAGGATGACTATGAATCTGACTCCCAAAACCAGAACCCCTTTGCGACCCTGTTCGCAGAAAATGATAATTGAGGTGTCCAGATGATGTAAAAAGAGGAACCGCTTGAGAGAGAAACGGTGTCCTTTTCTGATGGAACCTGCATGTTTTATGTTGCATGTTTGTTTGTTTGTGTTTGAATGTTTTTTTTCCTGGAACAGCAGCTCTGCGGACACACGCCCCATTTGTCCGGAGAAACCTTTGAGAACTTGCTGGCATGCTTGTCAGCTGAGACCGCTGAGAGCTTGCGCGACCCCAGTTCATAATTGCTCTTCTGATTTGAGGGTACTCTTATCAGCAGAAACCTCTGGGAACTTGCCAGAGCCCCGTTCATAATTGCTCTTCTGGTTCGAAGGTAGAACCATTACATCAACCCGCCACGATGAATACACTCTTGCCCGTTCTTGTCAGGTCACTCAGGCAGTGGAGTAACGGAAGTGGTCCCCGCCCTGTCTGAGGACCCCCCTCTGGTCAGCTAAGCTCGGGTAGAGCACAACCCGCCCTACCCGGGAATTCCATCCAAATCTTACCCGTCGCGGCCCATACGCAAATCATTTTGGCACTCTTGTTTTTAAAAGTTTGATTTTGTTTTGTTTTGTTTTCAGGTAACCCTTTGGTTACCAACTCCCCATGCTATTTACATCCAGGAACATTGGGATGGTAGATCGCAAAGCTTGCGAGACGGCTCGCACTGGTACTGTATTTTTGGAGCATGTCTGGTCCTAAAATTCGTTTTTGAATTTTACAATTTTTACAATTTTACATAGAGAGTGACCAATTGTAAAAGGGAAATTGGCATTAGAGGACAGACATGCTAACGTTCGAGATATTAAACAAGATACTAACAGATACTATGCTTGATCCCATAGATTTTCAAATGCTCCAAGGAGGGATCAAAGGAACAGAAGAGAAGAGAACAGAAGAGAAGAGGAAGATGAAGAAGGCATCTTCTACCCTTGTGATATGGATAATAGGATCAATGTGGTTGCGCTTGGACGCGAACCCCCTTACCCCCACTCCACCGGCCGTTAATGTTTCACTTCCACAGAACACACAGAGCCCAGTAACAAGTATCAACACGCCAACCTGGTGTGACCAGTTCATCACCTGGTCACTTTCCTATGTGGTAGAATCACTGTTAGCATTGGCAATAATCTGCAGCATCGTGCAGACTCTTCGTATGAAGAAATGGCGAAGGAGAGCCTATCCCTCTTGCACCCAGCTTTACAGGATGGGATCCCCTATTTTTGTTTTCCACAAGGCCCCTGAACCCCTCGAAATGTAATAAAGAACTTTTTCGTTTGTCGTTCATTTGTAAATAAAGACATGTTTTTTCTGAAAGATTGTATAACTCTGAGCTTGAATGCCAAGCCAGAGAAATGAAATATGAACAGCTGCTATTGTTTTGTAATGTTAGGTAGTTAGTATGCTTGGCTGTTTCGAGTGAGTGTAGTTTATGGAGGACAGTTAGAGGTTCCAGTTTGTTGTGTGATCCTTCACGCTTCGCGTTAGGATCACAAGGAGGGAGTGTAGCCACCTGAGTTGGCCACTTCCCAAGTTCAAAATCGAGAAACACAAGGAACGCAGGGAAAATTGGACAATTCTAGAGACACAAGCAGTTTGCCGACTTTTCCTGTGTATTCTGCCTGCAAAGAAAGCAGACAACACTGAAACCAGCAGACATGCATATTAATGAGCGATTCCCGGGCACAATAGTAACAATCAAATGTGATCAAAGTAAAGCTAGACTCCTCGGCACCAGCAGGAGTCCAAGACAAAAGAAGCAAACGGGCACCCAAGGACCGCCCAGCGATCGGGAAACAGCCCCATTATTGGGGAATTCAAACCAATTGATTGGTATGGGATCCAATCGATTGGAAGTAAGCTAGGGATCCGCCCAAAAGGGGGCGAAGCCCCTGGGGCCTATAAAAGACAGGTCCCAAGTTCAATTCGCTCTCTTAGCAGGCCCTCCCAGCAGAACATCTTAGCAGCTCTCGTAGAACTTGACCGTAAGAAGGAGAGGCCTGGCCAACTGCTGCACCATCAAGTAATTGTCCAGTCAACGCACGCTACGAGATAGATGCTCCTGACCCCTTAGTCCATACCAGCTGGAAGCCTGCAGACTCAGGATCGAGCAAGAGGCCATTGTTCCCTGACCCAGCGGGTTCCCTTATCCAGATAAGTACTGGCCTGTTAGTGGTAGGAATAGCCTTTTTGTATTATATGCATGAGTAGCGATTAACTGTGTATTAATAAACATGTTTTGATTTGAACATTACTAACTGGTGTATTGAATCATTGATCTGAACTTGAACTTGAACCTCGTGGTGGTATCATAAGGATACCTGGTAACTCACGAGCTAAGTAATAAAACAGAACCAATTGAGTGTAAAGCGCACTCACCAGAACGAGCAACACTAAGAGCACGTCTTTTGGGACTTGTGGGAAGAAACCAGAGCACCCAAAGGAAACCCACGCAGACACAGGGAGAACGTGCAGACTCCGCACAGACAGTGACCCAAGCTGGGAATCGAACCTGGGACCCTAGCGCTACCCACTGTGCTACCGTGCTGCCCTGGAGAGTGGAGAGGCAGGTGCAGCAAGCAATTAGGAAGGCAAAGGGTATATTTGCCTTCATTACAAGATGATTTGAGTTCAGAAGTAGAGATGGCTTGCTGCCATTATATGGAGCCTTGGTGAGACCACAACTGGACTATTGTGTACAGTTCTGGCCTCATTACCTAAGAAAGGATATACTTGCTATGGAGGGAGTGCAGCGGAAGTTCAGTAGGCTGATGTTGGGATTGGCGGGACTGTCCCATGAGGAGAGATTTGTCAATTAGGCCTCTATTCACTGGAATTTAGAAGGATGGGAGGAGATCTGATTGAAATGTGTAAAATCTTAACCGGGCTGGACAGACTAGATGCAGGGAGGATATTTTCCCTGATTGGGGTATCTAGAGCTAGGGAATCATCTCAGGTTACGGGGTAGACCATTTAAGACTGAGGAAAGATTTCTTCACTCAGAGTGTAATGATGCTATGCAATTCTCTACCACAGAAGGCTGTGGAGGCCAAGTCGCGGAATGTATTTAAGGAAGAGATCGATAATGTTTTTGAAGTGTTGGCTAGTGTAGACTTGATAGATGAACAGACACTTCCAACACTGATGAAAGTTCAACTCAATTTTATTAACTACTTCTAACTAACTAACACACGATGACTGTGGGACTAAATGATGCTAACTTAAACCAGAGACCTAAGCCTTGTCCGAACCAGTTGATTCTCTCAGCACGTGGTGTGAGTCTGTGCTGGGCTGGATGAGTTCTTGTTACACTCAGAGGCAGCATCCAGAATGAGCGGGAACTGTGGTGCCCTCTGCCTTTATAGTGTGTGTATTCTAACTGGTGATTGGCTGCGATGTTTGTACATGTTGATTGGTCCCTGTGTGTGTCCATCAGTGTGTGTCTGCACCATGATATACTGGTGTATATTATGACAGTTTTAGATTTTAATGGTAGCAATGGGGAGGAAGCAGGAATATGGCATTGTGATGGAGGATCAGCCATAATGGGTCCTCCGCTGTTTGTGATTTTCATTAATGACTTGGATGAGGGAGTTGAAGGGTGGGTCAGTAAATTTGCCGACGATACGAAGATTGGTGGAGTTGTGGAAAGTGAAGACGGCTGTTGTCAGCTGCAAAGAGACATAGATAGTGGCAGATGGAGTTTAACCCTGAAAAGTGTGAGGTTGTCCATTTTGGAAGGACAAATATGAATGCGGAATACAGGGTTAACGGTAGGGTTTTTGGCAATGTGGAGGAGCAGAGAGATCTTGCGGTCTATGTTCATAGATCTTTGAAAGTTGCCACTCAGGTGGATAGAGCTGTGAAGAAGGCATATGGTGTGCTAGCGTTCATTAGCAGAGGGATTGAATTGAAGAGCCGTGAGTTGATAATGCAGCTGTACAAAACCTTGGTCAGGCCACATTTGGAGTACTGTGTGCAGTTCTGGTCGCTTATTTTAGGAAGGATGTGGAAGCTTTGGCAAAGGTGCAAAAGAGATTTACCAGGATGTTGCCTGGAATGGAGAGTAGGTCTTACGAGGAAAGGTTGAGGGTGCTAGGCCTTTTCTCATTAGAACGGAGAAGGATGTGGGCGACTTGATAGATGTTTATAAGATGATATGGGGAATAGATAGAGTAGGCAGTCAGAAACTTTTTCCCCATTACAAGGGGATATAAATTTAAGGTGAATGGTGGAAGATATAGGGGGGGGTGTCAGAGGTAGGTTCTTTACCCAGAGAGTAGTGGGGGCATGGAATGCACTGCCTGTGGGAGTAGTTCAGTCGGAAACATTAGGGACCTTCAAGCAGCGATTGAATAGGTATGTGGATTGCGGTAGAATGATGGGGTGTAGATTAATTTATTCTTAATCTGGGACAAAAGTTCGGCACAACATTGTGGGCTGAAGGGCCTGTTCTTTGCTGTATTTTCTATGTTCTATGTTTTATAATCACACTGAATGGCAGAACAGGTTTGAAGGGTCGAATGGCCTACGCCTGTTCCTAGTTTCTCTTGTAATGGTCCTTCCTTTTTATTCCCTTATTTCCCCTTTTATTTTTGCTGTTAGATTTTTGATTTATGGATGAAGACATGTGTCTTTAAGGCAAGTGGCCTGTGCCTTTAATTCAAGCAGAGGGTTTCAGCAGCAGGAGAGATCACTGTGCTAGTCTGTGCTGGTTTAAACTGGAGGTGTAGACTGTCTGGCACTAATGACAGAGATTGGCTGGGTCTTGGTTTGATTGATTTGGTTGATGGACAATGAATTTGTCCAAAAGACTGTGCTCTGCCCAGGTGGTGACAGATCTGATTTGATTGGAATGCTTTTTAGAGCTCCAAGGGTTGAGTTTGGTTTCAGTTTTGATGTATCAGCCCCTGGAAAGGACCTACTATCCTCTCCTCTCTCTGATTTTTTCTAGAATGGCTGTGTGTCTGGCAGAAACCCTGGATGAATTTGGAAACAGGCAGAGACCCAAACCAACCAACTCTCTCTCCTGAAGGGCAAAGGCAGAACTGGCAAACTCTCCCTACAGAAAGATAGAGCCCTGAACGTGGACCTCGAGTTGAAGGTCTAGTTTGATGAGAAAGGAAGTGTCTCTCCAGAAAGCATGCTGCCTGTGAGTACTGCATTTTCTAAACTACAGGGACTATGAATGAATGACTCTACAAAGAAGACTATTACCGGTTGTAAACCAGAGACCTTAATCCACAAGCTTGATGTGAAGAAAGTATGCTAAAGAACCACCATCTCAAGCAAAGGCTGTTACCTTTTGACCTTCATCCTTATTATATTTTTGCCCTTTCCCCCCTCTGTGTTTGGCTGGCTCGTGTGTGTCTGTGTGTGTGTGTGTGGGGGGGGGGGGGGGGGGGGGGGGTTGGAGTTGAGGGTGGGATAGTTAAAATGGGTAGTAGGTATTAGCTTGTTATTAACCAGTTGTATTTGCTGCGTATTTCATGACAGTGCTTGTTATAAAAAAACAGTAGTTGTGTTTGCATTTACAAACCTGGTGACTGTAATTACTGAGCAGCCAAGGGCCAAAGACTGTGAGTATTTTTATAAGACTTGTTGTGACTCCGGAGCACGTGGGGCTAGAACTGAAGAAGCGCTAGCCCAGTGGGTCGTAACACTATGTTTCTCTGTTTCTCAACCTGTTGACATAGTTTACCACACTATCCTCTTCTAGTCTCTCTCCACCATCATCCATCTTAGTCAGATTGCTCTCACCTGATTCCATTCTTACCGTTATAATCGGAGCTCCTCTTCCTACTTCGACACTGTTACATCTGGTGTCCTCCAAGCATCAATCCTTGGTCCTCTCCTATTTCTCATCTGCATGCTGACCATCGGTGACATCATCCAAAGGCACAGTATTAATTTCTAAATGTACGCTGACAACATCCAGCCCTACCTCACCACTATCTTTTGACTCCTCCAGAGTTACTAAATTATCAGAATGCTGAGCCAACATTCAGTCCTGGAGCAGTAGAAATTTCCTGCAATAAAAGTTTGGGAAGACTGAAGCTATATTGAGCTGGATGCTCAGTTTGGGAGTCTAAGTGCTGACGCCAGCGGAGCATGTGTGGACTTTCACAACCGGAAAATCGGGGTGAAACCCTCACCGATTCCGGTATTGGTGAGGGGGTAGCACCGGCACCAACCAAATGTCCCGCCGCCTGCGCTGAAAACGGCCAGAGAATGACCGAGTCCCGGGCCGCTCATGCGCATGGCTGACGGCATGCACCAGCCGCATTGTACAACATGATGCCGGGCATGCTGACCCCAACCCTGTCAGCTGCTGAAATCCATGCCTTTATTACCTCTACATTCAACTGTTCCAGCTCACTCCTGCTTGGTTTCCCAAATTCTACCCTCCATAAACTTGAGGTCATCCAAAACTCTGCTGCCTGTGTCTGAACTCACAGCAAATCCCCACTCGCCTATCATCCTTCTGCTCGCTTACCTACATTGGTCCCCAGTCAAGCAATGTACTGATTTTTAAATTCTCATCCTTGTTTCCAAATCCATCACCGCTCCCTGGCCGGGATTCTCCGACATCCTGGCAAAGTGTTGATGCCGGTGTCAAAACCGGCGCGAGCGACGGCGGTATCAACGGCCCGCCAGGCCCAGTCATTCTTCCTCGGGGGCGCCGAAGTGCTGTGCGCTGCTCCGGTACCGAAGGCTGGCCCTACATGGCCGGCGCGGGTCGGTGAATGCGCACCACGGCCGGCACGGGTCAGCGCATACGCGCCGGTCAACATGGCGAAGCCCTATAGGGGCCCAGCGTGGAGGAACATAGGCCCCCTCCCGGAATGAGCGCTCCCACCGATCGGTTGACCCCGGAGTCGGCTTCCCCCGTCCCCCCACCAAGACGGCCCCCGCAGCCTGAACACCGGGTAGGACGTGAACGATGCCAGCGAGACTTAGCAAAACCCGACGGAACTTGGCGGGCAGTCGGCCCCCTGACCGCGCTGCGGCGACCGCGCCAGTGTGATTGCCGGTGGCCAGAGAATCGGCGGCCTGGTGTTGGAGCGGCGTGCCCTGTCTGATGATTGGCTGCTGCATTCTGTGTGTTCACTGGTCATCCTGTGTGTCAATCACTGCCTGTCTGTGCACCATCATATACCTGTGTGTATATTATGACAGTACTTTCTCTGGAATCGTGGGTGAATGTCCTGCCTCCAGCTAATTACTATTCTGTGGAGCATTAAATGGCTGTGGGGCTATTGTGATCGGTGGTACTGGTGCGTTCTCCGCTGACGTTTTCGGTAGCTGGGTGGGAAACCCCACCATCTGAAAAATCCTGTCTATATAGTCTACAGCATAGCAACAGGTCAATTAGCCCTATCAATCTGCACCACTATTAATATTCCCCAAAAGCTTCCTCCCACCTTTCTTCATCTGACTTCACTAACATATCCTATTCCTTTCTCCCCTTATGTGCTTATCTTGTTTCAACTACACCTTCTGGTAGCAAATTGTACATTGTAACCACTCTCTGGGCAAAGAACATTCTCCTGAGTTCCCTCACGTATTTATTGATGTTTGTCGTAATTCATAGTCCCTCGTTTCAGTCGCTTTTGCAACTGGAAATATCTTCTCTACATCTATCCGATCGAACCCTTTCATGATCTAAAATAACTATCAGATCACCCCCTAGTCTTCTCTTTTCTGGAGAAAAGAGCCACAGCCTATTCAGTCTTCCCTGGTAAGAATTTCACCCAAAATCGTTTTGCACATTATCCAGTGCCACTGTCAGCTTTTATATATGGGGACAAGAACTGCACAATACTACAAGGGTGGTCTAACCAAGACCCAATGCAAGTTTAATGTAAGTACTCTGCTTTTCAATTCTACCCCTTTGTAAATGAGACCCAATGCATTTTGTTATGGCCTCATTAACCTGCATCAATACTTTTAGTTCAATTCATTAAAGAGGAGATGTGTTTATGTCGTTCAGCAAATCATTTTTCATTAATTTACAATACACAAAACCACAATGATATGATTCACTTCATAATGTATCATTGCATTATTTGCATAAGACCTCATTGTGATAAAGATGGCATATGGCTCATCTCCCTCCTCAAACAGAACAGAAATGTTTGCCAAATATTCTCTGTATTAAAACAGTGCTGAATTTGATACAATCTCTTCAGATCCCAAGCATAGAACCATATGTTCATAAATTGTACTTATATGTCGAAACAAGTGACTCAACCACCTGTGAAACCATGTTTGGTGCCCCTGAAGAAACCATTATTGTGAGTCCAAGGAATAGAATGAGTTAAGGAAGCAGGAGAAGAGGAAGGGGAGGGAATGGACACCAGTGACACCATGGAAAGTAGCTAACATCCAACAGAAAATCTGGAAGATGTTCTGCCTAGATTTCAACATCCTCCACAGGGCTACCTTGCAATCCCACACCTTGAAATAGCAAAAACCAGGGAGGATTTGGATGGTTCAAAGCAGTAAAAAATATAATTGATACTATGCAGATTAGTTTTAACCAGCTGCATGGGGACTTTGTGTCTTTGCGCACAGTATGTAGATTGGCTGGGAAAATGGAGCCAAGTAGGTTGGCTCTCTCACCAATCTGCTGACGACGACATGAGTCTGTTGTCAGCTGTTCTCCTGCACATAGGTCAGGTATATTTCTGGTTAGATGTCCTTCAAATAATTTGATAGTCAGAATTCTGAGGTCATTGTGGTGGCCTCAACTTCCACTGTGGCCACATTTCTCGAAAGATAATCAGCTGCTGTTCACATATGAATCGAGATGGGCTGTGCAACAGAAAAGTTGATCGTGTCTTCACCAAATGTCCACACAAGCAAGCATTTTTTATATTGTTACAAATTTGAGTCTGCTTCAGATTCATATTCAGTAGGACTAATCATTTCCATCAGCAATCTGAGCATCTTGAATGATTTGAATTATATCGGTCTATGTCTACTTCTGCCATTGCAGGATCCAGGATGATAACAATTATATTCTCTTCTGACTTGTATCAAACACCCTCTGCCTGGGTTCAAGCCACAAAGAATTATTTAGCTTTTGCGAGAAATGTGGCAATGTTATTTGGCATAAGATAGTTAAACTTTTATGATTTGAAGTTACAACTGCATATAAAGTTTGAAATGTAGCAATTTAATTGATTTTTAATTTAGCTATTTGAGAAAACAGCAGAGCATATAGACAGAGTGAATGGAGTAGATGTGATTTTCCATGAAGCATTTGATGAAACATATAAGACCCCTTTTCATCCGTTAATATCCCCTTCTGTGACCAGGTTTTTGACCACCTTCTCTAATATGGCCTACTCTAGCTCCTATTTCTGATGTTTAACATTGCTTTTTGTGACTTAGCTTCAGAACACTTCTGTGAAGTCCCTTTGGTGCATTTTAATTAAAAACACGATATAAATGCTTGTTGTTGTACCAAGTAAGAGATTTGCTGCCCAGATAAAGGTAAAATGATGGCATAGATCGTGAGATTGTTGAAGCACAAAAAATAGACATGTTACGGTATTGTACCAGATCCCAATATATGTTAGGAAACTGGACGAGAAACACCAAGAATCTTGCAATTTACATACTGTGAGGAAAGAACATTTCACCCCGAGGAGTAATTCCACAGACAAATAGGAATCTTTTATATTATAACAAACTTTATTCTTAACACAGGGCCAACTACATTAACACCACAGAAAATGGATTGCAATTCACAGGTAAACAATTCTTAACAATGAAAGGAAACACTTTAAGTTCTAACTTATACCTTCTCTATCTCCAATTCAGCAAAGGCCGTTACAGGTCAAAAGCCACTTGTAAATAAAGTTAGCAAACACAGCGATACTTGTTTGCCTCTGAGGAGAGAGTTGCTTTCAGCAAAGGAAAGAAACCCTTTCCAGGTACAAACTGCAAGTCCTGCTATCTTTGGCAGACTAAAAGCTAAACTGCTTGTTACAGACTTGGCTCCTCTCATCAATTACCTCATCTTTATCCTGCTAACTGTCTCATGACCATCTTACACAATCCATCAATTATCCAAATCCTGAGGGAACCTTCTTTCTATAAACAAACATTCATTAGCCCTATATAGGTAAACAATTAAATGATTGTAATCAATGATTATCACACTTTTAGCACATCTTAATGACATCTTTTGCCATCATGCCAACTGCCCATATATCAAATCAAGATTTATAAAAATATTACTGCAACAGATATATAATACAAAATATATAATCATTTCCTATAGTCCTCACAGATAATTTGAGTAATTGGAAATAAAAACTGGAAATACTCAGCCAGTCTGACAGCATTTGTGGAGAGAGAAACTGAATTACTGTTTCAGGTCAGTGACAGAACGTTTAAACTTGAAACACCCTGGGCTGGATTCTCCGATTCTGTGGCTAAGTGCCGACCCTGGCGTGGGAACTCTGGAGTTTTATTAGGCTAAAATCGGTGCTGAACCCTCACCCATTCCAGGACCGGTGAGGGGCTAGCAGTAGCGCCAGGTAGAACCCGGCTCCCGTGGCAAAAATGGCTGGAGAATGGCCGGGTGCGTGGCCACTCATGCGCACGGCGACGACCTGCAGCGATCACACCATACAACATGGTGCCGGCGGCGCACAGACCCGACCTGCCAGATAGTGCCTCCCTAGACCCCACTCGCCACCCCCGGACTCCCCCCACCAGTCCCCCCTTGTTGAAGCCTCCCTCCCCCCAGCCAGCAGCACGGCTCACCCCCGACTGTAGCACTACTGGGCACAGTCAGCAGCCGCCACACACGGTTCACGAAACCTGAGAGCACAAGTGAACCAAGCCGTTGTGAACTCGGCCCATCGGGGGGTGGGGGGAGCATTGGGGGAAGGGCCTTCAGGTAACATCCTGAGGCCGTTCCAACGGCATGCGGCGTACTCCCGATTATGCCATTTTGGAGAGGACAGAGCATCTGAAAACACGCGCCGCCCCAGATTGGGCCGTAAAAAGGGATTCTCCGCCTGATCGCCGATTACGATTACGAAATTGCGTTGGTAAGCGGAGAATCCTGCCCCCTATCCAAAAAACAGTGTTGGCCGCCAAATTTACAAGAGCTTTTTAAAAATTATAAAATAGAGAGTGGGACTAAGTGGATGTCTCATCCAGACACAATGAACTGACTGTTTCGTGTGTATTTATTTATAATTCTACAGTTGGAGTTAAAAGGACAGATTTAGATGTGCATCATCTGCTGGGGAGCTGTTACAAATTCGAGTGTGTTGTAGATACCTTCTCAGGTCCAGTGCTGTCAGTCAGCCCTGCAAACTATCTGAGTGTCCTACTTTCGTGGAGGTTGACTGAAGCTGCCCTATATCTATTAGTACGGTGGACACGAGGGTTTACCAATATAATTGCGTTGCAATCTGATCTTGATATTTAAGTCTTTCTCATGTGTGTTTCTATACTTAAGAATGGACCCAAGAAAACACTTGCTGAGTCTTATTGTGAATTGTTAAGTTGCATTTTTTTGCTTGGGCACGTACAGAGTGAATCAGAATTCATGTTTCCATTCAGCTTCATTTTGTTTCCCGACATTAAAAAGTGAACTTGCTGCTATTCAACATTAGTTGATTTTCTTATTGTATTTTCAGAATGAGTTTACGATCTGCACAACTATGAGATCGAAGAAACTGAAGGCCTGCATTTTCACCCCTGTTCGCGAGACCTGCAGCGGGATTCTCCGCTGGCACGATTCTCTGTTGCGCTCGCAGAGCATCCATACAGGTGGTTTCCCGGTGGCATGGTGTGGCTATAATGGGAAATCCCATTGGCAGTGGCGGGAACGGAGAATCCCACTGCCGGTGAGGGCATGCCACCCAGGAAAATGTGGCTGGCAGACCGGAGAACCCCCCCCCCCCTGCAGTTCCTCTTTTTCCTTAGGTCAGTCGGACTCTAGTTTCAGCGTTCAGTGGAAACTGACTGCTTGACAACACAAAACCACACCAACTTAACTTGGTGATGCTTCTGTTGAAGTCAAAGTAATAATTGTTGCAGCAATGAGTTTGAACAATCACTAGAATGTCAAACTGTCTCTCATTGCTTGCAACACATTAGTTAAGACACCCCATCTGAGTTTCAATCTAAAGTTCTGTTGTTCTATGAATTTGCTTCCTGAGAGCTTAGTTTAAGGCAATGTTTGTATTTCTAATACCAAAGCCTCATTGGGTACGTAGTCAGAAATCCCAAGCATGATAGGGTCAAAATATAGTTCTATATTTCCATTTTTGGTGGATCACAGAATCAGGGAGAATCACAGAATCATCACATCACAAAAGGAGACCATTCAGCCAATCATGTCTCTAGCAGTTCATCGAATGAGTAATTTACCAAGTTCCATTCATCTCTTCCTCCTTCAAAGAACAAAGAACAATACAACACAGGAACAGGCCCTTCGGCCCTCCAAGTCTGCACCGACCATGGTACCTGCCTAAATTAAAACCGTATGCACTTACGGAGTTCGTATCCTTCCATTACCACCCTATTCATATATTTGTCTAGATGCCCCTTAAATGCCGCTATCGTACCTGCTCCCACCACCATCCCAGGCAGAGCATTCCATATATTTACCATTCTGTGTAAAAAAACTTACCTCGCACATTTGTTCTCAACTTTTCCCCACGCACTTTAAACCTATGTTCTTGTTGTAACTCTGCACATTCTTCATTTTCAGATAACAGTCTAATTCTTTTTGCATGCTTTGATTGCACCTGCCCCAGCACATTTTAAGGCAGTGCATTCCAGACCTTTCCCACTTTCTGTGTGAAAAGTATTTCCTTATATTGTTTGGCTTCATTTGCCAATTACTTTAAACCTGTGTGCTCCTGTTCTCCATCCTTTCAGGAGTGGGAACAGTTCCTCACTATCTTGTCTGTCCAGACCCCTCCTTATTTTGAACACCTCTATCAAATTAACTTTCAGTCTTCTTTTCTCCAAGAAACACAGTCCTCACTGCTCCAATATATCTTCATAATTGAAGTTCCTCATTCCCGGAACCATTCTTGTGAATCTTTTCTGCATTCCCTCCAATGCCTTCACATGAAGTGTGGCACCCAGAACTGGACGCAAATGTGATGATATGATCTGCATACTTGTCTGCCATTGGGCCAGAACGTCGGCTTACCATTGGCCCTGGTCGGTCATGTGCCTCTCGACCGATAGGCCTCTATTAACGAGGTATAAATGCTCAAACGCCTGACGATCGTCCCTTTCCACTGTAGACGATCGCAGAGCTGTGTTCTAGTTAATTAAAGCCAGACTTTGGTAAATCACTCGCCTCGCGTGCAATCGATGGTACATCGATGGTATTCCATCTGAGACTTAACTGGTATTTTATACAAATTCAACGTAACCTGCTTGATTCTGTATTCTACGCTTCTTTTAATAAAACCTACGTACTTTGTTAACCATGCTCTGAACCCATCCTGCCACCTTCAATGGCTTATGCACATACACAGTTCCTTTGCTCCTGTACCACCGTTAGAATCCATAGAATCCCCATTGTGCAGGAGGCAATTCAGCCTAACAAGCCTTCACCAACCCTCTGAAAGAGCATTTTACCTAAGCCCATTGCCTCACCCTATCCCCGTAACCCCTTGCATGGATCATGGCCTAGCCACCTAACCTGCACATCTTTGGACTGTGGGAGGAAACCCCACACAGACACGGAGAGAATGTGCAAACTCCACAAAGACAGTCAGCCAAGGCTGGAATCGAATCCGGCTCCCTGGTACTGTCAGGCAGCAGCGCTCACCACTGTGCCACCATGCCGCCATCTTTATTTTATATTGTCTCTTCATGTTCTTCCTTCCAAAATGAATCACTTCACATTTCTCTGGATTAAACTTCATCTGCTACCTGATCTGATACCCGTGATAGTTGCCGAAATGTTGGAAAAATGTTTTGTGGGTGCGAGAGATAGTTTAGCTGCGATGTGCCGACAGTCAAATAGCTTACTAACACTTGTCTGTTCGAAAGCTGAAACATTACCCTGCAGATGAGGTAATCGGATGATTGCAAGTTTCTGTGTAACTATAGTTCAGAATGACTCAGGAAGAGAAGGGACAAAAAATACAAGTATTGAGATTATCTAATGACATCATCTGGCAAAAATTGCTTATGCGAAATGAAGCAATTGTGTATGGTATTTTTACAAGAGACTGGTTTACGCTAGATTTTGTCAGTTTTTGCCACTGTTTCCATCACTCTCTTATCTCTCTTTCCGAGGTGTTCATTGCCACACACAACAATCTGGGCTGTAGACTTTCTTTCTGATTGCTGCCAATGCTGTTCTGAAACCAGCTGACAGGAGTTGTGCTTGAGCTAATGATATTAATTTTTCCTTCCCTTTGAGGCAGACCATCACTACATAGCTCAGCACTCCTTCTAGTAGCCCGGCAAAGATCTGCTGAACCTTGTTTCCAGTCGTGTCAGGTGAGTTCAAGTGACAGGCAGCTCTGGGATCCAAAGCGGTAACCATCTGGTTTGGAGGCAGGTACTCCACGGGCTGCTCTGCAGGTCTGCCAACTTCGCATCACCTAAGGTCATTTTTAATTTCCTGGCTGGAATTTAATAACAGAACTCTTAGCTTTAAAAGTTATCAAATATTTAGCTTCAGCCTATAAGTGTGATGGTACTCTGATGGAATTGAATAATTTCAGACAATATTTATTGTAATTGCTAAAAATACTGAAATAATTATTTTGCTGACCTTCAGGAATAAGCAAACCATTCAGCTGTCAAAGAGTCCCCTTGGTATGTGTAGTAGTATTAAGTGTGCTTATCTTCACCGATACAATTCAAATGTCACCGTATTCAGTGAACAGAGGAATTCTTGCCTCGAGATTGCGATTCGAAAGACTATCAAATCTTCCAAATATATTTAATGAGATAGTTTATCAACTACCCCCTCCCTTATGGAGAAATCGAGCTGTGCAGGAAAGCCAATCTTCCATGTTGTGTGACCAATATCAGCCAGAATCCTGGTGGCGGTCTTACTCTGGAGTAGAAATATCAACCACGGTTCAGCCACCAGATTATTAACCAATTATCCCTATGCAAAATCTACATGTATGGGTACTGAATGAAGAAAAGAATGTGTCTGGTTTTCTGTTGCTTTGGAAGAAGCCTTCACAATCCTCTTGATTTCAGTTTGCACTGCAACACCTGATTTAGGGCACCAGTACGGCCTCTATTATGCTGCACCAATGCTACATTGTAGCGTGAACAAAACCTTAAGACTACTTCAATCACCTGCTTGCGGTTGGTGGTCGGAGTTTTATTGGACGCCTGGGAAAGGGCGAATCACCAGACCTCTGGACTGCCACTAGTGCATTCCGTAAGAATGTCAGGAGGCTGGAAAATGGAGAGAATATTTTTGGGCAAGTACCTTTCAGGAAATAAATAAAGAGAAACCATTTTGCATACTTATTTTTCAAACTATCAAAATCTTTGGTAGTTCATAATAAAGTACCACGAACTCTTTAATTTATTTCTATGCCATTCCTGTTGCTGCACTATCTAAAGGCCTATCCATCCACAAATAAATGTCAGGCAATGCTTATATGTTGCTATTGGCAGCTGTATAGGTGTTTGTGGTGGCTGTGGTGTTTCAACGGTATTTCTGTTGCCAGTTGAAGTGGGAATATATTCAGTTATGCAAACCAATCTCCAGAAAGTTTCTCTAATGTCAATTTAGGCCTGACACTTAGAGAATAGGAAGTGTTACTAGCTGCCACGTAGCTTATGAAGATTGGTTCTGTAAATTTCAGACATAGAAGTTAATGGCATGGGAGTATTGGCTGGTTCATTTGTTAAAGTACTGCCCTTGCCTTATATATCTAAGCTCTTGGTTAGAACTTAGACAACATTACAGAACACTTTCTCTTCATGGTGATTATCAAGAAGCATTTGTAGAATTTGGTTTTATGCATTTGCACCTTCATTACTAGCACAAATGCAACGCTGATAGACTGCTTCCATTGATCCACCTGGTCACACCTCACTTTTACTTTCATGCTGTTTTCCACTTCCCTCCTGTTTATCCCAGGAGAATCAGAAATAGTGTTGGTCCAATAAAATGACACATATCATACCGGAAAATGAACCTATTTTGGAATGTCAATTTATATCAAACAGGCAGATACGTTAGCGACCTTTAAGACTTATCTGGATAGGCACATGAACAGACGGGGTATGGAAGGATACAGGTGGTTGGTCTAGATAGGACACGTGATCGGCACACGTGATCGGCGCAGGCTTGGAGAGCCGAAGGGCCTGTTCCTGTTCTGTATTGTTCTTTGTTCTTTGTATTTCATGACGATGTCACAGCTTAAAGCCTCGATATCGTGATGAAAGAACCCCGAAAGAAAGTTTTCACAGATTGTGTTTACAAGTGGTCTGCAGTATCACCTTCCTAATGATACCAGTTTCTAGCCAGTTGCATACTTGTAGAAAGCTCCTTTTTATACATTGTGGGTGATGAAATCAGTGCACGGAAGTCACGGAAAAATGAGAGCTCGCTTGTCGCTCAGTATTTCATCCTTTAAGGCATAGAGAAGCTGAGCCATATACATTAAGAACATTTAAGGAGTGGAAGTTCTTGCCCTCCCTGAGGTGATTTTGGAAGCATTTAATTGAACAGGAGGGTGCTGCGATGGGTCCCTGGTGCCTTCCTCCTCCAGTCCAATGAAATCTGGGGGGAAAGTTTTGTGGATGACCTTGCTGTCCTGCAACATCAATTGAGACCCTTAAGCGTGGGACATAGGCAATCAATAGCCACCCAAGGGTCTTCTCCCACTGGCAGGTAGGGCAGAGCCATGCAGAAACCCCCAAAGTGTTTGCTAACAGGCTCCCGGGGGTGGGGAGAGGGAGAGGTAAGGGGTTCCTCATCACAAGTTCTGAGCGCCTGATTGAGGGCGTTGGCTTCAGGAAGTGGGGTAGTCTGCTGAGAGCTAACCCCTGCCCTTTCTTCTGAATTGCCCTCCCCATGTCCCCTTTCCCACCTTCACTCACCTGTGCTCTGCCTCCTTTGCCATTCCTGGGCCACTGGTGGGTGCACTGCTGTTAGTTACAACTGCTCTTCCAGTGGCACTGATGGTAATGATGCACTGCTGGTTGCTGATTGGCTGGCAGCTCTTGGCAGGATGGGATTTCTGCTTCCATGTGTCGTGTTAGGTACATGCACTGGTCTAACGCTGGCTGCAACTGGATGCAGCTTAGATCAAAAAGATACTCCAGACCTTGAAGTTAGTTCAATCAGGTTTATTGAACTAATAGCACAGTTAGCACAGTTCTCTGTGAGTTCGACTCTCTGCTAACTTAAGTGTGGTTACTCTGTCTGACTGAAGCAGACTAGCTCTTAGCCACGTGGGCCTTGTGGGAGGTGTGAGATTGTAACAACACCCTTGACTGACTCTCTAGATGTTCATCAGTGGAAAGAGGCGGTGTGTGAGTGTCTTGTGTCTTTTATAGTCAGATCCCACCCCTGAGTATCCTGCCTGCTTATTGGTCATGTCCTGTTCTCTGTGTCCATTAGCTGCTTGTCTTTGCCTGCCTGTATATCATTATGTGTGTATCTGCATATCATGACACCAGGGTCCTTGATCCTGGGGATGGCCCACTGCAGCCCACTTAATTGCCTGATTGGCAAACAATATGGCAGGGCCTCTCCAAAGGAGACAATACAGGGCTCTCATTGTCCCTCTGGCCAGGGGGTGAAACGCTTGTCTCCTGGATTAAATTCAGCCCCAGGTTTGATCTCAGGCCGAGGCTGAATAAATTGATTAGTAGATGGCTTCAGCTGAAGTTAAGGAGAAGGGAAACATCTACGGTGCACTTCTTGCTTGTTACTCATTTACCTCTGCTGAAGTGCATATGGGTGGAAATTGGATGATGACAGAATTAAAAACGATTTGCATTTCAATCTAGAAGAATTAGGGATGGAATTCTCTGTTGTCTGACGCTGAAATCGGGATTGGGCGAAGAATGGCTGCCGCGCCGAAATTGCGGCAGGCGCCTCTTTGACGCCGGGTTCCGATGCTCTGCCCCCTCCAAATCAGCGTCATTGAGATGCGCGCCGCGGCCAGTCGCAACTCCGTTGGAATGTCATTAGCGGGCCCAACCTCTGTTCCGCCTCTGATGGGCCGAGTTCCTGATGGCGCGAGCCACGTGTGGTCTCAACAGTCGTGAGCCCGGTGTGGCGGCTGCGGAGAGAGAGAGAGCGTACGGACAGTTTCCAGCACTGCCACACTCGGCCAAGATCCGTGCCGTTGGGCGGTGGGGAGGCTCCTGCCAGGGCTGGGGGGAGTGGTTGGAGGGTGGCCAGGAGGTGGGCTGTGGGTTGGGGCTGCAGATACACGGTCCAGCACTGCCGGCGCCATCTTTTCCGGCGCAAACGGTGGGTGTGTGGGAGGTATAGGCTTCCTGCGGCTGCAGCTTGTCAGCCCTGCACATGTGCAGCACGGACCCGGCAATTCTCCAACCACGTTCCACACGTTCCAAGGGTGTTTAAAGTGTGCTGGTGCTAGCCCCTCACCAGTAGTGGAATCGGTGTGGGTTCCGCGCTGATATTCCGGTTGTGAAACACCATGGATCCTCTGTTGGTGTCGGCACTTAGCCTCAGGAATGGAGAATCCGACCCAAGGTGTTTCAAAGAGGTGTAAGACTGTCACCTTGCCAGAACTTTGACCTCTATATTCCATTAACTACAAATTGTCCAGTTGTCCGCTTCAATATTCTGTCTCACATTATCATCCACTTCCACCATCAGTCTCACTTTCAGTGATCCACACAGGTTCCCTGTGTCCCAATGGACTCAATTTATAATTCTGGTCCTCATCTATAAATCCATTTGCAACACCCTGACTTTCCATTCCTTCATTTTCAGCACATGGGCATCAGTTGATTGCATAATTGGCCTTTTATGTATGTCCCACCCTGAACTTGAATTTTGATGGCAACATCTTCAGCTGACTTTGACCTACACTCTGCCCGGAACTCACTCCACCAATGGTCGCTGTCTTAATTTCAATCCCTTATCGAAACGGAGGGTGCGATTTACCGGCTGCACCCCACTGGAATTGGGCCTCTCCCGGGAATCCCAATGGCCGCTGCGCTTCGCGAGGCCGGCAGAGTTACAATCTGGATCTTGTCGCAATGGGCGGGACCCTGACTGTCTTGTTAGGCTCTTGACATAGCATAAGCTGCTTCCTTGATGTGCAAAGGAAGGTTCAGACTTGGAGATAGCTTTAACACGTTTATTACTGTTAACGATTCTCCTACTTGGATTCAACTCCACTGTTAATCCTTCGATAGCTACTCAGACTGATGAACCAGTCTGCTACAATCCACGTGGTGGGTGTGATGTTGAATCAACTCTGTGTCTGTACTCACTGAGTGTCTCCACTGGAGAGAGGAAGATCATGTGTGCTGTGTCCTTTATATATGGGTTGGTGTAATGCCCTCCTGTGGTAGTCTCACCTCTGTGTGTATCGTGAATGTCCATTGGTCGTGTCCTGTCTTACTGACCTATTGGTTGAATGTCTGTGTATCATGTTTGTAGTGCTCCCTCTAGTGTCCATCTAGTCTACATGTTTTTACATTAACCCCTTGTGTATTTACAGTGATGCATATCACCACACAGATTAGTATAGTTAAAAGAACTTAAAAGCTCATTTAGCAATGCTGCTGCCAGAACTAACTGGCACCTGTTATCTATCAGCCTTACTGAGGAGAGCCCAGCCAGGTACTGTTTAGCACTGATCCTCACAAACAGGGACCTTGGCACTCCAAGCATGGCACTCTATAAGTGCCCCTGTCAGCCTGTCAGTGCCACCTTGGCACCCAGTTGCCAAGGTGAAACGGAACTTGAGGGAACTCCCAGACAATCAGAGGTCCTTGGGTGGTCAGCATCTGATTAGGTTGGCACCCTGATTCTGCTGGTGCCATCTGGGCACCTTGGCACTGCTAGTCTGACACCCTGGCAGTGCCACTTGGGCAACCTGGCATTGGCAACCGGGTGCCAAGGTGGCACTGACAGGCTGACAGGGGCACTTATAGAGTGCCATGCTTGGAGTGCCAAGGTGCCAAGCTGGTATTTTGCCCACACCGGGCTCTGCAGGTATGTGGTGGGGTGAGGGGGGGGGGGGGGGGGGGTCGAGGAACCCCCAGCAGGAGAGTTGAGGCATTAGAGGGTCCAGGACTCACATTGGGTGGTTGAAAGATCGGGGCGCCGTTTAAAAATGGTGCCCCGATCTCTTACTGCACTGAGGACCTCTGCTCCTCAGTGCAGGAAATGACACCAAGCATGGCTACGGGGAGCGTTCCCCACCGGGACGCAGAACCAAAACAGTGTCGACCGATAGCGGGGCAGCGCTGGGAACCATCCCGCCAATCTCACCCAGAATGAACTATTTTTTTAAGTTAAATCCCAGCCAGAGCTTTTGATCACCACTCCCAATCGTCCTACTAAGACTTGTGTTCATTCTTCTTCTCGTTGAGGTGTTTTTCTTTTAACTTTGCCCCGTAGGCACAGTTTTTTTGAGGTTTATAGTCTCGTGCCAGAATAGGAGAGCCAGATTTACTGGTTTGCAGGCATGAATGACTGGAAAAATAACTCTGGCTTTGTGCTGGCAAAGACACATTTATTGCCTATCTTTAATTTTTCTGATGATCTTTTCTGAGGGGTTTGTTTATAATCCTCTGAAGTGTTATGGTATGCTATCAGAGCCAACCATGTTATGTGAGCTAGAATCATTTGAATGAGAGGCTTGCTCCTTGCATACTCTAATTATGTTTTTAGAACAATCAAGCAGCTAATGCACAAATGATAGACACATTAGGCGCGATTTTCCGCTCCCCACGCCAGGTGGGAGAATCGCAGGAAGGCCGGGTGAATCACGACACGCCGCCCAAAATGGCGTGTCGCGGAGTCGCCACTCGCCGTTTTTCACGGCGACCGGTGATTCTCCGGCCCGGATCGGCTGAGCGGCCTGACAAATCCGACCGATTCACGCCGGCGCCAACCACACCTGGTCACTGACGGCGTGAATATCGCGCGACAAGTAAGTGTGGAGCCTGTGGGGGGCGGAGGGAGGATCGAGCACCACATGCGTGCTCAGGAGGTGACTGGCCCGCGATCGGTGCCCACCGATCGTCGGGCCGGCATCTCTAAGAGACGCACTCTTTCCTCTCCGCCGCCCCGCAAGGTCAAGCCGCCATGTCTTGCGGGGTAGCGGAGGGGAAGACGGCAACCGCGCATGTGCAGGTTGGAGCCGGCCAACCTGCGCATGCGCGGCTGACGTCACTTAGGCGCCGCCGTCGCGTCATTCTCGGCGCGCCGCTTTGACGCAAGCGTCAAGGCCCGGCGGCCGAGTTTCTCGCAACGCCGCTCCTAGCCCCCTGGGGGGGGGGGGGGTGGAATAGGGTGTGAGGAGCGGCCCCCGACGCTATCGTGAACCTCGGCCGAGTTCACAACGGCTTTCCCGATGCTGCACGGCATCGGAGAATCGCATCCATTGAATTTCATTTTATAATTTCCCATGGTGGGATTTGAACTGAAACCTCTGGCTTGGTGGTCTGGCATCATAATAATAATGGCAGTCATACCTATTGCTGATTGAATAATAGCCAGAGATCTTCTGCAAGAGTCTGACAACAAGGTGATTCCAACAATCACAATCAGTAGAATTGGTTATTAATTATTAATTTCTACATCTTGTTAAGAGCTTGAACTGATCAGTAAAATATTGCAAATCCTAACAAATGCTTCTCTTTCCAGCAGAAACTTTGGCAGTCAACAAAATAATGTAAGAGCCAGTCAGCAATTTTACACTTTGTGCTACCACCTCTGGAGGGAAATTCCATCAGGAACCAGATGCTCCTTCGGGAGGGTGGGGGCAGGGACAGCAAAATTGTAGACCCCTTTCATTCATGGATTCATTGGCACAAGAAATGACTCAGGAATGACATTGTCAGGTTTGTGAGAGTATGTTGTGTGCCTGTTCCTCTTGAACAAGGCTGGTGAAAAGCACTACGACAGGGATTTCCATGGTGATTCTCCCAATCTCCTGGAGTAAGGTTTGGGCAAAGATTGCCAGAAATCCTGAACAAGCAGCGTAAGCAGCCGTTAACATTTTTCTCTGGGGTTTTCGGTGCTGAGGGAGATTAGGGAACGTCTGCCCAATTCTACCCCATAGTCTTTTGTCTTTGTGGACTGCTTAAGTACATATGAAAGGTCCAGCTTAGACACCGCAGAGAGAGTTTGAATCAATGTTCTCACAAGTTTGATTATACCTGAAGCAACGGATGTCAATGGCTGTTTGGGTTCTAATTAAGAATTTACCTAGGAATGAAGCAATAGTGCTATGAACACCCTTTCCAAATCTCCATGTCCCTGAAATTCAAACAAGGCAAACCAACAATTAAGAAAATTTGCTGGAGCTTGTGGGCTAAATTGCAAGTGCTTGAGAGGCTGCGTAAGAACACAAAAAAATAAGAGGAGTAGGTCATACAGGTTTTTGAGTCTGATCATGACTGAACTTCAACCTCAACTCCACTTCACTGCCCTACCCCCACATTGTTAGATTCTTTTAGTGCCCAGAAAATATGGTCAACAGCTCAACATTTGGAGACTCTTCGGTGGGATTCTCCATTTGCTGACGGCAAAATCACGAAGCGTGATTGTGCGGAGAATAGGTTCCGATACCAAATCGCGATTCTCCGTCACCTCGACGCCGCTGTCAATGTGTACCAGAATGCAAATACAATGAGCACCGTTTGCGTATCATAAGCGGGCCCAACCCAGATTTCTCTGGGGCCTCCGCAATTCTCCTCCTCCGATGGCCCGAGTTCCTGACGGTGAGGTTCACTTGTGCTTTTAAAAATCACAAAACGAGCGTGGTGGCTGATGACAGAAAGAGAGGAGGTCTAACACAGACTGTGGGCTACTGGGCCAGACACTGGCCAGGCTGACTGGGGTGTGGAGGGGTCCTGCCAGGGCCAAGGGAGTGTTGTGACGGGGGCACAGGCGTGCAGTAGCGGAGCGTGCCCCAGAGGGACATGAGGCTGCTGCCCAGGATGGAGAGCGAGCCGCCCAACAGGCCGAGGAGGAGGAGGTGCCGAGGAGGAGCCGCATGAGGCCTCGCGTGTACCGGCACCGCCTGCCTTTCGAGGACCAGACTGTGCATGCCGTCGAAGATACTGGCTGAGCAGAGAGACAGTGCAACAAAATTGCCAGATGATGGTACACCAGGCACCGTGGGGGGTATGAATCATAGAATCATCGAATTTACAGTACAGAAGGAGCCCATTTGGCCCATCGGGTCTGCACAGGCCCTTTGAAAGAGCACCCTACTGAAAGCCTCGCCTCCAACCTAACCCCTTAATGCAGTAGCCCCACCTAACCTGTTTGGACACTAAGGGCAATTTAGCACGGCCAATCCACCTAACGTGCATGCAGACACGGGGAGAATGTGCAGACTCCGCACAGACAGTGACCCAAGCCGCGAATTGAACCTGAGACCCTGGCGCTGTGAAGCCACAGTGCTATCCACTTGTGCTACCGTGCTGCCCTGAATGGTAGTAGTCGTGGGTTTGGAAAGTGATGCCTTCAGGGACCTTGGTGAGTCCCTGCAGTGCATCTTTTGAATGGTGCACACGTTTATTAAACTATTTACACTTCTATTACTCGGGTTCAACACTACTGTTAATCCTTCTATAGCTACCCAGACTGACTAACCAGTCTGCTACAATCCACGTGGTGGGAGTGATATTGAATCAGCCCTGTGTCTGTACTCACTGACTGCCTCCACTGGAAAGAGGCAGATCATGTGTGTGGTGTCCTTTATATATGGGTTGGTGTAATGCCCTCCTGTGGTCGTGTCACCTCTGTGTGTATCGTGAATGCCCATTGGTCGTGCCCTATCTAACTGTTCTATTGGTTGAGTGTCTGTGTGTCATGTCTCTGGTGCTCCCTCTAATGTCTAGCTAGTCTACATGTATTTACATTAACCCCTTGTGTATTCACAGTGATCACCACAGTGCACACGGCTTCCACTGTTCTTTGGTGGTGGAGGGATTGAATGTTTTTGGAAGGGGTAGAAATCAAGAGGGGTGCGGTTCCATACATTCACTTCAATGTGGACCGAGCCCACCAGAATGCCCGGGCAGCGGAGTTCGTCCCCATTGCCGGGATGCCCCGGGTCCAGGGGGTGATCAACGAGATACATGCCCCCCTACGGGCACCTGTAAATAACAGACCGCTGTACACAAACTGAAAGGGGTTCCACTCAATGAATGTGCAGCTGGTATGTGACCATCAGATGCGCATCATACACGTCTGCGCCCGATACCCCGGCAATGTGTACAACCCCTTCATCCTGGCACTCTCGACGATTCCTGACATGTTTGAGATGACCCCCCCCCCCCCAGCTGGGGTGTTGGCCCCTGGGTAACAGGGGTTGTCCTCTGCAGTTGTGGCTGATGACGCCTATCTGGGGTGGGATAGGTACTGTTAAGAAAATACAATGGTTATGAAATCTCGGCGTTAGGAGCATGTGAGCTTGATGTTGATGTAAAAAACAAAATTCACAAGTTGAAATTTACCGTGGTGGCGGTGGACTATGAATCTTTGATTGGAGTAGAAGTGTGTGAGGAGCTGCAGTTAGTCAGACGAGTCTACAGTGCAGATAGTGCTGCAACAGGCCCTCATCCCTCAGGAGACTCCATCCTAAATGATTTCCCTGATATTTTCAAAGGTTTTGGTATGTTACCATACACATACAAGATCCAATTGAAGGAAGATGCGAACCCGGTGATTCATGCGCCGAGACGCGTACCAGCTCCATTAAGAGATAAACTAAAGGCATCCGATGCTGCCTCGAGGTCGGAGGCCTCGATATACAGGAGGAACTTCTGTTTGAAGACTTTCCAGTTGGCGCCGAGGTTGCCGGAGATCCGGAGTTGCGGAGGAGGCTGGATCTTTTCCATGCCGCTGGATGGCTGCTTGCTGGTTGTTGCAGATTCACTCGAGGTAAGTTCATTAGAATTAATATCTCCCTGTATCATGATGTGTTAAGTGAGTTAGTTCAACGTTGACTGCAACTGCATGCAGTGAAACTAGAAACAGGCTTCCGACACAGGAGATGGGACAGGAGATGGTCCAACACTGTTTTATTGAACTTGCTGATTGCTGTGCATAATTTGCTGCGGGTTGACACTCTATTAATCTAACTGATAACCTCCTACTGGCTTGACCAGACTAGCTCTCTACCACATGGTGATGATGCTCACTGGCTTGTGCACTCTAACTATCTCAGTAGCTGTGTCCTGTGAGAGAGGGAGAGTCTTAATGCCCTGTGGGCTTTATAGTGGTGGTGTCCTGTCTGGTGATTGGTTGTTCTGTGTCGTGTGTGTTCATTGGTTATCCTGTGTGTCAATCACTGCCTGTCTGCATCTCATTATATACATGAGTGGATATTATGACAAAGGTTGGCATGGATCTTTTCCATTTAAATGGAAAGGAGTACCTTCTGGTCATAGACTACTTCTCTAACTACTTGGAGATAGCACAGCTATCAAATTCTGCAGCCAGATGTGTCATTAAGAATGTCAAATAAATTTTTGCACACAACGACATTCCGAATGTGGTCATGAGTGACAATGGTCCTTGTTTTGATTGGTATGAGTGGGCAGAATTTGCACGGCAGTATAATTTCCAACTTGTCCTCACTACCCTCCAGTCCTCACTATCCTCAGTCGAACGACAAGGCTGAAGGGGGCATTTACATCATTATACCTAACAAAATCACTAGACAGCCAAGATGACACCTAACTCGCACTCCTGAGCTATTGTTCAGCATCACTAGCCAATGGGCTCGCGCTGCTCAGATACTGATGGACAGGCAACTGAGATCGACTCTACCTCATATTCCTCAAGAGCCAGTGGACCACATGGTAATAAGACAACTAACTTCTCACAAAAGGAGGCAGATAGGTCCACAAAAAAGCTTCAACCTCTGAAGCCAGAGGACAGGGTGAGAGTTTTTTTTTTTTTTTTAAATTTAGATTAGCCAATTATTTTTTCCAATTAAGGGGCAATTTAGCGTGGCCAATCCACCTACTCTGCACATTTTTGGATTGTGGGGGCGAAACCCACGCAGACACGGGGAGAACGTGCAAACTCCACACGGACAGTGACCCAGAGCCGGGATCGAACCTGGGACCTCAGCGCCGTGAGGCGGCTGTGCTAACCACTAGGCCACCGTGCTGCCCGACAGGGTGAGAGTTGAAGATTCCTAGGAAATGGATGGTCTAAACAGGTGAAGTTACTACGACAAGCAGGTCCAAACTCGTATCTCATCATTACAGATGAAGGTCCGGTCTTGAGAAGGAACAGAGGAGCTATGCTAAAAGTCCAGCAACCGTTTATGATGCAACCACCAGAGGAAGCATGCAACGGTCCCAAAACATCTGAAGAACACATAGTGCAACATACGGAACAAATTCAACATGAGGAAGATACTTCGATACATGAAGATCAACAAACACAATCAACAAACACTAAAGAAGGTGAAGTAACTGTGCAAGTTCAGCAGCCATTTAGAAGATCAACAAGGCTAAGGTGCAAATCCAAAAAACTGAACTTGTAACAGACAGTAAATAATCTGAACATGCAAATAGTTATGCATATCATGTGAATTGTAAAAAAATCCAATACGTGTGAATAATTTAATTTTCCAAAGAGAAGGGGATGTGATGATATGCAGAAAGCAATTCTGTAGATAATACACGACCTCCGACCACCAGATGGCAGCGTGAACATAAGAACATAAGAACACAAGAACTAGGAGCAGGAGTAGGCCATCTGGCCCCTCGAGCCTGCTCCGCCATTCAATGAGATCATGGCTGATCTTTTGTGGACTCAGCTCCACTTTCCGGCCCGAACACCATAACCCTTAATCCCTTTGTTCTTCAAAAAACTATCTATCTTTACCTTAAAAACATGTAATGAAGGAGCCTCAACTGCTTCACTGGGCAAGGAATTCCATAGATTCACAACCCTTTGGGTGAAGAAGTTCCTCCTAAACTCAGTCCTAATTCTAGTTCCCCTTATTTTGAGGCTATGTCCACTAGTTCTGCTTTCACCTGCCAGTGGAAACAACCTGCCCGCATCTATCCTATCTATTCCCTTCATAATTTTAAATGTTTCTATAAGATCCCCCCTCATCCTTCTAAATTCCAATGAGTTCAGTCCCAGTCTACTCAACCTCTCCTCGTAATCCAACCCCTTCAGCTCTGGGATTAACCTAGTGAATCTCATCTGCACACCCTCCAGTGCCAGTATGCCCTTTCTCAAGTAAGGAGACCAAAACTGAACACAATACTCCAGGTGTGGCCTCACTAACACCTTATACAATTGCAACATAACCTCCCTAGTCTTAAACTCCATCCCTCTAGCAATGAAGGACAAAATTCCATTTGCCTTCTTAATCACCTGTTGCACCTGTAAACCAACTTTCTGTGACTCATGCACCAGCACACCCAGGTCCCTCTGCACAGCAGCATGCTTTAATATTTTATCGTTTAAATAATAATCCCGTTTGCTGTTATTCCTACCAAAATGGATAACCTCACATTTGTCAACATTGTATTCCATCTGCCAGACCCTAGCCCATTCACTTAACCTATCCAAATCCCTCTGCAGACTTCCCGTATCCTCTGCACTTTTCGCTTTACCACTCATCTTAGTGTCATCTGCAAACTTGTAACATTGCCCTTGGTCCCCAACTCCAAATCATCTATGTCCCTGTGTCTGGGGGATTGGGAGTAAGTCGTTTTGGAGGAAAAACATATTTTGCATTGGCTCTATAATAGTTAGTCAGTGTTAGTAGTTTATTATTTTATTTATCCTAGTTATCTTTATCATGCAGTTGCTTCATAATAAATGCTTTAAACAAGATGTTCTGTAGTTCAACATTCTTATTGGCCAGTATACGGAACATGACACTGCCCTCGGTAGGACATTCCACTATCTGCCCGGGTAATCCCTGAATGTGGATGGTCATTCCATGTCACAATCCCATTGAACCTCTCGGGTGGTGGGTGTGGCGACTGGGTCTAGGTTGGGGATTTGGTTATTGGGGTGGTGAGCTGTGATGGGTCACTCACCTGGTAGGCTCTACCACATGGCGCCCCCATTTATCTTCCCCTTCCCCTGCCACCTCTGACGGCGACCCCAGGGGTAATCTCTGGTTGTCCTGGGGTACCTGGCCGGTGTCCACTTCTAGCACCCGGACCCACACTGCCACCAGCCCCCCCTGCCCTGACCCGCACACTTTCTGCTCCCAGTCCAGCCCATCCCTCACACCCTTCAGACAGAGGACCGAGGCAGTTTGGAAAGTTGGTGAACAGCTATTTATTGTGATATGTACAAGGATTGGGTCCTGGCCCCTATAGCTAACCTATGTGCTTTACCCTTGCCACCTTAACTGGTATCTACCTTTCTAATCTTCTGTGTCCTAACACTTCATCTAGGTGGTTCCCCAGAATGTACATAAGATTTGGAGGTGGTTTGCTATGTTCTCCACCCTGTGACCTGGGTCGCCCTTGGCAGCTGTCCTCAGGAGCGACTGGGCACAGATGCGGACCGCAGTCTTCCAGGTGTCACAGGTGGCATTGTGCCACCCTGTTCTGCCCTCTGCCCATCGGATAGACCAGGGATACATGGAGGGGGTGAATAGATTCAGGGGTGCTGAGATGTTCCAGCATCTCCACTGCTGGAGTCACTGGCATGGGCCCCATCACCTCCTCTTCCCTTGGGGTACCTGATGGCCATTGGCTACTCCCTGGGTTGGGGGTGCAGGCAGAGAAAGCTCCACAAGCTCTCCCACCACCTGGTGTTGCCAGTCCTGGAGGCCCGCTCTTATCTCAACCAGGGTCTTAATGCTCGTGGCCACATGACTCAGGGACTGGCTCAGGTCACCCAGTACCTGGCCAACGCCTTTACGCCCACAGCCATGATCCGTTGTGACTGAACCAAGCACTGTAGCGCTTAACACTGTTACAACCTGCCTCGGTGCTCTGTCAGATGGGTATGAGTAGTGGGCTGGTCTGAGCTGGCAAGAGAGGGGGAGGGGGGGAATGGGTAGATATTGGGGTGGTCTACGCTCCCCACCCTCCCCAACGGCCCCCTGACCAGCTCACCATCCCGTACGCATTGGCTGGCACACACATCATGCGGCCTCCCGTGCCTGCTTGGGCCCCATATCCTGCCCATCCTTTCCCTCCCCTGCATCCTCCTCTACGGACGAAGACTGCCATTCTTCCTCCTCCGGCACGTAGCCCTCTGCTGCGTGATGTTGTGGAGGACATAGTAGGCCGTCACATTGCACATGGATGACTCACTCAGCATCATATTGGAGGGCCCCCGAGAGCAGTCCAGGTACCTGAACCTCATCTTCAGGAGACCGAATCACCGCTCGATCATGCTCCTGGTTGCTCCATGTGCTTCGTTGTAGCGGGTCTTCGCGTTGGTCTGGGGCCTCTGGATAGGAGTCAGCAGCCACAACTGCAGCAGATAACCCTTGCCACCCAGGAGCCAATGCCCCGGCTGGGGGGCCGTCTCAAACATGTCAGGAACGTCAAGTGTGCCAGGATGAAAGCGTCGTGAAACTGCCCAGGTATCGGGCGCAGATGTGCATGATACGCATCTGATGGTCACATATCAGCTGCACGTTCATTGAGTGGAACTCCTTTCGGTTTGGGTAGAGTGGCCTATCATGTGCAGGTGCTTGTAGGGCGACATGCATCCCGTCAATCACCTTCTGGATCCCGGGCATCCCGGCGATGGCGGCCAGTACAGCTGCCCGGCATCCCGGCATTGAAATAGATGTATTGAGTGGCCTGGGCATATAGGGTGCACCTGTGCACCGAGGCCTGTGAGATCCCAGACAGGTCCCCACTCAGTGCCTTGAAGAACCCTGTTGGGTAAAGATTTAGGGCGACAGTCACCTTGATGGCCACTGGGAGCGGGTATCATTCCCCATACCCCCGTGGTGCCAGGTGTGCCATGATCTGGCAGATACGTCGCACTGTCCCCCTGCTGAGCCGGAGTCTGCAGCGGCATGCCCGGTCCGGCAGGTCCTCGAATGACAGGCGGTGCCAGTACACATGAGGCCTCATGCTGCGCCTCCTTGGCACCTCCTCCTCCTCGGCCTGTTGGGCAACCGGCTCTCCATCCTGGGCAGCTGCCTCCTGTTCCTCTGTGGCATGCTCCGCTGCTGCACATTCTGCTGCTGCAGCTTCCTCCTCCAACTCATGCAACCGCAGTGCAACCCCCAGGGCTGCGGCGACTAGCAGGAAGGCCACCATTTCTGGTTGTAGTCCAATACCTATTGTCTGCAGTGGGTGAAAGGCAAACATGTTAGCATTGTGTGTACCACATGTCCAACCAGGTCCTCTTGGCTTTATGGTGGTCCCGGTCCCCACCCCCGCATGTCCCCTCCCTCATCCCTGAATTCCTGGCCCCATTGGCAGCCAGTACCGTGGGGGCCTCAGGCCCTGGTGCCTGTCCTTGATGCCAGTATAACCGTCAACTGGCACTGACCTTGCCAGTGGTACGTTCTGAGGCCCATGTCCGGTGCCCCCCATAGTGGCTGCAGTGGCCGTTGCCCTTCCATGGCCGCCTGATGCCCCATCGGTGGGTGAGGGCCGGTTCGGTGGTGGGGGTATGGCGGAGGGTGGGTTGCGGGGGTGGGAGCACCCATAGGGCCAGTGTCACCCTACAGAATCAGGGGTCAAGATGGGTGGTTAGTGGGTGGGTGGTCAGCCCGTTTCCCCATCACCCCCCACTTCACTGACCCTGGCAGGGTCTCCCCTCAGCCCAGCCAGCCTGGCTAGTGGTCAGCCCGGCAGCCACGATCACACCTCTCTGTCTCTTACCTCCTCTCTCACTCTCATCAGCCACAACACCATTTTCACAATTTTTAAAAGCACAAGTGACCCGCGCTGTCAGGGACTCGGCCCACCGGAAGTGGAGGCCCCGGAGAATATTGGGTCGGGCTCGCTAATGATATGCAAATGGAGTTTACTGTACATGTGTTCCGGACCGCATTGGCGCCACTTCGAGGTGATGGAGAATTGCGTCATCGCAATTTTGGCGTCTGAACGTATTCTCCGTCCAAACACATATCGCGATTTTGCCATCAGCAAGCGGAGAATCCCGCCTTTTGTCTCTGAAATGGAAAATCCTGCCCAATTAAAGAATCAGGGGCAAGATTCTCCATTGGCCAACGGCAAAATCGGGAAAGGCGATTGGGTGGCGAATCGGTTTTGACACCAAAATCGCGGCAGCCGCCAATTTGACGCCAAATCACAACTCTCCAGCACCTCGACAGTGGCATCAATGCATTCCGGGACGCACGTACAATAGACACCATTTGCATATCATTAGCGGGCCCGACCCGGTATTTTCCGGAGCCTCCGCGATTCCCCGCTTTCGATGGGCCGAATTCCCGATGGTGTGGTTCACTTGTGCTTTTAAATATCGCGAAACAGATGTGGCAGTTGCTGAGGGAGAGAGTGGGTACGGAAGGTTTCCAACACCACCATAGTTTGCTGACAGTTGTGCCACTGGCCGGGGGGCTTTTGCCAGGGCTGGGGGGAGTAGTGGGGTGTGGTCAGGAGGTGGGCTGTCGGTTGGGATGGACGGGCACGTACTACCATTGCCACAGGTACTACCATTGCCATGCAGCTGCGCACGCCGCTGACTGCCCACTGTGAACTTAGTGCCATGGATCGTGTAGTTGTACCCCCAGGACACCCTCCTGGATGCCCTCTGACCCCAGCCGACCCATCAGCTGTATGGTTGCGCTCCAGCACAACCAGTGTTATCATGTTGGCTGGGATGGTGTGTGGTGGGGATTGTAATGTCTGTGTGCAGCTGCAGCTTGTCAGCCTCCCTAGTGTTAATCACGGACCTGGCGAATCCTGCGCCATTTTTCATTGGAATCCATTGTGTTCCACGCGGCACCGGTGCTAGCCCCTCAATAGTAGCCCCTGGTCCAGGTGTGGCGCCAGTTTTTCTGTCATGAAAGTCCACAAATTCTGTCTTGGCATCAACATTTTATCTCAGAAACAGAGAATCCCGCCCCAGAAGTATAGCTTTGTAGTGGTGCATTTTCTAACTCTGCACTCAATGCTTTAGTAGGTGCCAAGATGCAGCCATAACGGCATGAAAGCCCACCTGAATTATTACACTTTGTTGACCCTGGATCCACTAGCAGGATCATAAGGAGAAGTGGGCAGTGCATCAATTGCCTCTCTATGACAATTAAACATGGATGGGACAGAATAGAGCAATATTGGCCTCCTTATCCCTTGTGGTTCATTTCAAGATGTACATACAAGTTGCATTGGCAAGCAGCTGATTTAGTTCCTGTTTTATTCCAAATGAATAAAGTGTGGAGATCTCTGGAAATGCTGCCAAGCTTTACAGCAGAACGTGTGCTGCTGTAAAATTATTGTTGTGATCAGCCCACTCCCATTCTGTCCTCCTGCAACTTCCCAGCTTCCTATCCTGGACATCTCATCAACTAGTATGGAACTCACTCACTCTGACCTTGTTTCTGAAAATTCCAGTTTATTTTAAGTAGATTTTGATATGAATGTTGGCAAGGGAGGGGAGAAATGGGAGATTTTGCCCTGGTATTGATGAAGTTAATGGTTCAAATGAAAAATTCTCCCCCTCTGCTGTTTTTTAAATACTCAGATTATTGAGGGTCATTTAGGTTATCTTGTTTTCAAGGTAACTCAGGGTAATTCTCCTTTGCTTTGAAATCACTAGCAGCTCAGTAATCTTTTGGTTGCGGTCTCTTTGTTTTTGACATTTAAACCCACATAGCAGAGGCAGGAATTTGCATATTACACTCTGTAAAAAACAACCGACTAGTTACAGTAGGTAAGGAAGATTAAACACCTTGTGGGCGGAATGCTCATACACTGTTACAACAAGTATAACACCAACATTGGACCACCCCCTCTCTTGATTTTGAGTTATGAAGTTGACAAGAAAGTCCCTTTCAAGGGTGGGTGACACTCTCTTATTTATTCATTCATTTACTGTTTCAGTTGTTCCAATGTTCATACATTTCATCCCGCCCACCACAGTGCTTCATCTCACTTACACATATTGAGGGGAATTTTAACAACCCCCCCACCTTCCTCAAAGTAGGTGGGTTTAGGTCACGTGGAAGGTAAGTTGGATTGGCAAATGTAAAAAGTGAAGCTCAAAGTCAAAACCCAATCTAGATCGAATCCATCTACTCCATTTCTGAGGGAGATGGAAGAGAGACAGGTGACTAACCTGTTCACAGGAAGCAAGTTGTTCATTTTTAAATGTTGTGATAAGGTTGTGTGGCTCAGATTTTATTTCTATCTTCCAGCTTTAATGCATGTTGGCCAGGTTTTCCACATCTCAAGATACCTCGCAGCTCAAGAGAGACAACAAATTCTGTGTGGAAGAAGTCAATGCATTTCCAGCAATGCTTGTGGGCCAAGTGGAGGGAGAGTGCCTCCCCAGGCTCTCCCAAACTAACCTGGGTCTCTCCCCATGAATGGACTCCCGCAACCATAATCAAACCCCCATGATCATTGACTCTCATGTGATCACCAACAACACCCCCGCCACAATCAACCTGCCCCCAGAGTCAGATCCCCTAGCAATCACCAAACCCCTGGCATCCTCATCCCTGTCCTAAATCATTCTCAACACCGCACCCCCCTTGCAATCACCTGCTCATGCAAATCATTCTGTACGTACACTCTTGCAATCTCTAGACCTGCAATAGGAAGCCTACCTACTCCTTAGCTGTGGCCTCTTCTGCATTTCCTACCTGTCAGAGAGCCAAACTTATCAATCAGACTGTCTTCCTGTTAATAAAAGCACACAAGCTTTGATTTTTTTTCTTCATTAATTCATGGGATGGTGCATTGCTGGCTAGGCCAGCATTTATGCCCATCCCTAATTGCCCTTCAAAAGGTGGTGGGAAGCTGCCCTCTTGAAGGCAGCTGCCGTCGATGCAGTGCGGACCCACAGTGCTGTTAGGGAGGGATTTCTGGGATTCTGATCCAATGATAGTCAAGGAATGGTGATATATTTCAAAGTCAGGATGATAGGTGGCTTGGAAGGGATCTTCCAAGGGTTGGTGTTCCCAGGTGTCTGCTGCCCTTGTCCTTCTAGATGGTAGTGGTCGTGCATTTGGAAGATGCTGTTTAAGGAGCGTTGTTGAGTTCTTGCAGTGCATCTTGTAGATGGTATACACTGCTGCCACTGTGCGACGGTGGTGGAGCAATTGAATGCTTGTGGGTGGGGTGCCAAACAAGCGGGCTGCTTTGACCTGGATGGTGTTGAGCTTGTGTGTTGGTGGAGCTGCACTTATCCAAACAAGAGGAGAGAATTCCATGACTCTCCTGACTTGTGCCTTGTAGATGTGGACAAGCTTTGGGGAGTCATGAGGTGTAATACTCACCGTAGGATTCCTAGCCTCTGACCTGCTCATGCAGCCACAGTATCGATATGGCTGATCCAGTTCTGTTTCTGATCAATCATAACCTCCAGGATGTATATAGTGATGGTAATGCATTGAATGTCATGGGGAGATGGTTAGTCCCTCTCTTGTTGGAGATGGACATTGTCTGGTACTTGTGTGGTGTGAATATTACTGGTCATTTTATTTTTCCATCAATCCGGTTTTCCTTCACCATCGTCTTCCCTCTCCCCACCCCACCCCACTAGGGCCATCTGTTTCATGTTCCAAGTTGTCCTTTGATACATTGCTTATTGCTGTTCTGCCATTAATACATTTTAATCTCTTAATGTGCCACTATCAGCTCTTATTAGTCATTATCACCCCCATTTACATCCCCTTTGTCTTTTTATCCCCAACAACTTTGTCAGCCTTTACCTATCAGTGGCCCTACAACCAGCCCTACTGCTCCACAGCACCCCCCCCCCCCCCCCCCCCCAAGCCACAATAGTGTAAATCACATCCTGTTTCCAGTTCTCTGTAGTTTTGACAAAGACTCGTCCAGACTCGAAACATTAGCTCCCTTTTCTCTCCACAGATGCTGTCAGACCTGCTGGGATGGTCCAGTATACAGTAGTCCCCCGTTATACCGCGGGTGTTCGGGTCCAAGACAGCCACCCGCGTTGTATCCGAGCAGCGGATATCCAAGATGGCGGATATCCAAATGAATGAACGAGAGGAAACATCGCTGACTGTGCTGAACATTGCTGAATGGAAGGGCGTTTTAAATAAAAAACATCAAAGTCCGTTCAAGTCTTAAATCAAGTTTTAAATTTATTAAAATATATACAATAATTTATACATACAATAATATACTTAAAATTGTACTTACAAGCATATTTTTAAAAATCATTTTTAAAAGTCTGTGAGTTTCTTCTGGCACATCCCCTTCCTCATCTTGACTTGTGCTTGCCTCTGGAGGTTCTTCAGGTGTAGGATGTATATCGGGTCGAAGTCCTGTTGCTCTGTGTATGCTATGAGCCACTTCAGGTGCGTGATGGCATCCGAGTGGCTCTTTGCCACTGTGCGTTGGGGTTCTTCTTCTTCTTCTGCCTCCTCTTGGGTGACCTGGTCGATGATCTCCTCCTCTGTGAATGTTTCTGCGGGTGCCATGTCATCCTCTGCTGCTGCCCCCCTGTTCACCCAATCCTGGAGTGTTAGGTTCTCATCAAGGTGGTCCTCTAGCCTCTCCTCAGCTGCCCTGATCTCTGCTTCAGTAAAGCCTACGAAGTCCTCTTCATCCGGGTAATGTTGGGGCCGTGGGAGTGCTGCTCCTAGGGCCTTGTTCCAGCAGTTGGCGATGGTCTTCTCCGTCACAGCTCCCCAGGCCTTCTCTGCCAGATAACAGGCATCCTTGATGGTGATGGCTTTCAGGTAATCTGGGACAGTGAGAGGAGAGTCTATCATTTCCAGGATCAGTTTCTTTTTGTACACAGACTTGAAGGTCTGAATGATGCCAGCATCACATGGCTGGATCTTGCTGGTGGTGTTCTTTGGGAGATAGAGCACTTGGATCTGCCCATCCCTGGTCTTGAGAACATCTCCTTGAGGGTGGGCTGAGCAGTTGTCCAGTAGGAGTGTGGCCTTCTGCGGTAAGTTGCGGGCACTAAGGTGGTCCCTGACACTGGGTACGAAGAACTTGAAGAACCACTCCTCAAATAAGGAAGCTGTCATCCAGGCTTTGCCAGTGTTCCGGTAGGTAATGGGTAGGTTCTCCATGTTGATGTGGTGAAAGCATCTAGGAGACTTGAATTTGCCCACAATCAATGGCTTCAGCTTGTGTGTTCCCGTGGCATTGCTGTCAAACAGGATGGTGAGCCTTTTCTTGGCTTGCTTGTACCCCAGAGTCTTGTGGGCATCATCCTTGACAGCTAGGGTCTTGTCAGGCAGCATCTTCCAGTAGAGCCCTGACTCATCTGCATTGTAGAGTTGCTCTGGGGTCAGCTCCTCTTGCACCATGTAGTTCTTGAGGATGTCGGGAAAGGCTGCTGCTGCTCCTGAGTCGGCGGATCTCTGTTCACCACTGATGGTAACTGCACCTATCCCATGTCTTTTCTGGAACCGATGGAGCCAACCCTTGCTGGCTACGAAATTGCTGTCCTCTGGGTTGAGCTGGTGATGGAACTTCTCAGCCTGAGTCCTGATGATAGGTCCAGATAGGGGGGTGCCACCAGATTGTTCCTGGACAAACCAGGTGAACACAGCCTTCTCCAAGTTAACGTCACTAGCGTTCCTTGCCTTTTTCCTGGTAAGCCCTTCACTCTGAGAAACTGTCCCAACATATGTTCTTAAATTGGGCTCATCTTTCACCCACCCACGGAGGGTTGACTCTGGTACACCAGTCTCTCTGGATAATTTTACCTTCGTTTCCCCGTTTCGAAGCCGGTCTATCAAATGTATCTTTTGCTTCACCGTATAAGACTTGCGCTTAAACATTTTGAACGACAGTAACTGAACTCTAAGATACCTGCACTGGAAAAGGTATCCCTTTTATGGCTGGGTAATCGGGCTAATCGGTCACGGCTACTCATCGCGGCTAATCGTTCTACAGTAATCATCGCGGGTAATCATCGCTGCTAATCGGTCTAATCATCGCGGGTAATCATCGCTGCTAATCGGTCTAATCATCGCGGCTAATCATGGCGGCTAAAAAAGGTGCTGTTTCAAAAAGAGTTTAAAATGAGTCAAGTAAGTTGGGGTCCATAAGCCCCCCCGCCGTATATCGCGAACCACGGTATTGCGGAGCGCGGTATAACGGGGGACTACTGTATTCTGTTTTTGTTTCAGATTCCAGCATCTGCAGTAATTTGCTTTTATCTTTTTGTATTACTCATCAGCCCAAGCCTGGATATTGTCCAGGTCCTGCTGCACATGGATATAGATTGTTTCATTATCCAGTGAGTTGTTTGATTGTTCACCACCATCTTATTTAAATATTATAATAACGAATATCTACAGCTACAATCTGTAGCCTCATGGACTGGCATATCCCCCACTCTATCATTAATAATAGTAATAATAATAATCTTTATTCACACAAGTAGACTTACATTAACACTGCAATGAAGTTACTGTGAAAAGCCCCGAGTCGCCACATTCCGCCGCCTGTTCAGGTACACAGAGGGAGAATTCAGGACATCCAATTCACCTAAGGGCAGCATGGTAGCATGGTGGTTAGCATAAATGCTTCACAGCTCCAGGGTCCCAGGTTCGATTCCCGGCTGGGACACTGTCTGTGCGGAGTCTGCACATCCTCCCCGTGTGTGTGTGGGTTTCTTCCGGGTTTCCTCCCACAGTCCAAAGATGTGCGGGTTAGGTGGATTGGCCATGATAAATTGCCCGTAGTGTCCTAAAAAGTAAGGTTAAGGGGGGGGGGGGGGGTTGTTGGGTTACGGGTATAGGGTGGATACGTGGGTTTGAGTAGGGTGATCATGGCTCGGCACAACATCGAGGGCCGAAGGGCGTGTTCTGTGCTGTACTGTTCTATGTTCTAACAGCACCTCTTTCGGGACTTGCGGGAGAAAACCGGAGCACCCAGAGGAAAGCCACGCAGACACAGGATGGATGTGCAGACTCCACACAGACAGTGACCCAAGCCGGGAATCGAACCTGGGATCCTGGGGCTGTGCTACCGTGCCGCCCAAGCATTACTGTAGCAGTTCACGAAAACAGCTCACCATTATCTCCTCAAGGCAGATTGGGGCGGCAACAAATATTGGCCGAGCCAGACGCACCCAAATCCAGTGAAATAATAAAAGTAAATGTAAAACTCGGCACCATTCAGGGAAACCAGTTGCCTCCTCCCCACTTGGAAATCCTGTCCCAGTAAATACCCTCATTAGCTGCTTGTATGTTGGTTTTTTGCCATCTGCTCCCAACAGTCTTTCTCTGCAGTCAGTACCAACCTCAATTTAAATTGGCCAGGTTAGCCAAGGTTGGCCATTGGGAAGATTTGGCAAATGATGAGTAATCATATTCATTGGCCTTAAATGTGGCAAGTTAACTTTGGGGTTGCCATTAACCCTGCAAGACTTGTGGCTCAGGAACCTGCAGCTTTGTATGGCAGCATGTTTCTCTATTTTGCTTTCTGTTTCTTGGGAACACCCTTGTTCTCGCTCATTCACTCTTTCTGATTTTCTCCTTCCTCTGCTTGCGTTTTGGTCTGTCTCTCCCTTCTTTCCTTTGCTGGCTTTGACATATTTCAAAATAAATTTCTCAACATCATCTCATTATTTGTCAGGGGTAAGTAACATTTTCACATCACATGTGCATGAAAGCAAACTTGTCTTGATTCTTGTTTGTTCCTTTCATTTTAGTGCAAATCAAGGCTTATAACATGCGCACGATTCAACGGACAAATTTCAACATCCGGTATTGGGCGCGTTTAATGGGGCATTCCGCGACGACCGCGTGGGCGCAGTCACGGCCCATATTCAACAGCACTTAGTGCCAAAAAGGACCCCCCATGAGATCCTCGACATTACCAGCTGCCTCACCATCTGATTCACTCGAGCTGCTTTTTAAAAAATAAATTTAGAGTACCCAATTTCTTTTTCAATTAAGGGGCAATTTAGCGTGGCCAATCCACCTACCCTGCACATCTTTGGGTTGTGGGGGTGAAACCCACGCAGACACGGGGAGAATGTGCAAACTCCACATGGGCAGTGACCCAGGGCTGGGATTCGAACCTGGGTCCTCAGCGCCATAGGCTGCAGTGCTAACCATTGTGCCACGTGCCGCCACCACTCGGGCTGCTTTTAAGTGCTCCCTCACCATTCACTCCCAGTCAACACACAAGCATGGCAGCGTGCAGACCAGCTCCTTTCTTTGGGCATTGCGACCTGGCCAAGCTTCTCAACACTGTGGATGAGAGATGGGCCAACCTTGTTCTCCCAAAGGAGTCGGAGGACCAGCAGTAGGGTCAGCAATGCTGCCTAGGATGCATTGGCAGCGGCTGTCAGTGTGGGCAGCTTTACCAGGAGGAATGCTGTCTAATGGAGGAAGAAGACACACGGTCTTGACTGAGCTGCATGGGTAAGCTACCATCTCTCTCCTGGCATCAGTCCCCTCTGTCACCCCTCAGATTGCCAAACTCCCCCCACCCCACCCCCATTCACTGGCTGGCACCTCACACCCTCCCCACATCCGATCTTCATGCTTGTCCTTCAGAACCCCTGCCACCCACCAGCACAACACCTTCATGTCCAGGTGCAGTGGCCACACATGCCACCTGCTATAGACTCTCCTGACCCATCAAGCATGCTGCTCACAATGTTCTCTCTCTCTGTCCCCACAGGAGAAGATAGCCCATAATACATGGGAAAAGGGCCAAGATGGAGGATTCCCAGAGATTTGAGTCTTCACCCGCTATGAGGAACGGGCCCTGGAAATCACGGAATTGACCAAGGAGAGAGCAGTCACTGACAACGAGGGTGGCCTGCATCAGAGAGGTGAGGATCTACTGCCCCTTCACCCAGATGACCTGTCTCAAGTGAGTTCTTCATATCAGGCCAAACGATCCTTCCCTCTTACTGACCACATGTCCATTGTCTCACAGGATCTTCATCCGATGGGGCCGAGCCATCCGGAGTCGGTCCCCCACCTGCCACCCAAGAGACCACTTCGGAGGAGAACTCCGAGGAGACCACAAACCAGGCATCTTAGCTGTCACCCCCACCTTTCATCAGTGCAGACAGACACACCTCGGTGGGTGAATTTGTGGACAGTCCTCTGGGGCACAATCTGGTGAGCCCCACAACGTTGCTGATGCAAATCAAGTGGAGTCAGGAACATCCAAGGGAGACAGCAATCGGAGAACTGCAAAATCCCAGCACACTGCTGAGTTCCAGCCAGATGCCGAGTCTCTGGACTAGGCTCTCTCAGAGTTGATGCAGATGATAGGACACAGCAGTGAGATTCAGGAGGGGGTGTCAGCGACATTCCTGCGACTGCAAGGCCTATTGAAAGAGTATTAAAGCCTTCAGGGGAAGGAGATAGTGCCAACAATGCTTGCACTGAGGCCAACACTGCTGGAGTAGCGACTGCAGCGGATATAGAACATAGAATATTACAGTACAGGCCCTTCGGCCCTCGATGTTGCGCTGACCTGTGAAATCACTCTAAAGCCCATCTACACTATTCCCTTATCATCAATATGTTTATCCAATGACCATTTAAATGCCCTTAAAGTTGGCGAGTCCACTACTGTTGCAGGCAGGGCATTCCACGCCCTTACTACTCTCTGAGTAAAGAACCTACCTCTGACATCTGTCCTATATCTATCTCCCCTCAATTTAAAGCTATATCCCCTCGTGCTAGCCATCACCATCTGAGGAAAAAGGCTCTCACTGTCCACCCTATCTAATCCTCTGATCATCTTGTATGCCTAAATTAAGTCACCTCTTAACCGTCTTCCCTCTAATGAAAACAGCCTTAAGTCCCTCAGCCTTTCCTCATAAGATCTTCTCTCCATACCAGGCAACATCCTGGTAAATCTCCTCTGCACCCTTTCCAATGCTTCCACATCCTTCCTATAATGTGGCGACCAGAACTACACTCAATACTCCAAATGCGGCCGCACCAGAGTTTTGTACAGCTGCAACATGACCTCATGGCTCCGAAACTCAATCCCTCTACCAATAAAAGCTAACATACCGTACGCCTTCCTAACAACCCTATCAACCTGGGTAGCAACTTTCAGGGATCTATGTACATGGACACCGAGATCTCTCTGCTCATCCACACTACCAAGAATCTTACCATTAGCCCAGTACTCCATCTTCCTGTTATTCCTTCCAAAATGAATCACCTCACACTTTTCTGCATTAAACTCAATTTTCTACCTCTCAGCCCAGCTCTGCAGCTTATCTACGTCCCTCTGTAACCTGCAACATCCTTCCGCACTGTCCACAACTCCACGGACTTTCGTGTCATCTGCAAATGTACTCACCCATCCTTCCACGCCCTCCTCCAGGTCATTTATAAAAATGACAAAAAGCAGTGGCCCCAAAGTGTTCCTTGTGGTACACCACTAGTAACTGAACTCCAGGCTGAACATTTCCCATCAACCACCACCCTCTGTCTTCTTACAGCAAGCCAATGTCTGGTCCAAACTGCTAAATCACCCTGAATCCCATGCCTCCATATTTTCTGCATTAGCCGACCTTGGGGAACCTTATCAAATGCTTTACTGAAATCCATATACACCACATCAACTGCTTTACCCTCGTCCACCTGTTTGGTCACCTTCTCAAAGAACTCAATAAGGTTTGTAAGGCACGACCTACCCTTCACAAAACCGTGTTGACTATCCCTAATTCCTTTCTAGATTATTATAAATCCTAGCTCTTATAAACCTTTCCAAGACTTTGCCCACAACAGAAGTAAGGCTCACTGGTCGATAGTTACCGGGTTATCTCTACTCCCCTTCTTGAACAAGGGGACAACATTTGCTATCCTCCAGTCTTCTGGCACTATTCCTGTAGACAATGACGACATAAAGATCAAAGGCTCAGCAATCTCCTCCCCTAGCTTCCCAGAGAATCCTAGGATAAATCCCATCCAGCCCAGGGGACTTATCTATTTTCACACTTTCCAGAATTGCTAACACCTCCTCCTTATGAACCTCAAGCCCTTCTAGTCTAGTAGCCTGTATCTCAGTATTCTCCTTGCCAACATTGTCTTTTTCCTGCATAAATACTGATGAAAAATATTCATTTAGCACCTCCTATCTCCTCGGACTCCATGCACAACTTCCCATGATTGTCCTTGACTGGCCCTACTCTTACCCTAGTCATTCTTGTATTCCTGACATACCTATAGAAAGCTTTAGGGTTATCCTTGATCCTACCTGCCAAAGACTTCTCATGTCCCCTCCTGGCTCTTCTTAGCTCTCTCTTTAGGTCCTTCCTAGCTAACTCTCGAGCGCCCTAACTGAACCTTCACGTCTCATCTTTACATGAGCCTCCTTCTTCCTCTTGACAAGTGTTTCAACTACTTTAGTAAACCACGGTTCCCTCACTCGACCACTTCCTCCCTGCCTGACAGGTACATACTTATCAAGGACACGCAGTAGCTGTTCCTTGAACGAGCTCCACATTTCAATTGTGCCCGTCCCCTGCAGTTTCCTTCCCCATCCTATGCATCCTGAGTCCTGCCTCATTGCATCATAATTGCCTTTCCCCCAGCTATAACTCTTGCCCTGTGGTATATACCTAACCCTTTCCATCGCTAAAGTAAACGTAACTGAATTGTAGTCACTATTACCAAAGTGCTCACCTACCTCCAAACCTAGCACCTGTCCTGGTTCATTACCCAGTACCAAATCCAATGTGGCCTCGCCTCTTGTTGGCCTATCTACATACTGTGTCAAGAAACCCTCCTGCACACATTGGACAAAAACGGACCCATCTAAAGTACCCAAACTATAGCGTTTCCAGTCAATATTTGGAAAGTTAAAGTCCCCCACAACAACTACCCTGTTACTTTCGCTCCTATCCAGAATCATCTTTGCAATCCTTTCCTCTACATCTCTGGAACTTTTCGAAGGCCTATAGAAAACTCCCAACAGGGTGACCTCTCCTTTCCTGTTTTCTCAACCTACTGTATACTGGAGCTACAATTCAGGTTCCCAACCCCCTGCTGAATTAGTTTAAACCTTCCCAAAGAGCATTAGCAAATTTCCCCCCCAGGATATTGGTACCCCTCTGGTCCAGGTGTAGACCATTCCATTTGTAGGGGTCCCACCTACCCCAGAATGAGCCCCAATTATCCAGGTATCTGAAAACATCCCTGCTACACCATCCCTGTAGCCATGTGTTCAACTGCTCTCTCTCCCTATTCATCGTCTCGCTAGCATGTGGCACGGGTCACAACCCAGAGATAATAACTCTGTTTGTTCTAGCTCTAAGTTTCCACCCTAGCTCCCTGAATTCCTGCCTTACATCCCTATCCCTTTTCCTACCTATGTTGTTGGTGCCTATGTGGACCACGACGGGGCTGCTCCCCCTCCCCTTACGGATCCCAAAAACACGATCCGAGGCATCACGGACCCTGGTACCTGGGAGGCAACACATCAACCGCGAGTCTCTCTCGTTCCCTACCTATCCCCCTAACTATGGAGTCTCCAGTGACTAATGCTCTACTCCTCTCCCCCCTTCCCTTCTGAGCACAGGGACAGACTCTGTGCCAGAGACCTGTACCCCATGGCTTACCCCTGGTAAGTTGCCCTCCCACCAATATCCAAAGCGGTATACTTGTTACTAAGGGGAACGACCACAGGGGATCCCTGTACTGACTGCTTCCTCCCAGTTCCTCTCACCGTCACCCATCTATCTTCATTCTTCGGAGTAACTACATCCCTGAAGCTTCTATCTATGTCCACCTCTGCCTCCTGAATGACCCGAAGTTCATCCAACTCCAGCTCCAGTTCCCTAACACAGTTTCTGAGGAGCTGGAGATGGGTGCACTTCCCACAGGTGAAATCAGCAGGGACACTGATGGCGTCCCTCATCTCAAACATTCTGCAGGAGGAACATTGCATTGCCTTCCCTGCCAACACCTTTAGATAAAACAAGAAAAAGAAAGGAACAGCTTACCTGATATTCACAGAAAGGAAGAGCTTACCTGATATTCACAATAGCTGGAGTGCGATGCCTGCCTCTTGAGTGGTGGTGTCCAAGGCATGGATCATTCTGTGATGACCATGGCTGAGGGCCTAGACATCATGTCCCAGTTTCTGAGGGACATGTCCCAGATACAGAGGACATTGCTGAGGCACTGCAGCCACTGAGAAACATCTCTGAGGGTGTCAGTGCCATGGTGCAGACAATGGGGAGCCTCCAGGACTGGCAGCGGCAGATAGCTCAGAGGCCTCTGGAGCTCACTTCAGCTGCCCCTTCATCCCATGGAGTGCCCAAGGCTGTACAGGCATCATCAGGGGGGAGGAGGTGCTGGAGACCAACCTGGTCCCTGCCACCAAGGAGATGAAGACGGTCTCCAGTTCTTCCAAATCCCCCCCTCCTGACACCGGCGCATCTTATGTGCAGTGGGCAGAACAGAATGGCACAGCGATGAGTATACTGCCTGCTGACAGTGCTGACACAGGCCCATCACACTGGGGTGATGTTATGCAGACCCATGGAGATCGGGGAGAGGGCAGTGTGATGAGGGGAGGTGGGGAATGGGGCAGAGGGCCGGGAATGGGGCGGAGGGTGGGGGATTGCGGGGAAGGAGGGAAATGGGGATAGGGGAAGGAGGGAGGAAGGGAAATGGGGGGAGGCAGGGTTGGGGAGGAGGGAGGAAAATTGTTCCCTGCATATCAGACTCTCACCACTGCCTGTCCTCAATCCTTCGGCTCATCCTCCAGCACCTCCTGGACTGCCGCCTTCTCAGACGAGGCTGCATGTTCTTCCACCTCCTCCTTCACCACCAGCCTGTCGCGTCGCTGCTGTGCCAGGTTGTGGAGGGCATAGCAGACCACCCTCTGGGAGCTGTACTGCCGGGCACCACCAGAGTGGTCCAGGCATGGAACCACACTTTCAGCAGGCTGATGCACCGCTCAATGACAGCACAGGTGGAAAAGTAGGCCTTATTATAACGGATCTCTGCCTCGGTCTCAGGCCTCTGCACCAGCGCCATCAGCCATGACCATCAGCCATGTAGCTGTCATGCAGGCTCCCAGGGAAGCGGGCACATATGTGCGTGATTTGGAGGTAGTAGTCGCACATGATCTGAACATTCAGAGAATGGAACCCCTTCCTGTTAATATACGGTACTCCCTGATCTTTAATAATAATCTTTATTTTCCTCCGGGTCCTCCGGTTTCCTCCCACAATCCAAACATGTGCAGGTTCGGTGGATTGGCCATGCTAAATTGTCCCTTTGTGGGGTCATGGGGTTACAGAGATAAGGCATGAGAGTGGAGTGGGAAAAAGTAAGGTGCTCTTTCAAAGGGTTGTTGCAGCATCGATGGGCTGAATGGCCTCCTTCTGCACTCTATCCTTCTTTGCTGGATCGTGGTGGCTTTTCTGTGAGACTTCCTTAGCCGCCACCACTCCTGACAAATTTGGAAAAATAAGGTCAAGCCAGGTCCTAAGATGCCTGCCCATTAACAACACAGCCGGGGAAACCCCAGTGGTGGTGTGCGGTGTTGAACTATACAAGAGCAAGAAGTTTGCTTGCGAAGCAGTAGTGCCCAATTAGCTTGTTTTTTCATTGGCGGCACAATAGTGCAGTGATTAGGACTGCTGCCTCACGGCGCTGAGTACTCGGGTTCGATCGCAGCCCCGGGTCACTGTCTGTATGGAGTTTGCACATTCTCCCCATGTTTGCGTGGGTCTCACTCCCATAACCCTAAAACGTGCAGGGTAGGTGGATTGCCACGTTAAATTGCCACTTTATTGGGGAAAAAAGAATTGAATACTCTAAATTTAACTTCAAAAAGCTTGTTTTTTCATTGATACTTTGGAAGTTTGGACAGCTCTTTCGGCCAGTCCATTTGAAATGGGGTGATCGGGCTGTGAAGGCAGTACTATTGTCTGAGGCAATTACCTCACATAGGTCGTGACTGGCAAAGATTTGGCGCAGCTAGTCCATGGTTGAACATCATAGCCAAAATGGGACCCACAAAGTTAATGTGGAGCCTTGTCCACGGATGCCAGGCCAAGGGCAATGTGTCCAAGTTTGCAGATGACACTAAGATGAGTGGTAAAGCGAAAAGTGCAGAGGATACTGGAAGTCTGCAGAGGGATTTGGATAGGTTAAGTGAATGGGCTCGGGTCTGGCAGATGGAATACAATGTTGACAAATGTGAGGTTATCCATTTTGGTAGGAATAACAGCAAACGGGATTATTATTTAAACGATAAAATATTAAAGCATGCCGCTGTGCAGAGAGACCTGGGTGTGCTAGTGCATGAGTCACAGAAGGTTGGTTTACAAGTGCAACAGGTTATTAAGAAGGCAAATGGAATTTTGTCCTTCATTGCTAGAGGGATGGAGTTTAAGACTAGGGAGGTTATGTTGCAATTGTATAAGGTGTTAGTGCGGCCACACCTGGAGTATTGTGTTCAGTTTTGGTCTCCTTACTTGAGAAAGGACGTACTGGCGCTGGAGGGTGTGCAGAGGAGATTCACTAGGTTAATCCCAGAGCTGAAGGGGTTGGATTATGAGGAGAGGTTGAGTAGACTGGGACTGTACTCGTTGGAATTTAGAGGGATGAGGGGGGATCTTATAGAAACATTTAAAATTATGAAGGGAATAGATAGGATAGATGCGGGCAGGTTGTTTCCACTGGCGGGTGACAGCAGAACTAGGGGGCATAGCCTCAAAATAAGGGGAAGTAGATTTAGGACTGAGTTTAGGAGGAACTTCTTCACCCAAAGGGTTGTGAATCTATGGAATTCCTTGCCCAGTGAAGCAGTTGAGGCTCCTTCATTACATGTTTTTAAGGTAAAGATAGATAGTTTTTTGAAGAATAAAGGGATTAAGGGTTATGGTGTTCGGGCCGGAAAGTGGAGCTGAGTCCACAAAAGATCAGCCATGATCTAATTGAATGGCGGAGCAGGCTCGAGGGGCCAGATGGCCTACTCCTGCTCCTAGTTCTTATGTTCTTATGTTCTTATTACCAAATGTTCAAACGCACAGAAGGTTGTGTTGAGACTTGACAGTAGTCGCATTGATTGACCATTCTTTCTAGGTCCTTGTTGATCGCTGGCCACCAAGTGTAACTCCTGGCAGTACCTTCATTTCAGATTGCCCTGGATGACCGCTGTGCAATTTTTGAAGAAGAGGCTGCCTCCAGGACGTCACGGTGATGCAGTGGTTAGCATTGCTGCCTCACGTCACTGAGGACCCGGGTTCGATTCCGGCCCCAGGTCACTGTCCGTGTGGAGTTTGCACATTCTCCCCGTGTCTGCATGGGTCTCACCCCCACAACCCAAAGATGTGTAGAGTGGATGGATTGGCCAAGCTAAATTGACCATTAATTGGGGAAAAAAAAGAATTGGGTGCTTTAAATTTATTTTTAAAATGAAAAAAAAGAAGAGGCTGCCGCCCTTGGAGGTGGCACTATCACTCACAATCCCACAGGAGAACCCTATCCTCACAAATGATTTCATCCATATGTTGCATACGGGGCCTAATCTGTCTGATGTCTCAAAATGCCAGCCTGTAAGAGCTATCCTTTTAACTCTTGACAATACAGGGGGCACAATTCTCCCAACGGGAGACAAAGTGCCAACACTGGAGTGAAAACCAGAGTGTTTCAATCCGGCATCGGAGGCTGCTCCTCACCCCTATTCTCCCACCTCCAGGGGGCTAGGAGCGACGCCGCGTCAATTTCGCGCACCGGGCCTTGGCACCGCATCAAAGGCGGCGCCGCGTAAATGACATGTCCAGCGGCACTTAAATGACATCACCCGCGCATGAGCAGGCTGGCCGGTGGCAACCCGCGCATGCGCGGTTGCCGTCCTCCCCGCGGGCATGTCGGAGTGATCTTGCGGGGCGGCGGAGGGAAAAGAGTGCGTCTTTTAGAGACACCGGTCCGCCGATCGGTGGGCACCGATCGCGAGCCAGACCCCCACTGAGCACCCCCTGGTGCTCGATCCTCCCTCTCCCCCCCACCCCCCCCCCCCCCCCACAGGCCGCACAGGCAGCGTTCGTGCGCTGTTCACGCCGGCAGCGACCAGGTGTGGTTGGCGCCGGCGTGAACCAGTCGGATTGGGCAGGCCGCTCGGCCCATCCGGGCCGGAGAATCGCCGCTCGACCGTTAGAAACGGCGAGCGGCAATTCTCCGAGCGGCCTGTCTTAAACCTCGGCACGCCGTTTTGGGGGGGGGGGGGTGGGAGAATCGCGTGCGGATGCCAGGGTGGCGTGGCGGTAATCGCCCGACACTCCCCGCGATTCTCCCACCCGGCGTGGAGGTCGGAGAATCGCGCCCAGGGTCTCTGTTGGTCCATACCTGAATGTGTGAAACAGATAAAGTATCAAGAAAATCTCAAGCCAGGATGATCTCCTGTGGAGTGGGAGGCTCAGAAATTGTGTGTGGCAGTGGAAGCCTGCTCAAAGCATCCGCATTTATTATCTGGGTTCAGGTTCTATGCTAAAAGGTATACGATACAGCACTCGGGCTGATGCTATTTGGACAGACTTATCGTCAAGAAAAATGGCAAGTAATGGTTTATGGTTTGGGTGTAGTGCCGATTATAAACATACTGCTGAGATATTTTTTACAGCATAAATGACCACCAGTGCCATATGGGGATGTATCGCAAGTAACAATGATTGTTTTTTCTGGGTTGAAATGGACCAGCAAGGCTGACAACTGCAGGGCCTGTTTGACCTGATCAAAAGAATTCCTCTGGAAATTTTCCCACTTTCAACATTGGCACTTCCTTCGCCCTTTCTGATAAAGGTACTTGCCAATAGTCTTTAAGTAAGTCAAGTTTGGTAATAAAATTTGCTGGTCTCACTTTTCAACAGTCTTCCAAACAAGGAATAGGATACGAATCTGACTTCATAACCGCGTTGACTTTTCTGTAGTCCACACACAATCATTGTGTTCATCAGATTTTGTTACCGTTGTGGTAAAATGGCCAACAACCTAAATTTTAGGCCCGACATAAAATTGGACTGTTTAAATTAAAACCACAGGCAGAATCATAGACAGGCCTGATGGGAAGTCAAACAGCCAAACTCGAATGCACTGGACAGAGACAGACAGCCGGGGCAAATCTGGCTTGTCTTATAGATCGGAAGATAATCGGCCTCATTCAAGTAGATCGATTGTTGTGCATTAACCAGATGAAGCCAGACTTTCTAGCATCTAGATCACCTTATATAGGATCAGGTTACGTCCTGCATGCCTCCCACAGCCATCCATGAAACCTCACTCCTTCCATTCTTAACTATCTCATTGTAGCCCGAGTATTGGTTCATAGAATCATAGAATTTATAGTGCAGAAGGAGGCCGTTCAGCCCATCGAGTCTGCACCGGCCCTTGGAAAGAGCACCCTGCTTAAACCCATACCTCCACCCTATCCCTGTAACCCAGTAACCCCACCTAACCTTTTTGGACAATAAGGGCAATTTAGCATGACTAATCCACCTAACCTGCACGTCTTTGGACTGTGGGACGAAACCGGAGCCCCCGGAGGAAACCCACACAGATACAGGGATAACGCACAGACAGCGACCCAAGACGGGAATCAAACCTGGGACCCTGGAGCTGGGAAGCAATAATGGTAACCACTGTGCTACCGCGCCGCCCACTGCTACCGTGCCACCCACTTGCAGTGGCTTCTCATCCTGCTTCCACAAAGATCTATCCTTGCCCTCTCCTAGCTCCTTCCCTGTGGCGACTTCACCTGAAAAGAGCATCAGTTTTCACATTGATGACACGCAGCTCTAACTCACCACCGCCTCTCAAACTCCTCACTTTTGCTAGCTTATCAGACTGCTGTCCAACATCCAATGCTGGATGAGTAGAAATTTCATCCAATTAAATATCGGGTAGACAGAAGTGATTGTTTTCAGCCCCATTGCAAACTCATATTCCATAGCTACCAATCCCATCCCTCTACCTGGCAACCTCCTGTGGCTGAATCCGATTGTTCACAACCTTGGTGTCCTATTTGACCATGAGATGAGCTGCTGACCACATATCTGCACTATCACTAAGACGTCTGTGACGTCACCCAACTTTGCCCTTGCCTCAGCTCAGCTGTTGCGGAAACTTTGATCTGCACATTTGAGTACTCCAGATTTGACTAGTCCAATGCACTTCTAGCAGCCCATCACATTCTACCATCTGTGAACTTAGGGTCATCTAAAACCCTGCTGCGTGAACTCAGTCCGAGTCCTGTTTATCTATTGCCCTTATGCTCATTGATGCACAATGGCTGCCGGTCAAGTCCCTCCATGGTCTCACTCCTCCCTGATGTCTGTAATCTTCTCCAACCCCACAACTGGCGAAGATACCTGCACTCACCTCATTCTGGCTTCTTGGGCATTCCTGATTTTAACTGCTTCACCATTGGTAGCTGTGAATTTGATCGACTAGACCATAAATTCTGGAATTTCTGGCACTCAACCTTACAACTTCTCCTTCCTCCTTTCAGACATTCCTTTAAACCTATCTCTTTAATCGAACATATTGCCTTATATAGCTTAGTATCAACTTTTGCTTTAAAATGCTCCTGTGAAGCATGTATGTTTTTAGTTAAAGGTGCTTTATGAATACAAGTTATTGCAGTCAGATGTGAAAATAAATTTGGTTTCTCGGAGAGATTTAGAATTTCTAAGAGGCCAATTTCAAAGTTTTGTTTTTGAAAATATTTTTATTCAAGGCATTTTCATACCTACAGAAAGAATCAGAACAACCAAACAATCCAGTAAACAACCAACAACCACTCCCCCCCGCTCCCCTGACGCCAACCCCTCCTCACTTCCCACCTTTCCCATTTTAACTCCCTTACCTCCCTGCAACGCACCCCTTGCTGATCCCTCAAGCCACCTTAAACAAATAAATAACCGGCTTCCATCTCCGGGTGAACCTATCTGTCGACCCCCTCAAAGCAATCCTGACCTACTCCAGCCTCAGGGAGTGCGCCAGGTCGCTCACCCACACTCCCGCTTTCGGCGGCTCTGAGTCCCGCCATCCAAGAAACATCCATCTCCGGGCTATCAGGGAGGCAAATGCCAAAACATTGGCCTCTCTCATCCCTGGTGCTCCCGGGTCTTCTGACACCTCAAATATTGCCCTCTGGACTCGGAATCACCTCCACCCCAGACATCACATCCGAGAACCCCTGCCAGAACCTGCTCAGTCTCGGACACACCCAGAACATGATTCATGGGCCCCCCACGCATCGCCCATACCTATCCTCTGCCCTCAAAGAACCTACTCATTCTTGCCACCGTCATATGAGCCCGATGCACCACCTTAAACTGGATGAGGCTTTACCTCGCACATGACGAGGATGCATTCACCTTCCTTAACGCCTTCAACTCCCCTCCCATCTCCTCCTCCATTTCCTCTGAATACCCCCCACCAGGGCTCCCTCCCACTCGATCAACTTATAGATATCCGACACCTTCGACCCCCAGGAGCGGCAGCCCAGGAAAGGACGACACCTCTATCCTTACAAAGTCCTGAACCTGCAGGTACCTAAGCCATCCCCCCGAGCAACCCATACACCATCCAGGTCCTCCAGCCCTGCAAATTTTCCCCCCATGATCAAGTCACCAAAGCGCTCAATCCCTGCCTGCTGCCACCCTCTAAACCTCGCGTTCGGCCGCGCCGGTGCAAACCTATGATTATTATAGATTGGCACCCACACAGAGGCACCCTCCAGCCCCAGATGCTACCTTCACTATCCCCACAGCCTTAGAGCCGACACCGCCACTGGGTTTGTGGAGTACCTGGCCGACGAAAACGGTAAAGATGCCAACAACAAAGTCCTCAAACACGTACCCCTGCACAATGCCGCCTTTACCTGCTCCACGGCCTATTTCCTTACCATAGCAATGTTCACCACCTAATTATAGTTCATCATGTTCTGCAACACCAGCACCCACTCCTCCTCGTCCCTGCTCCAAGAAAGCGGGGGGCCATTTTCAAAGTTGTTTGGAAAGCTGTATAGTGCCTCATTACATTCTTTAGAAACATTTAAAATACTTCAAATAAAATACCTTCCTTTGATGTACAGCAGCTGTTAAGTCGATAAACTCTGGGGGCGGCACAGTGGCACTGTGGTTAGCACTGCTACCTCGCTGCACCGAGGACCCGGGTTCAATCCTGGCCCTGGCACTGTCCTTGTGGAGTTTGCACATTCTCCCCGTGTCTGCATGAATCTCACCCCCACAACCTAAAGATGTGCGGCATAGGTTGATTAGCCACACTAAATTGTCCCTTAATTGGAATTTTTTTTTTAAGTAGATAAACGCAGTACCTTTGGACTGCACAACAAGATCCCATGAAGCATAATAAGATTATCAATCAGCTGTTCTGTCTTTAATTGTTTGGGTGAAGGAACGAATGCCAGCCAGGATACTAAAAGAATACCCAGTTCATTTGATTGTTAATGCCAACAGAACTACTGTAACAGGGAGACATCTCAGTCAAACACTTCAGCTGAAACACTTCAACTATGCAGCAGTCCCTCAGTACTGTTTACATAGATATGTGCCCCAGTCCTGGAGTGCAACGTGCACACATCATCTGAGACAGAAGAGTGGAGTAATGTTTTTACAGCAATTACATTACACTCGGCTATGATTTTTCAACACTAAGCATTAAATTATGTGCCTATAAAAAAAGAATATTTTCTGAATGTTTCATCGTGAAGTAAAAGCTTGTTTAATAAATGATTACGGTACAGGCAAGATGGGCCAAATGGTCTCCATCCATGCTATATCACTGCATGACTCAATGATAATAAGATTTTATTTCAGCTTATTAAATAATAAAAAATACATTTTAATCGTGTAATTCGTGTTGTTTTTACAAACTTGAGCCTTTTTTGTGAAATCGGGTTAACATAAAGCAGATTTGCAGCGACATTCAGTCTTGTGTCAGTGATTCCCTGAAGACATCGTCACATAGTTTTCTTGCCAAAGATACTGTGAAGACAGAGTGGTGTAATTCCTCACTTACTACGCTCCTGAACTTCTGCTCCTTGCCTCTTCTGTGACCCTCACCAAGTTACCAGTCCTGTCACTCCAAAAGAAAGTAAAACCAAATGCCTTTCACCCTTGCCTGGCCACCCTCCATTTACTGAAGTGAGAAAAGAAGATGGCGTTGGATCCATTCTCACATTCACTCAAGTGTTATTGAGAGATGAGCCCTTATGCTCTGCTCCTCTGATGCAACAGGGCCCAAATTGGCCCTGGGCTTCTGGAGTAGAGCTGAGCTGGCTACAATTAAAGCTGATCAGCCATTCAGCAACAGCAGGAGAAGATAAAGGCCAGATTTGTTTCAGCAAATCTTTCCTTTATTTACCACACAGAATAAATCAGAAGCAAGTGCTTCGCATTTTGTGGAATCCATGCAAAAATTGATTGAGGTGGAAATGCTTTCTGACCTCCCCCTGTGTCCTGTTAACTTGGGTGTCAGTTAGCTTTTGCACTTTGACATTTCAAGGTTGAGAAAGAGAATGTCAGATCTGTCTCTTCGGTGGAGAAATGTTTGAATTTAACCAGTTTGGAAAAGCCATAGCTACTGTTAATTAGCAGCTGCTCTTGGCAAGCTTTAACCCTTGGAGAACTGAGGCAGCATTTTGCACCATTTCAAAAAAAAATATTATTTGCCAAGGTTAGACATTTCCATGTTTCAGAGCATGCTGTTTACAAAAGGCGTACTCTTTGTTTAATTTGTGGGCTCTCATTTTCCCCTAAAATATTCTGTATTTTCAAGCACAGATAAATTTGGGGAGATGCCAAACAGTTCAAGGTGTGAGAAGATGCAGTTTTCAGGGTTCACTGACAAATTCAATTTTAGGACAGGATCCAAATCCAGGCAGAATGTTCAACACAGACATTAAAAGCATTTTATCTGATTGCCACCATTCAATAAGCCCACTGTTTGCCTGCATCACAAGAGGTGTATGACAAAAGCCAAATTTGCTTCAGCGAGATGCATGCATCACTGTAAAAGGTACTGGTGCTGCAATCCTGACACTCGTTCTAGTAGTTAAAACTACATCATGTAACGTTCTTGAATTTCACATACAAACTTGCAACACGGTAATATACCTTTGAACAGCTCGTCTCATGAGAGTCAAAGGTTCTGATGAAAAAAATCAGATATGAGTGTGTCGAGCTTCCGAAAACGATATGGACCATTTTGTAAAGTGAAGCAATATACTTTAGAGAACCTGTTGCAATTTTTAAAATCACGTATTTCATAAATTCCATTTTCACCACTTAGTGTTTAAGAGTGACTGTTGTAACCTAGAAATTGTTCTTGACAGAAAAGCAAAGGAACACATTGCATTACATTTTTCTGTCTGAATTTGAATGGTGGGTTATCCCGAATGCCTTGACTAAAGCAGTAGACAGAGAAATGTTCCAGAAATATGTTAACAATTCATGTGCTATTTATTATCATCAGTAATTTTGAGCCTTGTTAACTGAAATGATCAAAATAAATATGGTTATAAAGTAACTCACTGTCTTGAACCTAACACTTAAACCTTTGCTGAAGTGAAAATATGCATAATTGTGTTGAATGTTTTATGAACGGTAAGAGTGCAAAGTAACATATTTTTCAAAAATAGCAATTTGCATCAAATAAAACATTGAGCAACGCAAGTTAAATCAACACGGGGGTGGATTTGCTCATTGGAGCATTCTGGATTGCTTGCTTTTTGATTCCTGCTGTTTTCCTTTTGTAGTATATTCAAGCAAATTTGGCAGAGGTGAAAATGTGGGAATGGTGCACTGGATTAATGCTGTAGTGCTCCAAGAAAGTTACCGTGCCATTCAAATAGTTGCTACAGCTACTGAAATAAAGAGCATTCTTAAAGTATACACTTACCAATTTCAAATATAAATGGCACTTGGCTCATCAATCTGCACCAGTACCTTTCTCCACACAAGAAATGAGTATTAAAGAAAGAAGGACTTGCATTCATATAGCAGGTTCCGCTCAGGATGATCCAAAGCTCTTGATGGCCGATGAAATCACTGGTGTATTGTAGGAAACACAACAACCCATTTGTGCACAGCAAGCTCCACAAACAGCAATGTGATAACAACCACAAATGCTGACTTTGATGTGTTTATTCAGGGACAAATACTGACCAGGACATTAGGAGAGCATTGCTGCTCTTATTCAAAATAGTTACATGTAATCTTGTGCGTTCACCTGATTGGACAGATGTAGCCTCGGTTTAATGTCTCATCTGAAAGACACTCACTGGAACTTTCTGGCTGTTCATGTGTCGGGCTGACCGGAAAATCGCACCCACTGCCCTCGAAAGAGGAGCACTGTCCCAGTACTCTACAAGAGTGCGAGCCTAGATTATGTGGTGTGACCTCTTCTTCTGCTTGCTCCTCATTCCATTTAATATTCCAGTATTAAAACAGATATTTCATTCATTTTTTAAATAATTTATGTTTCAAACACGGTTTGTGTAATTTGAAGACAGTCACAGCTTTAATGCTTATATATATTGCCTACACTTTAAATTTGTTCATTCATTGGTGTCACCTTCTTCCCAGAAGGTTAACCACCATGAATACCCACCTGTCTGTCTGTCCTATGCTGCCCTTACATATCCCACATAAATCAGCTGCATCCATTCGATTATATCTGCCATCCATTCTCTCCTCTGCATCCCTCTCCTGTGTTTCCTGTCCAATCTTTCCTCCCAATGACGTGACCAAACTATTGCACCTGTCTCCCTATCTAAACTAGTTTCCTCTATTCTCCAGCCATTTCCAGCTTTGGGGTGCCTAAAAATGGGATTAGCATGATATAACTACACAATCCCCTTTTCATTCGAAAACATCTGAATTCTAGCTTTTGTCCTTTTAAAGGTTCCTTTTTAACTTTGCCTTTAATTCTTTTTTTCCTCAACTTTTACTGGCGTGTCACAGCTTCTCTGGCCATTGGAAGGAATTGCTCACTATTCACCCAATCATAAGTCTTCACAATGTTGATGAATTCTATCAGGTTATTCCTTAAATATCCCGACACTATAAAACTCAAGCTTGAAAAGAGGTTTTAAATCATCTTTCCAGATCTTGTTGCAATGTATGTTTTGAAAGAGTTGCAACAGGAAAAAAGCAAAAATTAAAATGATTTATTGGTGCATTTAGTAGTTGTTTACTTGCCCCTTCCGATCCAACTTTATTTGCCTTTGTTAACAGTGTGTTTTTCTGATTGTGGGACCTGGGTGCTGGAGCAAACTCCACTGTGACCGTTGGGTGCACTCCAATTTTACAGAACTGTCATATGGCGAGAGGGCTGTGGATTTCAACGCTGTCATCTATTCAGTTGGAGATCAGTCAGTCCAGATGAACTAGAATCACTATTTCAGATATCTCATAGCTCAAGGCTAGAACATGTCACCCTCTTTATTTTCACCTCGAAGCAAGCTGTTTGGGCAGATGCTGGCTGCAGCCCTCCCTGACACGTTCAGCGGAGTGGCCTTTGTCTGTGTTAATTGAGTGCACCCTTCATCTAATAGCCTGCCTTTATCCGTATTGAAATAGCTGAAGTGGCGCAGGTGAAAACGTTTTAATATCCTTGTTAATCACTTTGCAATTTAAAACATGTTGAGAATTGCAGGTTTGCCCACATTAATTAGAAGTTCTCCTCACAAACATTGCCCATACTTCGTTTAAAAAAAATTAATTGCGCCTTGGCGAAAAATTGGATTCATATTTTCAGAGCTGCTGAAAATCAAATTCTGAGTAAATCTTCAGTGACACATGCAAGCCTTACAATGTGGTTCTTGTGTTGTTTAAAATAATCGATGTGGAGTAGTTTGGCAGTGCCCTGCCCACTTATAAAAGAGAACAACAAAGCAATATCACACTAATCATCAAGTAAGTTTATAAATGTCAACATCATGAAAGAGTTGCATTTAGGGCAGGTTTTGTACAATGTGTTTTTCAGGATGTTGAAAGGCCATTGAAAAGGGATTACTGCATTTCAGTGTGTTTTGAACCACCATCATACTGATAGCAGTGCTTGTTTGCAAGTACTGTATAAATTAATGCTTTAAGTACTGATATTTAGAGAAAAAAAGAAAATACACTCACTTTTATTTAACAAGTAAATGTAGGCTTCTAAGTACAAATTTGAATGTCTTTACTGTGCAGACATAGATTTAGGATTACAACAGGCTTTCTTTCTTTGGCACCCCTTATTTTAGTAAATCTGATTATCGTACATGGTGCTCATAGAATGATTTATGTTTAAATTCGCAATAACGTTTTCAAGTGTTATCTCTATAATCACAATTAAGTAGAACTTCCATGCAGCTTCATTGTAGTTGCAATTTAATACCATCAAATGTGTTTTTGAACGGTTCCAATGTAGTAGAAAGCTATTACGCTGTATTTTCTTTTTTCACCTAAAAATGAACAGCAACTAGCGAATCAGGTTGGGATATTTCAATGAAATGGCAGGCGTATCTCAGTCAGAAGAATAAGTAATGGTGAGCATCTGGGAGAGCCAAAATGCCGTGCCTGATTCAAAGTTCTGACCCTGCAGTTTTATTTGGACAGCCTTTCATTCGTTTTGTGATAAATATTTACTGTTTTATACAATGTGCATAATGCACAAGATATGATAATGTCCATATTTCACCAATGCTGTGAAGGTTTTGAGGTTCCTTGACATTTTGTGGAAGAACTTGGCACCATGCTGAATAGCAGGAGTATTGCAGTCCTGCAAAATGTCCCCATTTCTGGGCCGTACTGAATTAAGTCCACACAATGTGGTACCATACCCATTCAGGGATGTCCAATATTTCAGTGCTACACTGAATGTGCTTGTATTAAATGAATATTGCACTCATTTCTAGGTTTCTCAGTATTAATGTAGAAACGTTAAGTTACAGCTGCAAAATGAATTAACAAAGGCCCCATTTACTGTACCATTAATCGTAGAGACAGGGGGACCCATTCTCAGACTTAAACTGTCCTGGGTTAGCTGATCCCAACTGGGGGTGACAGATAATTTAGGGGTGAGAGACTAAAGTCAGGATTCCCACTCACTGTCAAATTATCCCCTGTGGGTAAGGGGCGGAACAGTGGCATAGTGGTTAGCCATGAAGCAACAAGAAACAAAAAATGTACAACCAAATGTTTCAGCGCCGGTTGGGGGCCGTTGGCAGGGGCCCCGATGGGCCGAGTGGCCACCCGTTCCTGGCCAGTCCCGCCGGCGTGAAATGGACATGGTCCATCCCGGCGGGACCTGGCTTGTCGGCAGTCTAGCAGGGTCCTCGGGGGGGGGCGCGGGGGGGGGGGGGGGGGGGGGGGGTGTCCGGCCCCGGGGGAGTGCCCCCATGGTGGCCTGGCCCGAGATCGGGGCCCACCACGCCTGCCTCTGTAAGGATCCACCATGGCCGGCGCAGAGAAGAAACTCCCTGAGCATGTGCAGGAAACACGCCGGTGGTTCTGCGCATGCGCCAGAATATGCTGGCAGTCCTGCGCATGCGCCAACTCGCACCGGCTGGCTGCAGCCCTTCAGCGCCGGTTGGCACAGCGCCAACCACTCCAGCGCCGGCCTAGCCCCCGGAAGTGCAGAGGATTCCGCAACTTCCGGGCGGCCCAATGCCAGAGTGGTTCACGCCGCTCTTGGCGCCGGTACGCGCCGCCCCACAAATTTGGGGAGAATCACAGTGCCTGGGATTCTCCGTTTCAGAGACTAAGGACGTGATGAACAGCAATGCTGGGCCCAAAAAGCAGCTCGCTGCGGCGTAGTGTGGCCAATAGAAGCCAGTAGATCCCGCCCCGGGTCTACCCAGCTCGCTGTGCCTCGCGAGATCTAACGCGATCTTGCGACACATTGGAAAGTTAATACTTATTGGCAAATATGCATATTCAAGCGAGACAGCGGCCGGTATTCTTCTCTACTCAGTGGGGCGGGGGGTCCCGGCGTAGCGGAGTGGCACCAACCACTCCGGCGTCGGGCCTCCCCAAAGGTGGAGAGATTCCGCACCTTTAGGGGCTAGGCCTTTGGCACCGGCCGCCCGGCATCGGGGCTGGCCAAAAGGCCTTCGCCGGTCCGCGCATGCGCCGGTGCGTCAGCGGCCGCTGATGTCATCACCGGCGCATGCGCAGTAGGGGGGTCTCTTCCGCCTCCGCCATGGTGGAGGCCGTGGCAGCGGTGAAAGAAAAAGAGTGCCCCCATTGCACTGGCCCGCCTGTTGATTGGTGGGCCCCGATCGCGGGCCAGGCCACCGTGGAGGCACCCCCCGGGGTCCGAGCACCCCACGCCCCCCCCCCCCCCCGGGACCCCGGGGGCCCGCTCGCACCGCCAATCCTGCCGGCACCGGAGGTGCTCCAATTCCCGCCGGCGGGAGAGGCCTGTCAGCGGCGGGACTTTGGCCCATCACGGGCCGGAGAATCGCCGCGGGGGTCCAGCCGATCAGCGGGGCATGATTCCCGCTCCCGCCGATTCCCGGGTGGCGGGGAATTCCGGCCATGGTGGGGGCGGGATTTGCGCCGGCCCTGGGCGATTCCCCAACCCTGTGGGGGCTCGGAGAATTCCGCCCCGCTTGTCTCATTCTAATATGCAGTTGTCCGAGGCATATGAGGCATTGGAACCTATTCCCTTCACCTGGAGACCTCAAGGCGAGTGCAAATGGGAATTCAGAGCAATTCCCAGCCCAGCTGCCGTTCTAACTGCTGGGGCTGGAGTTAGCACTAAAGAGCCTGGCAGCTGGAGCTGTTTTTAAGCACTCCACTTACCACACACCCACTGCAGCCACGAAGGTGGCTCACGAAAGATGTGCCCCCGAGATCGGAGGTCCGAGGTGAACCCACAGCTCCATGACAATGAGGAGCGGAGGAACACCATCTTTCCCAAGGTAGGCCGCAGAATCAAGCTTGCCCTCCTGAACACTGCCTGGGAGGCGGTGGCAGAGGCATTCAGCATTTCCAGCCTTACCATGAAGAGACAGAAGGTGATCTGGGAGGCTGGGAGTCATGGTGAGACCTCTGCCATGAGAGGGACAGAGAACCAAGGAGGGCTCCAAAGGGCCTGATGCAGGTTTCCTCTGGTTGGGCTGAGCTCTGCTGAGCCCCTGCTTCCTCTACAATGGGAAACACTTCTGAGGAGCGGCACACCAGGTGGGCCCCTGATTGATCTTGGCCATGCCACCCCTTTGATGATACAGCTGGGGTATGAAGGTGTCCAGAGGGGTGGCCTGGGTGAGTTCTCAGATGACCAGAGGCCTTCTAAGCATTCAAAGGACACTGGCAGAACTCAGCAGAGTGAACAGCCTGGGGCCTGTAAGATGCACTAAAGGGGTATGTTCAAAAGGCAAATTGCAGTAATGGCAGTCTGAGCCAGGCAATTCTGATCCCAAGGGAGACATCCCGAGACCACGGACCTGGCACCAAGTTCATCGCTGCTACTGTCCTGGTCCAGCCCAAAGCAAGCCCAACAATTTTTGAGGGTTTTTCCATGTTTTGTTAGCCTCCCGTTCCCCCTCTGCAGCCATGGAACCCAGGTCCCGTTTGTCAATAGCTGCACTAATCCATTCCCGCAAGTCATCTGCCTAATTGGGGTGGAGCATCGCAGAAGGGAGGAGCATGAAGTGTCAAAGCCACTAATGATATAAGCAACAGACTTCCATGTACATTTGTGGATGTTAAGACATAGCCCTTGTAGATTGACAATGATGAAGTTGTGTTCTGAGGCTCTCTAGTTGAGTTGAGTTGAGAGCCCAATCAAAAAGAGGTCAAGTATTGTCAACAATATTTGCCTTTGGTACCAACAGCTTTCTTCATGAAGGCAATGATTTAAACTTTCCAGCAAAGACTAGCAAAGATCGAACCTTCAAAGTTTACATTGTTGATAGAAAACTCTGTCCACTAGATAGACATAGGGACATAGGAGCAGGAGTAGGCCATTCAACCCATCAAACTTGTTCTGCCATTCAATACAATCATGGCTGATCATCCACCTCAATGCCTCTTTCCCCACACTATCCCCATATTGCTTTATGTCATTTGTATGTAGAAATCTGTCAATAGCTGCTTTAAAAATGCTCAATGACCGAGTTTCCACAGTCCTCTCGGGTCGGGAATTCCAAAGATTCACAAATATCTGAGTAAAAACATTCCTCCTAATCTCGGACAGAAGTGACTTCCCCCTTATTTTCAAGTTGTGTCTCCTGGTTCTAAACTCCCAACCCAGAGAGACATCTTATCTGCATTTAAGCTGCCTATCCCTTTAAGTATTTTGTAGGTTTCAATGAGATTACCTCTCATTCTTTGAAATGCTAGAGAATACAGGCCCCATTCCCCAAACCTCATTTCATCCTGAGAACAAGTCCGGTAACCTTCAGTCCTCTCCCCCATGGCAATAATATCCTTCCTAATGTGAGAAGACCAAAGGTGTATACGGTATAAGGTGTGGTCTTACCAAAATTCTGTTCAATTGAAGCAAGACTTCACTGATCCTGTACTCAAATCCTTTTGCAATAAAGGCTAAAGGACAGCCGCATTTGGTTGCCGTCAAGATGACGGTCGCCCTGAACATCTACGCACGGGCTCCTTCCAGGGGACCTGTCTGGGACCTCACAGATCTCGGTGCACAGGTGCATACCGCACTGTCACGGTGGCCGTATATGCCCAGGCAGCTCAATTCATCCATTTTAATGCGGACTGCGGCTACAAGGATGCGAGCAGTGGGGTTCGCCGCCATCACCGAGGTGCCCCGGGTCCAGGAGGTGATTGACAGGACGCATGTGCCCCTACGAGCACCTGCAGATAACAGGCTGCTCTACACAAACCGAAAGGGGTTCATGCAGCTGATGTGTGACCACCACCTATGCATCAAACACGTCTGTGCCCGATACCTGAGAAGTGTGCACGAACATCCTGGCACACTGAACAACTCCTGATATGTTTGAGATGCACCTGCCCCCGCCCCCCCCCCCCCCCCCCCCCCCCCCGGGCAGGGGGATTGACACCTGGGTGACAGAGTTTATCCACTGCGGTTGTGGCTGATCACTGATCCAAACATGATACTCCGAAACCCTGCTGGCTCTGCGAAAGAGATTCACGCCGCACGCCAGCAGGAGGATGTAAATGAATGCAAATTAGTCTTAATTACCCATTTTCATCCATTTGGCGAGCCAGACATCCTATTCTCCAGCCCGCCATGATTCTCTGATATCCTGGGCCAGGAATCATGTGGGCGTGGATCACTTCTGGTATTTACCAACATGGCCCTGACGTGGTGGACCTCGCGGTAAACCAAGAGGGTAACTCCTTCGGGGAGTTGCCCCAATGTCCATCAAAGGCCCACCTACCCCCCACAATGCACTACATGCCCTCCACACCTCTACCAGGTCCCTTTCTGTTCACCCCCCTCCAAGGGATCCCCTTAATAAGGAGAGACCCTCCTGGGATCCACTTAGTAGGAACTCCCCGTCCCCCAGGAACCCTGTAATAAGGAGATCTCTGTAATAAGTTGATCCCCAGGACACTCCAATAGGGAGACCCCCCCCCCCCCCCCAAACCCTTCCCCCTCCCCCGGTCACCTGCGAGAGGGAGATCCCCCCAGGAACACCTGTGAAAGGGAGACCCCCCCAGGGAGACCTGCAATAGGGAGAGCCCCCAGGGACCCCCTAACTAAAGTGACCCCTAGAGAGATCTCCTAGCTGGAGGAACCCTCCAAAGAGACCCCCTAAATTTATTTTTACAATTTTAGAGTACCCAATTAATTATGTTTTCCCAATTAAGGGACGATTTTAGTGTGGCCAATCCACCTAACCTGCACATCTTTGGGTTGTGGGGGTGAAACCCACGCAGACATGTGAAGAATGTGCAAACCCCACTGACAGTGACCCAGGGCTGGGATTCGAACCTGGGTCCTCAGCGCCGCAATCCCAGTGCTAACCACTGCACCACATGCCGCCCTTGAGACCTCCTAACTAAAGGGACCCTCCACAAGATCCCCCTGACTAAAAGGACCCCTATCCAAGCACTGTGCATTCCAAGCACTCATGCGTGTGATTGCAATGGACATACCTCCCTTTGATGTGGTCCATGTTTGTAAACATTGGGGTTTCACTACTTAGATGTTACTGATCCATGAAGGCAGATGAATGAATCAAGGCTGCTGCTGGTTGGTGGAAGCTGTCAGTCAGGGCCCACTGGTAGATGCAGGTCACAGCTGTTCTCCTTCGGGGAATGGACATGCGGAATGGACATGTTACAGCTGTAATTCCTTTCACTGCCCCTGTCTGAACTGCTCTCCAGCTATTGGCCGCCCACTCAAAATGGTGGCCAATAGCCGGATTCTCTCAGGAATCCCTCGTATTCCTCGCCATGCATAAATGTGAATATTAAGGAATATGGAATTACTTCCGGATTTGCATCCCGGGGGATAGTAAATCATTGCAATTCTCCTCCAGTGGGAGAACATCGAGAATTTCTTCTGACACGCAAATCGGGGGTGGTGCCGATTTGATGCCAGTTTTGTATTGTCCGCCACCTCTGAAATGGTATCATCATGTTGCGCGCCACATGCCGTTGGAACGGCGTTGGTACGTCACCTGAAGGCCCTCCCCTGGGTGTGGTCTTCCACGAGGGCTGGGGGGACTGGTGAGGTGTGGCCAGGGGAGCACTATCTGGCAGGTTGGGTTGTGCATGGCTGGCGCCATGTTTTACGACGTGACCACTGCAGGTCATCGCAGAACCACATGCACGGCCACAGATCCGGCCATTCTCCAGGTGTTTATATCATGGGGGCCGGGAGTTTTACTCGGTGAGGAGCTGCTAGCCCCTAACCAGTCCCAGGTTCGGTGAGGGGTCAGTGCTGATTTTGCCACGGTTCCCACGCCGGCGTTGGCACTGAACCTCCAAAACGGTGAATCTGATTTAGCCATTTCCTTATCCAAAATGCAGGTCTCTTTTCTCATTTTTTGCCCATGGACATTAGTTTCAACCTTAAATGCCATTACCCCTTTAAAACTATCAATTCAGTAACTATTTTGTTTTCCCTTCAAGCTAGTTAGCAGCTTGTTCCTTTGTTGTGGGTTTGCTGTGATTTCCCGATTTTGGTGGCCCCCGGCGATTGTGGGCCCTTTTTTGAAACTTCTTACAAATTCAAAACAACAGCATTTCTTTTCTGGGTGATTATTTCTTTTGTTTTTCCTTTACCTCTGCAGGAATGGTAGTTAGCATTGTTGCCTCACAGCGCCAGGGAGCCAGGTTCAATTCCGGCCTCGGGTGACTGTCTGTGTGGAGTTTTCACGATCTCCCCGTGTCTGCTTGGGTTTCCTCCGGGTGCTCCAATTTCCTCCCACAGTCCAAAGATGTGGGGCGCGATTTTCCGCCCCCCACGCCGGGTGGGAGAATAGCGGGAGGGCCTCCCGACATTTTTCACGCCCTCCCGCTATTCTCCCCCCCCCCCCACGCCCGACCCATGCCACGTATCGCCGCTCGCCGTTTTTTACGCCGAGCGCCGATTCTCCGAGGCCGATGGGCCGCGCAGCCGGGCCTTCACGCCCGTTTCAACACGGCAGCAAACACACCTGTTCACTGCCGTCGTGAAACGGGCGCCAGATGCCATGGGCAGTACCACGACCGTGCCAAGGGGGGCATAGGCCCGCAATCGGTGCTCACCGATCGCGGGCCGTGTGTACGTAACGGACGCACTCTTTTCCCTCCACCGCCCCGCAAGATCAAGCCGCCACGTCTTGCGGGGCAGCTGAGGGAAAAGACGGCAACTGCGCATGCGCGGGTTGGCGTTGTCCAACCAGCGCATGCGCGGCCGACGACGTGACGCTTGACGTGCGGCCTTGACGACCTTCGTCAAGGCTGTGACGCATGGGGCCACGCTCCTAGCCCCACCTGGGGGGGAGAATCAGCCCCGGAAGTGGGCGTGAAGGCTGCCGTGGGTCACGGCCTGTCCCGCGGCAGCCTTTATGATTCTCCGCATTTGCGGAGAATCCCGCCCGTGGGGTTACTGGGATAGGGTGGGGATTGGGCCTGGGTAGGGTGCTCTTTCAGCGGGTTGGTGCAGGTTCGATGAGCTGAATAGCCTCCTCTGCCATGTAGGGAGTCTATGGATTCTAAGTCCTGCATTTTGATAGTTTCACCAGGTGTGTGCTTTCTTTATAAAGTAATGAGCTATTAACTCTGTAGCACTTTTTTCCTCTTTTTAAGAAAGCAGGTACCCAATTGAAAAGGGCTCCCTTTCTCTTAACCTCTGCAGGCTTTTCCCCTTTTTTCTCACTGCGCACTGCAGGTTTCTCTCTTTACTTTGCTGCAATTTTTTTTTCCAGCGTTTAAAAAAAATCTCAGTGCAGCATAACCACCATTGCTGCACGCTGCTGAGCCTCTGAGACTGTCACCTATTCTTTTTGCAATCTTTTGCTCACCATCTTGTGAACTGACCAGGTTTTTGACTCTGTGCCACTCAGCGTCTTGTAATCTTTTAAAGTTGGCTCACCGTCTTGTGAACTGACCAATATGATTAACACTGCCTTACTCGGAGTCTTGCAAATGTTTGTGTTTTTACTTACCCGTCTTTGTATTTTTTACTGGGGGTCTTGCAGTGGATTTCCACTCACTCTGGTGGATTCCTCAACTTCAAAGCTACTTCAACTGTTCCTCAAATGTTTCTTCTTAGGCACATGACTCTCTCGTCAGGCTTCAGCTGATTTTAGTTTTTTGTATCTTGGGATTCTGTTCTGATTGTTTAAAATGCTACCTTTTACATCGCTGCTGATCGTCATCGCTGCTGATTAATGGCAGCGGTGGGCACCACAATACATTCTGGATTTGTTTGATCTCTCAGTGATGAAATCCTGAGACATGCACTTTTAAACATGAACCATTTATTATTCATCTTTAACTATGTACAGGTCAAATTACTGCTGTCATACATGATGCTGCTCCATGCAGGCTGCTTCCCGAGTGTTTTCTCTGTGTCTATTACCATGTGACTCTGTACATCATACCATGGGTGGTGCTGCTCTTCAGTTCCATGTTAACCCTTGCTCTGCCAAACACCTTTACATTACAATCGCATGCAACATTATACAATAGTGACCCACTAGAGATCTTTAAAATTCTGAAGGGCAGGTGTGAAGAAAATGTTTCAGCTTGTGGGAGAATCTGAAACTAGGAGCAAAAACTAAATACAAGATAATTACTAATAAATTCAATAAGGATCAATTCCTTTACCCATGGAGTGGTTAGAATGTGGAACTTGTGGCCACAGAAAGTGGTTGAGATAACTAGCTTAGATGTTTTCAAAAGGAAACTAGGTGAACACATGAGAAGTGACAATAGAAAGAAATGCTGTAATGCTGAGATCATAGAATCATAGAATATAGAATTTACAGTGCAGAAGGAGGCCATTCGGCCCATCGAGTCTGCACCGGACCTTACAAAGAGCACCCTACTCAAGCCCACATATCTACCCGATCCCCGTAACCCAGTAAACCCCACTTAACCTTTTTGGACACAAAGGGCAATTTAGCATGGCCAGTCCACCTAACCCGCACATCTTTGGACTGTGGAAGGAAACCGGAGCACCCGGAGGAAACCTACGCAGACACAGGGAGAACGTGTAGACTCCGCACAGACAGTGACCCAGCCGGGAATTGAACCCAGGACCCTGGAGCTGTGAATAAACTGTACTAACCACTATGCTGCCCCACGATGTGGTAGAAAGAATGGGAGGAGACTCATGTTAAATGTAAACACCAGCGTAGATTGGTTCGACTGCAGAGTCTGTTCCTGTGTTATATATTCTATGTACTTTCATGTAACATACCCAGTGTTTTCAAGATTTGGAGTAGAAATTAGGCCTCATTATACCTGTTTTAAAGGTGAACAATGGGCATAGTTTTAGGATTTCATGTCCGATCCACCCCTTCCCTCCTTGACCCTTGACAACAGACAATGGCAGCAGGACAGGTGGCACAATGGGCAATGCACCAGTTGGGAGAGCTGCCTCTGTTCAGAAACACTAGGCATATAAATAGGTAACATGTTGACTTTCCAGAGGTCTGCCTCCCAGGAAGCTTCCAAGACATAAAGGTAAGGGGGTAATTGCCCATCGGAAAAACCCAGAGGACTGTGCTCTGCCCCTTTTCCATTGACCATTGCTGGACATCCAGAGCTTTCCTGGAGGAAGGGGTGGGAGCAGAAGAAAAGAATAAAGGTTTTCCAAAACATTGGAGGAATCCGAATGTCGCACAGCTCCAAGTATGTGTTGAGTTCTGTGATAACCGCTGGACATCAGTGAGACAGAAATGACAAAACGTGGAGCATGGGGCATTACTATTTTTTTTGCTGTCTCATTTAGATTCACCTGCCCTGAAATCCAGTTCTGCCATTCATCCGAGACACCAGAGAGTTGAATAGTTGCTAAAATGGGAAGGGATCCGGCTTAACGGATCACCATTCCATTTCCAGTGCAAGGCCTATTTGTTACAGGAAAATCCTGTGAGAACCTGTGAACTCTTTGCTCCTCAATGGTTTAGTCAACACAGTAAATGTACTTGGGGGCATGGCAAAAAGCAGAGAGGATAATCCTGGATTCAAGCTGGTCACCATCCAGCAGTGATCCCTGAAATGGTTTGCATGTGGGATATCAATGAGGGCAGATCGAATGAGTGTGTAACTAACTGAAGCTAATGAAGAATGATCTCTCGGGTGAGGTATGAGGGCATCTGGTGCCCATGGAGCTGTCAGCCAGTTCAAGCCACGCACCTTCGGGAGATGGAGATGGAGAAAGCGGTTTCCTTTGTCTATTCCTGATACTGGTTAACAAATTGTTTTATGTGTGGAAAAGGGAACTACAAACTATTTCTGAATTCTTTGTTAGGTATCCTTCAGAATCACTCAGCCTTAGTACAGAAATCATTCAGCAATCGATAAATTGTTATTAGTGATGTCGAGGGAAACAACCCGATGGGTGTTCAAGAAGGAAAAAGCTACAGCTATTGCCACACAGTGTTAGAGTTATATGTCTTTCTTTCATATACTTGGAATCTTCTCTTTTCGTACGCCAAGTTTTAAAACTGCAAGAATCAGAGTCTGTGGGAGATAGTACTGAAAGCGTCGACAGTCATTTGACTTTTTCTGCTGCCTCAGAGACAGCTGTGACTTTTTTCTGACTTGTTTTCCCTCAGGGAAATGTTATTTTCTCCCAGGTTACTGCCAGTTTAAAAATACTGCAGTGAACTTATCACCTTTGTTACAGAATCTGCTTTAGGTTCTGCCTTTGGGTCAGTGCTAATCTCTCCTGCTCCCGTGGGTGATATCACAGAGGCCTATTGATATGCAAAAGGTGTAAAAAAACACTGGCTTGGGTGCTAAATGTTGAAAGTGAACCTTGGTAGCCTTGAATGCTTCTTCAACGTGAGTACTGAATGCATGGCTGAACCTTAGTCAATTCATTCGATACATTAAAGTAGAAATGTGTGTTTTCTCAACTTTGTTCCCTTTATCTTCCTTTTTCCAGGATTGCACCATTTTCAAATCTACAGAATATTGAATTCTGCTGTGTTAACTTCTGGATTAAAAGATCTTCAGCAGCTAGTAGCATTGCCATGGCTCCACACATTAATGGGTGTTAAGGCCTTAGCTCTGCAGACAATGCACAGGACGCATTTAATACCATTTTAGTAACAGATAGGCCTATGCAAGCCTCATCAAGATTGCACTTTTTAGGAAAACTAATGCACTAGAGTGCTTGCAAGCATTTGAAATGCACATCTCAAGGATTCTCTGCTGGAAAATGTTGCCAAGAACATCCGAAAATTGATTACTTTTTGCTTTTGACAGAATTGAAGAATTGGGTTTTGCTTCCAAACCAGGAGTGCACTCCTCGGGGTTCGCAATGAAGCCTCGAGACTCTTCCAAATCCAATCGCTGTCTGGAGCCTGCTGTTGTCCCCCCCACATCCCCAATCTTCACTCAGAATCCAAGCTCCAGCCTTTCCAACACCAATCATGAATAGATGCCCATTTCTATTGTAGCTGGAACTGGTGCCCCTGCTCATGGGGGTGGTCTAACGGCAATCTCCTGTCCTCCATATTTTTTATAATCCTAATTTCAAGTAAATATGCACCTGCCTTTTCAAAGCATTTCAGTAAATTCTTTCACAGGATGTGGACGTCGCTGACATTTGATACCCATCCCTAATTGCCCTTGCGAAGGTGGTGGTGAGCTGCCTTTTTGAACCTCTGCAGTCCGTGCAGCGTAGGTACAACCACAGTGCTATTAGGGAGGGAGTTCAAGGAGTTTGATCCAGCGACAGTGAAGGGACGCCGGTATATTTCCAAGTCAGGATGGTGAGTGACTTCTTGGTCACAGGTTTGGAAGATGCTGTCAAAGGAGCCTCGGAGAGTTGCTGCAGCGCATCTTGTAGATGGTACACACTGCTGCCACTGTTTGTCAGTGGTAGAGAGAATTAATGTGGATGGGGTGCCAATCAAGCAGGTTACATCGTCCTGGATGTTGTTGAGCCACTCATCCAGGCAAGTGTAGAGCATTCCATCATACTGTTAACTTGTGTCTTGTAGATGGTAGACAGGCTTGAGAGAGTCAAGGCAGATGAGTCACTTGCAGCAGAATTCCCAGCCTCTCACTTGCTCTTGTGGCCACAGTATTTACATGGCTGCCTCAGTTTAGTTCTGGTCAATAGTAAATCCTGAAGATGGTTATAGTGTAGGATTCAGCAATGGTAATGTCATTGAATGTCAACAGGAGATATTAGATTCTCTGTTGTTGGAAATGATCATTACCTGCCACTTGTGCAATGCAAATGTTAACCCAGGTATAATGTTGTCCAGATCTTGTTGCTTATGGACATGGATTGTTCAGTCAGAGAAATTGTGAATGTTACTAAACATTGTATTATCTTTTTTTTTTAATTTAGAGTACTCAATTCATTTTTTCCAATTAAGGGGCAATTTAGTATGGCCAATCCACCTACCTTGCACATCTTTTGGTTGTGGGGGCTGTTGTGTTATGTACTCTGGGATAACACAGGCTGCAACTGGATGCAGCTTTTTTAAAAAATAATTTTTATTGAGGTTTTCACAAAATATAAACAACAAAACAATATTAACAGAATAACCATGGTAAAAACCCAAGAACAACACCCACCCCCCTACAAAAGCAACTACTAAATCGAAAACAAAAAAAGCAAACAACAGAAAGGAAAGAGATAACACCCGCCACATCCAACAAACCCATATACACACTTCTCCCTCCCACCAAACCCAATCCCCCCCCCCCCCCCCCGGGTTGCTGCTGCTGCCGGCCTATTTTCTTACCGTTCCGCCAGGAAGTCCTGGAAAGACTGCCACCGCCTAAAGAACCCCTGTACTGATCCCCTCAGGGCAAATTTCACCTTCTCCAATTTGATGAACCCCGCCATATCATTGATCCAGGCCTCCACGCTTGGGGGCCTCGCATCCTTCCATTGAAGCAAGATCCTCCGCCGGGCTACTAGGGACGCAAAGGCCAAGACACCGGCCTCTTTCGCCTCCTGCACTCCCGGCTCCACTGCAACCCCAAATATTGCGAGTCCCCAGCCTGGATTGACCCTGGATCCTACCACCCTCGACACCGTGCTTGCTACCCCCTTTCCAAAATTCCCCCAGCGCTGGGCATGCCCAGAACATATGGGCCTGGTTCGCTGGGCTCCTCGAGCACCTAGTACACGTGTCCTCGCCCCCAAAGAACCTACTCATCCTCGTCCCGGTCATGTGAGCCCTATGTAGCACATTGAACTGCATGAGGCTAAGCCTCGCACAGGAAGAGGAGGAATTCACCCTTTCCAGGGCATCTGCCCACGTCCCCTCCTCAATCTCCTCACCCAGCTCCTCTTCCCATCTTTCAGCTCCTCCACTGAGGCTTCGTCTACCTCCTGCATTACGTGGTATATGTCCGAAATCCTCCCTCCTCCAACCCACACCCCTGTCCCGTACCCCACGTGGGGGCAGCAAGGGGAACCCCTCCACCTGCTGCCTGGCAAACACCCTAACCTGCATACCTGAACATATTCCCCGGGCAGAGTCCAAACTTCCCCTCTAACTCCCCCAGGCTCGCGAACCTCCCATCCACAAACAGGTTCCTCAACCTCCTAATACCTACCCTATGCCAGCCCAGAAATCCGCCATCAATGCTCCCTGGAACAAACCGGTGGTTCCCCCGTATCGGGGACTCCATCAAGCCCCCCCACCTCCCCCTTGTGGCGTCTCCATTGCCCCCAAAATTTGAGGGTAGCCGCCACCACCGGGCTCGTGGTATACCTCGTTGGAGGGAGCGGCAACGTTGCCGTTACCAGCGACTCCAAGCTCGTGCCCGCACAGGACGCCATCTCCATCCTCTTCCACGCCGCCACTTCCCCTTCCATTACCCACTTACGCACCATCGCTGCGTTGGCAGCCCAATAGTACCCACAGAGGTTGGGCAGCGCCAGCCTCCCCTTATCCCTGCCCCGCTCCAAAAACACCCTTCTCACCCTCGGAGTCCCATGTGCCCACACAAATCCCGTAATACTCCTGTTAACTCTCCTAAAAAAGGCCTTCGGGATAAGGATTGGAAGGCACTGGAACAGGAACAAAAACCTCGGGAGAACCGTCATCTTGACGGACTGCACCCTCCCCGCCAGTGACAGCGGTAACATATCCCACCTTTTGAACTCCTCCTCCATTTGCTCCACAAGCCTTGTGAGGTTGAGCTTGTGCAGGGCCCACCAGCTCCCAGCCACCTGGACTCCTAGGTACCTGAAGCTCCTCCCTGCCTGCTTCAGTGGGAGCCTACCAATCCCCTCCTCCTGTTCCCCCGGGTGCACCACAAACAACTCGCTCTTACCAGGTTGAGCTTGTACCCAGAAAAGCCCCCAAATTCGCTGAGAATCCTCATCACCTCCGGCATCCCCCCCACCGGGTCCATCACATACAGCAACAGGTCGTCCGCATAAAGCGACACTCGATGCTCCCCCCCCCCCCCCCCCCCCCGCACCAGGCCCCTCCAGTTCCCTGATTCCCTCAACGCCATGGCCAGGGGCTCAATTGCCAATGCAAAGAGCAAGGGGGACAGGGGACACCTCTGTCTCATCCCCCGGTACAGCCGAAAGTACTCCGACCTCCTCCTATTCGTGGCTACACTCGCCATTGGGGTCTCATAAAGCAACCTCACCCAACGAACAAACCCTTCCCCAAACCCAAACCTTTCCAACACCTCCCACAGATACCACCACTCAACCCTATCAAAGGCCTTCTCCGCATCTAATGCCACCACTATCTCCGCCTTCCCTTCCACAGCCGGCATCATAATGACATTGAGGAGCCTTCGTATGTTGGTGTTCAACTGCCTTTCCTTTACAAACCCCATCTGGTCCTCGTGAATGACCCCCGGCACACAATCCTCTATTCTTGTGGCTAAGATTTTTGCCAGCAGCTTGGCATCTACATTTAGCAGCGAGATCGGCTTATGTGACCCACACTGCAGAGGGTCCTTGTCCCGCTTAAGGATCAAGGAAATCAGCGCCCGCGACATAGTTGGGGGCAAAGCCCCCCCCTCCCTTGCCTCATTATAGGTCCGGACCAAAAGAGGGCCCACCAGGTCCGCATACATTTTATAAAATTCGGCCGGAAACCCATCTGGCCCTGGCGCCTTCCCCGACTGCATGCTCCCTATCCCTTTCACCAGCTCCTCCAGCTTAATCGGCGCCCCCAGTCCCTCCACCTGCCCCTCCTGCACCTTCCCCGACTGCATGCTCCCTATCCCTTTAACCAGCTCCTCCAGCTTAATCGGCGCCCCCAGTCCCTCCACCTGCCCCTCCTGCACCTTCCCCGACTGCATGCTCCCTATCCCTTTAACCAGCTCCTCCAGCTTAATCGGCGCCCCAAGTCCCTCCACCTGCCCCTCCTCCACCTTCGGAAATCGCAGCTTGTCCAAGAAGCGCCCATTCCCCCACCCCCCCCCCCCCCCCTCCCCACCGGGGGTTCAGACCGGTACAGTTCCCCATAAAAGTCCCTAAAGACCCCCTCCGCACCACCTTCCCATCTCTATCCTTCAGTCCCTCAATCTCCCTGGCCGCGTCTCGCTTTCGGAGCTGGTATGCCAGCATCCTGCTCGCCTTCTCCCCATATTCATACACCGCCCCCTGTGCTTTCCTCCACTGAGCTTCCGCCTTTCTGGTAGTCAACAGGTCGAACCTGGCCTGAAGGCTACACCGCTCCCCCAGCAATCCCTCCTCCCGAGCTGCCGCATATTATCATAGATTATCATAGAATTTACAGTGCAAAAGGAGGCCATTCGGCCCATCGAGTCTGCACCAGCTCTTGGAAAGAGCACCCTACCCAAGGTCAACACCTCCACCCTATCCCCATAACCCAGTAACCCCACCCAACACTAAGGGCAATTTTGGACACTAAGGGCAATTTATCATGGCCAATCCACCTAACCTGCACATCTTTGTGACTGTGGGAGGAAACCGGAGCACCCGGAGGAAACCCACGCACACACGGGGAGGATGTGTAGACTCCGCACAGACAGTGACCCAAGCCGGAATCGAACCTGGGACCCTGGAGCTGTGAAGCGATTGTGCTATCCACGATGGTACCGTGCTGCCCCACGGATATCTCCTATCCACCCTCACCATCTCCCCTACCAAACTCTCCCTCTCCCTCTGCTCACCCCTCTCTCTATGGGTTCAGATCGAAATCAACTTCCCTCTAATCACCGCCTTCAATGCCTCCCAGACCGTCCCCACTCGGACCTCCCCGTTATCGTTGGCCTCAACGTACCTCTTGATACACCCCCGAACCCTCCCGGCCACCTCCTCGTCTGCCAGCAGCCACACCTCCAAGCGCCAGAGCAGACGCTGGTCCCTCTCCTCCCCTAGCCCAAGGTCCACCCAGTGCGGGGCATGGTCCGAAATGGCAATGGCAGAGTATTCAGTGTCCTCCACCCTCGAAACCAGCCCCCTGCTCAGGACAAAAAAAATCAATCCTAGAATAGGTCTTATGCACGTAGGAGAAAAACGAGTATTCCCTGGCCCTTGGCCTCGCAAACCTCCAGGGATCCACCCCCCCATCTGATCCATAAACCCCCTCAACACCTTAGCCGCCGCCGGCCTCCTACCCGTCCGGGACCTGGATCGATCCAATGGGGGAATCCAGCACCGTGTTGAAGTCCCCCCCCCATGATCAGGCCCCCCACCTCCAGGTCCGGAATGCGGCCCAACAAACGCCGCATAAACCCCGCATCGTCCCAATTTGGGACGTAAACATTCACCAACACCACCCGCTCCCCCTGAGGCTTACCACTCACCATCACATACCTCCAGCCACTGTCAGCCACCACATTTAATGCCTCAAACGACACCCTCTTTCCCACATGGATCGCCACCCCCGATTCTTCTTATCCAGCCCTGAATGAAATACTTGGCCCACCCACCCCTTCCTCAGTCGAACCTGGTCCACCACCTTCAGGTGCGTCTCTTGGAGCATGGCCACATCCGCCTTCAGCCCCTTCAGGTGCGCAAACACCCGGGCCCGCTTGACCGGCCCATTCAGCCCCCTCACATTCCAGGTTATCAGCCGGATCAGAGGGCTCCCTGCCCCCCTCCCCTGCTGACTAGCCATAACCCATCCCCTGCCCGCCACTGGCCAGCGTCCCCCGCTCGGCCTGTTCCCCACGGCGGCAACTCCCCCCCCCCCAGCACCCCCTGCATACTCCAGCTCCTTCCTGGCCATTTCAGCAGCAACCCGGTACCCCCCCCCCCCCCCCCCCCCCCAGGCTAGGACCCCTCCTAGCCGCACCCCTCCCTCCGTAGCACTCCCGTGAGCCAGCTAACTTCTGCTGACCCCGGCGACTCCCGCCACACCTCCGACCCCTTTCCAAGTGGGACTACTCCTCCTCCTTCGTGCCCATCAACTGGCCCTCCTCCCCCCACCACTCTTGCATGGGAAAATAACAACCAGCAAAGGCCCGCGCTTCTCAGCCCCGACCCCGCCCCCATCATCCCGCAGCGCGGGAAACCAGAGAAAAGCCCGCGCTTTCGCCCTGCCCAACCCCGCCTCCTCTAGGGCATCTCCCATTGCCAGTCCCCACCACCAGCTCCCCGCACTCCCAGTTTACCTCCCTGCCCGAACCCGTCCACCAGACCCATACAAAAAGACATAAAGACATCGCCCCACCCACCCTAAAGCCAACACACATCCTGCATTAAACAGAGAACCCCCCCCCCCAGAGAAAAAATTAGACACAGTTGCATTTACATACAAAACCCCGATCCCTGACCCTCAGTTTGAGTCCAGTTTCTCGGCCTGCACAAAGGCTCACGCCTCCTCCGGGGACTCAAAATAATGGTGACGGTCCATGTAGGTGACCCACAAATGCGCCGGCTGCAACATGCCAAACTTCACACTCCGTCTGTGGAGCACCACCTTCGTCCGGTTGTACCCGGCCCTCCGCTTAGCCACCTCCGCACTCCAGTCCTGGAAGATCCGCACCTCCGGGTTCTCCCACTTGCTGCTCCGCTCCCTCTTGGCCCACCGGAGCACGCACTCCCGGTCAACGAACCGGTGGAACTGCACCAACACCGCCCGCGGCGGCTCATTCGGCTTGGACCTCCTAGCCAGTATTCTGTGGGCCCCCTCCAGCTCCAGGGGCCCCTGGAAGGACCCAGCTCCCATCAACGAGTTCAGCAAAACGACCACAGAGGCCGCCAGGTCCGACCCCTCCAGCCCCTCCGCGAGGCCCAGGATCCGTAAATTCTTCCGCCTTGACCGGTTGTCCAGCTCCTCGAACCGCTCCTGCCACTTTTTATGGAGCGCCTCGTGCATCTCCACCTTCCCCGCGATGGCCGCGGCCTCATCCTCCCTTTCGGAGGCCTGTTGCTGCAGCTCCCAACTGGATGCAGCTTTAACCAAAAGATACTCCAGACCTTGAAGTTAGTTCAATCTGATTTATTGACCCAGTAGCACAATAAACTCTCTGCTAACTTAAGTGTGGTTACTCTGTCTGACTGAACCAGACTAGCTCTTAGCCACGTGCTGGAGGTGTGATATTGTAAGTACACCCTGACTCACTCTGTCGATGTTCATCAGTGGAAAGAGGTGGAATGTGAGTGCCTCGTGCCTTTTATAGTGAAATACCACCCCTGAGTGTCCTGCCTGCTCATTGGTCATGTCCTGTTCTCTGTGTTCATTAGCTGCCTGTCTGTGCCTGTCTGTATATCATTATCTGCATGTCTGCATATCATGACAGGGGTGAAACCCACGCAACCACAGGGTGAATGTGCAACTCCACACGGACAGTGACCCAGAGCCGGGAACTTGGGACCTCGGTGGCGTGAGGCAGCAGTGCTGACACAACTGTGTCACCCTGCTGCCCTCTGAACATTGTATTATCAATTAACATCCACACTTCTAGCCTTATGTTGGAAGGTAGGTCATTGATGAAGCACCCAGGACAGCAGGGTGGCACAGTGGGTTAGCCCTGCTGCCTCACGGCACCAAGGTCCCAGGTTCGAGCCCGGCTCTGGGTCATTGTCCGTGTGGAGTTTGCACATTATCCCCGTGTTTGCATGGGTTTCGCCCCCACAACCCAAAGATGTGCAGAATAGGTGGATTGAACATGCTAAATTGCCCCTTAATTGGAAAAAAATGAATTGGGTACAATAAATTTATAAAAAATGAAAAAAATTGATGAAGCAGCTGAAGATGGTTGGGCCCAGGACACTACCCTGACGAACCTACTTAGATAGAGCGCTAATAAACACAATTTTAGCAGATACCAGAGTATGTCTACAGTCTTTCAAAGAATCAAATCCCACATCGAGAGTCCAAGGTAGAAGGACCCATCTCAGATCATGGCAGCAGCCATGGAGACATCAACATAAATAAACAAATCAGTGTTATCAAAGGAACCATGCAGTGGAGAAACCTTTGAAAGCTTATTGAAACATTTTGGACGAAGAAAGATACCCACTGGAGAGATGTAATGATGACCAGACCTGGTGAGCATTTCTTGTCTTTGACCCATCAATTTGATTGCCTTGAGGGCCCGCAGAGAGGCTAGGGTGGGAGTTACGGAAATGCCATTTTCTCTGTTTCTGAGCAGTGTCAGGGCTTTATGAAATTGAGCCAAATCTTCAGGACAGTTCATTTCTTTATGTGATAGGTTCTGCAGCAGATGAAACTCTCCGAAGGCAGGGTGTCCAGGAGTGCACCACTAACTGGGAATCCAATCTGAAAGCCTTTGATTTTATTTTAGCTGAAAGTAAAATTTAGTCATAGAAAGAGCACATTTTAAGCAGCAGCCACAATGACCTGGGGAATCAATTGAATTATTTCCAACTAACCTATATCGCCTAGCTAGTTCTTATAGTTATGGGGTGCTGAAGGACAAAGTAATCTCTTATCAGATAGTTGTGGAAGTCCAGGGTGGAAAACCTTCCAACTTTCTGCAGACCAAGAATTAAATCACTTTGGACCAAAGAGTCCAAATTGGTCCAGATTGTGAGGAATGCCAAGCTTAAAATTGAAGTCGGCAGTTACCACCCTCCCCCCACCTCCCACCTTCCTCCCCCGCACCCCACCCTGCCCATAAGAAAACCCACCAAACACCAAACCGAGCAAAAGGGCAGGAAACTCCATGTGGGTAGCCATTTTGAGATTCATACATTTAAAGCAAAAAATTTGCATTGATGTCAAGACTTCCTCGCAATTTCCAGTGTATTTCCAGTGTGGCAAAACTGGACATTTCGATTTGATTTTGACTTTTTTTTATTTGATTTATTGTCACATGTACCGAAGTACAGTGAAAAGTATTTTTCTGCGGCCGAGGGAATGTACACAGTAAGTACATAGTAGACAAAAGAATAATCAACAGAGAACATTGACAAATGGTACATCGATAGACAGTGATTGGTTACAGTGCGGAACAAGGGGCCAAACAGAGCAAATACATGAGCAAGAGTAGCATAGGGCTTCGTGAATAGTGCTCTTACAGGGAACAGATCAGTCCAAGGGAGAGACGTTGAGGAGTCTTGTAGCTATGGGGAAGAAGCTGTTCCTATGTCTGGATGTGCGAGTCTTCAGACTTCTGTACCTTCTGCCTGATGGAAGGGTCTGGAAGAAGGCAGTGAGGGGTCTCTGATAATGCTGTCTGCCTTCCTAAGGCAGCGGGAGGTGTATACAGAATCAATGTGTGGGTGGCAAGTTTGTGTGATGCGTTGGGCTGAGTTCACCACACTCTGCAGTTTCTTGCGGTCTTGGACCGAGCAGTTGCCATACCAAGCTGTGATGCAACCGGATAGGATGCTCTCTATCGCACATCTGTGTAACTCTGAGAGAGTCGATGCAGACATGCCAAATTTCTTTAGCTTCCATAGGAAGTAGAGACGTTGTTGGGCTTTCTTGACTGTTGCATCAACATGAATGGACCAGGACAGACTGTTGGTGATGGTGACCCCAGGAACGTAAAGCTATCAACCATCTCCACTTCGGACCCATTTATGCAGACAGGGGTGTTTGTCGTGCTACGCTATCTGAAGTCAATGATCAGTTCCTTGGTCTTTCCAATATTTAGAGAGAGGCTGTTTTTGATACACCATGTAACCAAATGATTTATCTCCCTCTTTTAGTCTGATTCATCGTTGTTTGAGATATGGCCCACCACAGTCGTATCATCCGTAAACTTATAGATTGAGTTGGAGTTAAATCTTGCCACATAGTCTTGTGTGTATTTCAAATGTTTCTAAAAATCCAGCAATTTTAATTAACATCAATGATCAGAAGGCATGTACGAAACACATTCCTCCCAAGAAATGGAAAATCAAGAAAACGACAAAATTACAGAGAAAGCAGATATGCTGGCCAGTTACAATTCAAACTCAAGGCTCCAATATTCCTCACATTTTAGCAGATGATCCTAAGTGGCTTCAGCCAATGATGTTTCATCCATGAGACATCAAGTTACAGGGTCCATTTGGCAGCAAGGACCTTTCAATCAAAGGCAGAATCATTGCTCCTCTTAGTTTCAAGGGGAGTCAGATTGTTGATTCTCTCTTCGTTCTTCACAATCAATGTACATCCTTATTGAATGGCGATTTTTGCATACCAGTAGGAATCCCTGGAAAATCGGATGATGCTCATCAGTCTTCAACCTTTTATTTAGAAACTGTGGAAGTTGAGCCTTCAGGAGATGAGGAAGTTTATACACTCACTAATTTCCTTTCTTTCACCGAGACACCAGGACGGACAAGAAAGCTATGAATCTCTTGGTTCTTCATGAAGTAAGGCCAGAGATGGGGGATACAGGAGACACTGCGGCAGACAGTGACCATGCCCATGAAGGGATGGATCTTCCCAGAGAGTGTTGAGGAAGAATCCCTTGTAGTGCTGACTGATCTATTGGAGATTGAGGTCCTAGAGAATGATTTGTATTTCCCATTGATGGATGTACCTTTTGAAGTCTTTATTGTCTTCTTAGAAGTTTTAGCCGTGTTTTTAGTGGTTAAGCAGCTTATTTTATTTTTCTTTGTGTCCTCCCAAGAAATGGAAAATCAAGAAAACGACAAAATTACAGAGAGTTCACAGAGGGTCACACTGCTAAAGATCTGGTACCTTCCCAGAGTGAAAGTCAATTGTCACTCATACTTCAGTCCCAGGTTAAAGTCTTTTTCTCTTCAGAACTGGACTTCTGCACAGAAGCTGTGACAGAATCCTTAGCACTTCCGAAGCTGCAGAACCCTGCACAACAATCTTGTCCTCACGTTGAATGTTTATAGGAAATTCCTTTTGTTACAGAAGATGAGGCTGTCTTGTCTCCATATTATCAGCAATTCTTCCCAGTGCCCATTGTGGAGCAACCTCAGAGAGAAGTGTAGCTCTCTTACCACTGTCTGCAGAAAATAGACTGTCCTCCTGAAATGTCATTGAGAAATCATCTCTTCTTATTTTCCTGACAGCCCTACAGGAAGTTAGTCATTTTTCTTTCTCAACTGGGTTCATTGCAATCTTGGATCTTCAATGCTTTTCAGTCTTTGGTGCAGCAGTAGATGATACAGATATGCAGTCTTCACTGGAGTTGAAGAGCATTCCTCTTCTGAAGTTCCTTCTCTAGAATTCTTCATGGGAGCAACAAGTTCCACAGAGTGCCCTGAGTTCTTCTCTTCTAATCCCAAGAGATCCAAAGGTTTACTCTCTTCAGTTTTCTCTTTTGAATCAGTCTTTCATGGTAAAGCTTTCATTGTTCTTGCAATTGAGTCATTCTGCAACCTACAGACTGCTTTCCAGCAATGCTGCTTAAGTATAAAAGAAAGCTCTCAAAGACCCTTCCCCATTTCTGTAGCTTCAGTCCCTGGCTCATCCGGTGATTGATCAGTACTGGTTCTACTAGGTTATCAGCTTCAGCTCCTGTCTGTTCATGGCCAGGCTTTTAGTTATGGTCCAAAGTCACTTTGGTGCTGCTTCTAGATCTCAGAGTGACGTGTAACTTCTCTATCTTTCTGCCCCACAACAGATTTTGCACACCTCATGGATCTTCATTCCCAATGAAATACCTCCTTTTGTAGGTGCTCCAATACTCTACCCTCAAAAAAACATCTGGTATTCACTCGCCCACGCACTTGTTTTTGTACTTGTACAACAGTGCATCGATGCTCCATGTCGACTCCACCCTACTTTTGTCAACTTGATCTCACCAGAGTACTTCTGAATATAACTCTTGATCACTTCTATTGCCGCTTCTCTATTTTCCATTTCTTATCAGGTTATTATATATCCTTCTTGCCATGTAACCAAGCCAATGTAATTTGGGCGTTCCCTATGTCTAGTCACATGTCCATTTGGTTGCTGTTCCAGGCGCAAGCTCATCACTTATATTTTGATATTTCTTTCCTCCTTTTTTAATCCCTTTATCTTTACCCTTTCTTGACCCTCCCCAACTGTTGCCATGCCTTCTTTTATTTCTCCTATCTCATGTACTCTGCCCTCATTATAACCCTTCAGTATACCTTGACTTCTCTACTATCCGACCACCAACCCAGACTTGACCCCTTCTTAGATAATTCTATTGCTTTCTCTGTACCTTTCTTGGCATTGTCGAAGGGCCCATTGAGGCACTCAATGCTGATTCCTTATGAGCAGCAACCTCAGTTTCCCTACTCTACTCTTGCTGACCTTTTCAATACACTCGCTGAGACTAATCTTGCCCATCCCCTCCCATTCTCACTGACTCTAGCAGTGGGTCAGCTCTCTTTGCCCCTCTCTGCATCTCACTCCATAATGACTATTTCTGAACAAGGTCCTTACCATCCGTTACAGTATTGGAGATGATTACATCAATATCGTGGCCTCGATGAAACATAGCTGGGGAATGATGACATCCTCCCTCTAATTGAAGCCTCCCCAACTTACTATACCTGCCACTACTTACCCTGACAAAGGCCGTTGCAGTGAAGGTGTGGCTTTTATCACCAAATTATACCTTTATCTGTCCCTTTTCTCACTGGTGCTTTCTCTTCGTTTGAGCATCTCATCTTGTTTCACTCTTCTCATCCTGTCATTTAAATCCTCATTCACAACTCCCACCAAAGTACCATAAAGGATTCTCACTGAGATTTCTTCTCTGCTTTCCTCCCTCTACCTCTGCACTGAACAACTTCTCATCCTCAGCGATTTTAATCTCCATCCCATCTCATTATGCCCTCTGTCCCCTAAGGTCACTACTCCGTTATCATCCCTCCCTCCAGGTATAATCCCCAACCCATATTCAAGGCCACTTTGACCTTGCCATTGGACATGGCCTGGTTTGCCCCATGGTATCACAGGCACAAACCACCTCGAAACACTTTTATTGTTTTCCACTCACATCCCCCTTGCACCTTCTAACCCTGTTTCGATCTGCATCTGCTCCAGGAAAAAATAATCCCCTTACTCACTTTCAAAAGCGGCACTTTCAAAATTCCAACTGCGTAACCTTTGGCCCTCCATTTGTCACAACATTTCTGCAGCTATTGATTTTCTCAGCAGCAAACTTACATCCACCATTGATGCCTTAAACCCCATTAGAACCATTATTCTCTCTCAGCTGGGGGCTCCTCTGGTACAGAGCTCCCTTAAATTTGAGGGATGCAGCCTTGAATGGATATAGTTTAGCCACTTACCTCCATAGCTGGCTGGACCACATAAAGCAGTATTGAGCTCTGCTCTCGTCTGCTCTAACTGATCATTTCCCTGGAATGCAATGATAATATGGCTTATTTTCTCTCTTGCATACTGCTTTCTTCATCTCCTGCCCTGTCACCTCCATCCTCACCTCTAACAATAAGTGCGAGAAGCTCAGGGATTTCTTTGTCATTAAGATTGACGCCATTTAATTAGCTGCCTCCGCCACGTTCACCATTCCCATCCCTCCCCTCGTCCTTCGGACCAAATGTTCCTTTCGGTTCACCCTGCTCTTTCCCCGAACTCGCATCTTTCTCGGGTTTCTCTCCTATCACTCATTGTGCCACCACCGAGCTAACCTGATCAATGAGATCCACTTCATTAGCATGTTTGGTTACCCCTCGACCTTATTTCAACTAAACCGCTTCCCTTCTTGCATCCCATGATAGCTATGGTACGCTCTCCTCAGGTACTTTCCCCCTCTTCTTCAAATCTCTGCACATCAGCTTTTGCCTCAAAAATTAAACCTTGATCCCACTTCTCCTTGCAAGGTACTGCACCATTGCCAACCTCTATTTCATCTTCAAAGACCATGGGCGAGATTCTCAGTCAGCCGATGTGGGAATTGGAAAACACGATTGGGCGGTGAATCGGTTTTGACGGCAAAATTATGGTGAGCAATTCTCCGGTGCCTCGACAGCGGCATCGATGTTTTCCACTCAGCACGTACAATAAATGTTGTTAGCATATCATTAGCGGGCCTGGCCCGGTATTCTCCGGGGCCTCCGCGATTCTCCACCTGCACTGGGGGGAATTTCCAATAGTGCATTTCACTTGTGCTTTTAAAAATTGGGAAACTGGCGCCGTGGCTGATGGGAGAGAGAGATTAGGTAGGACACGGAGAGGCGCGACCGTGAGCTGCTGGGCTGGACATTGGCCCGGCGGGTGATCAGGGGATGGGCCGTGGGGCCGGGGTGATGTCCAGGGGTGATGTCCAGGCATGGACCGCCATTGCTGAGGCAAGGCAGCCATCTTTCTGCGCACCCCACTGACCACCCACCTTGGCCCCTGGTTCTGCAGAGTGACGCCGGCAGTATGGGTGCTCCCACCCCTGCACCCAGCCCCCACTCTCCCATCCCACCAACTCCGCAACCCACCCTCCGTCATACCACTCCCCCCTCCCCAACTGTCCACCACCCACTGGCGGGCCATCACGCGGCCAACCCAAGGGCAATGTCCACAGTAGCACCTGCAGGGGGGCATCAGACAGGGGCTGCGGAGCATACTGCTGGCAAGGGCAGTGCCAGCCGACAATACCCCTGGCGGCCGGGATGGGCATCAGAGCCAGAGTCCCCACAGTGCTGGGCACCTATGGGGCCAGGGGTGCGGGCATGTGGGGGACATGTGGGAGCCGGGTCCGTAGTGCCAACCAGGGCAACTGTGTAGCCCGTTGGATCTGGTTGGACACGAGGGTATGCACCATGCTACCATGTTGACCTTCCACCCACTACAGACAATAGACATTGGAATTCAACCAGCGATGATGGCCTTCCTCCTCGTCGCCGCAGCCCTGGGGGATGCACTGTGGCTGCACGAGCTGGAGATGCTAGAAGAGGAGGAAGCTGCAGCAACGGAGCCTGCCCCAGAGGAACTGGAGGAATTGCTGAGGATGGAAAGCCGGCTATCCAACAGGCTGAGGAGGAGGAGAAGGAGGAGAAGGAGGAGGAGTTGCAACGGAGGCGCCACAAGGGCCTTGCGTGTCCGGCAGTGTCTGTCATTCGAAAACTCTGGCTGAGCAGGGAGACAGTGTGACATATCTGCCAGATCATGGCTCACCTGGCACTGTGGGGGAATGAAGGCGACACCCTTTCCCAGTGGGCATCAAGGTGATGGTCGTCCTGAACTTCTACGCTAGAGGCTCCTTCCTGGCGCCAAGTGGGGACTTGTCTGGGATCTCACAGACCTTGCATCTGTGCCATCACAGAGGCCCTATATGCCCAGTTGGCACAAAACATCCATTTCAATGTGGACTGAGTCCACCAGGATGCCCGGGGAGCGGTTTCCGCCATCATTACCGAGATTTCCCGGGTCCAGGAGATGATTGACGGAATGCATGTTAACCTATGAGAACCTGCAGATGTCAGGCCTCTCTACACAAACTAAAAGGCGTTCCACTCGATGAACGTGCAGCTGGTATGTGATCTTCAGATGCGCATCATTCAGGTCTGCAGTGGGGCAGTGTGCATGACGTCTTCACCCTGGCACACTTGACGATTGCTGGCCTCTTCGAGGCGCACTCCCAGCTGAGGAGTTGGCTCCTGGGCGACAAGGCTTATCCGTGATCGGCCGTGGCTGATGATACCTATCTGGAGGCCACAGACCGACACGGAGACTAGCCATAATGGTACCATGCAGCGACCAGAAGCGTTATTGAGCGGTGCTTTGGCCTCCTGAAAATGCGGTTCAGATGCCTGGACCTCTCTGGAGGCGCCCTCCAGTATGACGCTGGGAGGGTCATCCACATCGTTGTGGCCTGCTGAGTCCTCCACGACATCGCGCAGCAGACGGGCGACGTGCTGGAGGAGAAGGATGACTGCCCGGCCCCCTCCGATGAGGAGGATGCAGAGGAATGCGAGGATGGACAGGACATGGGGCCCGGGCATGCACAGCAGGCTGCACAACGTGTGCGCCAGGGTGAATGTGTACAGGATGCTCAGATCGCCCTAGCCACTATCTCTAAACTGTGCACTGCACCCGTGCCAAATTAACTGGTGTCTAATTTTTTGGCCTTACGGGCCCTAATGCTACATCGAGGTGGGTCCCCAGATGGTCCATCAGGAGTGGAGGCAGACTGCTATGATTCCCGCCCTGCGACCTGGGTCCCTTTTGACGGGCATCTTCTGGGGTAACCGGGTCTGGATGGGCCCGGCTGCTGCTCGGGTGTCCCAGGTGGCGTGGTGCCACCCTGTTCTGCCCACTGTCCACCAGATGTGCCAGGGACAGGGTGCGGGAGGGGGGGGGGGGGGAACCCGAGGTGCTGCGGTGTTCCGGCACCTACCCTGCGGGAGTCACCGGGATGGGCCCCATCACTTCCTCCTCCCTCGGGATTCCCAATGGCACCCAGGCTACTCCACGGGACAGGGGTGAAAGCGGAGCCATCCCCTGAAGTCCACTCGCCACCTGGCAGTGCCAGTCCTGGAGGCCTACTGTTGCCTTGGTCAGGGTCTGCATGCTCGCGGCTATGGAGAACAGAGAGTGGACCAACGCCATCTGGGATGCGCCACATCATCCATTGACTGTACCACCACCTTCTATCTGTGCCACATCAGCCAGCACCTGGGCAATGCCGCCGATGCTCCCAGCCATGGCCCACTGTGACTGGGCCATGCTCAGGACTGCCGCTGCAATGTCCAGGTGGCACTTGCCTGCCTGTGAGGGGGCAGCTCAGTCCTTGGCCTCAGCCACCACCTGTGCAGAGTGCCCCAGGCCTTGGACATAGCCCGAACCCTCACCCCCCAATGCCTCCACCATAGATGCCATCCGTGCGGTGTTGGCCTGTGTGGCACGCATGGACGGCACCACTTCCTGCGGTTGGACTCCTCCACCTGTGCCAGCGGTGCAACTGCATCTCCACAATCGATGGGCGTGTCCGTTCCAGAAGCCCGAAACCCATCTGCATGGCAGCTAGTTCCTGAGGTCGGCCTGCTTTCCAGCCGTCTGCCCCTTGGGAGTTCCTACCTCCACCTGCTGCACCGAAGCATGTGTATGGCGTGCACCAGATAGTGTCCAAGGAGCCTCTTCACTGACATGACTAATTGAGGTGAGTGTCTCTGGGATGGTGGAGGATGTTGGAGACAGCTGTGACGGGAAATCAATGTCATCCTCAGACTCAAGCTCCAGGGTGCCCTGGGTTTCGGGTTAATGGCTCTCATCCATGTCAGTGTCCTTATTGCTGGTCAGCATCTGGGGCTCCGGGTGTGGCTGGGATCGGGGGCGGTGGACACCAGAAGAACCCTCCTAATCACTAGCAGATCCAGCAAGACACAAGACAGGATGCATGATTAGACCGCGGGCCTGGGGCTAGTGGGGGTGGTGGGGTGTGTGGAGCGGGGGTGAGGGGTGGTGTGGGCGTGGGGGTGGTGCAAGGATAGCGTGGGGGTGAGGGTGGTGTGGGGTGAGGGTTGTGTGGGGTTGGGGAGGAGGACACACGTGTCACAGGGAACTACAACTCAGCAGGGTCTCACTTCCTCGCCCAACGCTGATCTCCACCCCAGCGACTGCCCTTTCCTCAGGCCTGCCAAGCACGTCTAGGTCCCTCTGCTCTGCCGTGGTGAGGGGGCCCAGGTCCGGTGGACCCCCTCCAGTGTTTTCCCGCTCCCAGCGGTTATGAGCAGCCTTCTCCTGGATGGTGCGGGGGGTCAAACAAAAATGCAGTGTTAGACAGTCAGGCTCATGCAGCCCAGGGGGTGGGTAGCTGGTGGCCTCAGTAACCAGGCACCTGGCCATGGCGGCCAATATGGGTGCCAACATGTGGTGCAGGGTGGGGGTTCAGACGCCCTCCATGGGGAGGTAGGGTTATGGGTGTGTAGGATGGGCGTTGGTGCCAGGGGCTCTGTGCTGTCTACTCATCCTAGCCACCTTGAGGAGGTGCTGCAGTTTCTTCTGGTATTGCTGACCGGTCTGAATGGTGTTGCTCGGAGCGCTGACGGCTTCTGCCACCTGCGCCCAGGCATGACGAATGACAGCGGCTGGAAGCCTCCTTCACGGGCAGCGTCTCCAGCTCGGCATCCATGAACCTTGGGGCTGCTCTCCTTGCTGCCACTTTGTTGGCTGGGATGGTGTGTGTGGGGAGTGAAGTGTGTATATGCAGCTGCAGCTTGTCAGCCTCCTGTGTGTCAATGGCGAACCCGGTACCGTTTCTCATTGAAATTGATTGTGTTCCATGTGACACCAATACTACCCCTCAACGGTCGCTGAATCGGTCCAGGTGCGCGCGCTAGTTTTGCTGTCGGAGAAGTCCGCGAATCTGGCCCCGGCATCAAGATTTAGTCTCAGGGACCTTGAATTCTGCCCTTGAAAATCATGTTTTCTCCTAAATCTGTGCCCATCTTACCCAGAGCTTCATGTGTGAATCTCTCCGACCAGGTTTCTGGCCCTGTCACAGTCACCAAAATAGCCCTTAACAAAGTAAAAAATGATGTAAAATGTCACTGTGACAATAATAAACTATTCCCCTCTATTCTTCTCAACCTGTCTGAAACATAGAAATATAAGAAATATAAGTCTTAGGAACAGGAATGGAACATTTAGCCATTCGATGCTGCTTCATCATTCAATCAGATCATAGTTGATCTATTTGTGGTCCCAACTCCACTTTCCCCTCTGCTCCTACAACATTTGACTTCCTTTGTTTCCTAATTGCTTGCTACACCTGCCTGCTAGCTTTTAGTGACTCATGAACAAGGACACTCTTGTCCCTTTGGACATCAAAACTTCCCAAACTCCATTTCAGAAATCCTCTGTCTTTCTGCTTTTTCTACAAAGTGGATAACTTCACACTTATTCACGTTATATTCCATCTGTCATGTTTTTGCTTACTCACTTAGCCTGTCAAAAATCCCCTGAAGCTTGCTTGCATCCTCCTCATAACTTACTAGTTTTGTGCCATCAGCAAATTTGCAAATATTACATTTGGTCCCTAATTTCAAATTATTTATCTTGATCGTGAGCAACAGTGGCTCCAGAACGGATCCTCTGAGAGTCCCGATACCGGAATGCGGGAGATCATCGACTCCGACTGGGACATGGAGACCCAGGCATCAGAGATTTCCGACGGCGATGTGGTTGAGGATCAGCTGGCAGTGGCAGTACCCATCAGGTGGTTGTCCAGAAAATGGCATTCCCTGAAGCTCTACACTCCCCCTGGAAACGCAGCCGTGGATGAAGTAAAGCAGGCCCCCATCCTGCTCCACCTTCTGCAGAAGGGCCTATGGACTTTGGGGGAGGGGGAATTTTTGAACCCCCATGAGACTCATGGGGATAAACCGATTAATCTCCCCATCAGCCATGTGCAGTATGAGCTGCCCCCTTAATAGGTAGAATGAATCAGTGCTGTTGAGTGCATCCCCGGTTGGGACTGGAATTGTGGTTGTATATAATTTACTTTGACACTAAACCTTTTCATTGAACTCTCTTACCAGATTCCTCCGTGACCACTAAACTCACTTTCAGCAATCTGATTGTTTGCTCAGTTATCACCCTTATTCAACAATGGGATTTATTGTAGTATCCCTCAGCTGGAGTACAAGCATTTCTATGGGCATCGGAAGGATCTATCTTTGGCCTCCTAGTAAGCCATCTACATTTTGCCCCTTGGTGACATCAACCAAAATCACAGTGTTCTTCCTCACATGTACACTTACATCTACCTCACTACTATCTCTCCCAACATGCCACACACTATAAATTGTCAGACTGCTTGTCCTTCAAGTCATTATTGGGAAGACCGTACTCATTTTCTTTGGTCTTCATCACGAACTGCACTCCCTCTCCTTTGACTCCAACCTTGGGCGAAATTCTCCGCAACGGCCGACGCCGGCGTGAAACCCAGAGTGTTTCACTCTGGCGTCGGAGGCCGCTCCTCGCCCCCTATTCCCCCTGGGGGGGGGGGGGGGGGGGGGCTAGAAGCGGCGTTGGGAGAAACTCGCCCGCCGGACCTTGACGCTTGCGTCAAGGCGGCCCACCGAGAATGACACAGCCAGCGGCACCTAAGTGACGTCAGCCGCGCATGCGCAGTTGCTGTCTTCCCCTCCGCTGCCCCGCAAGACGTGGCGGCTTGATCTTGCGGGGCGGTGGAGGGGAAAGAATGCGTCTCTTAGAGACGCCGGCCCGACGATCGCGGGTCAGTCCCCTCCCGAGCACGCCTGTGGTGCTTGTTCTTCTCTCCGCCCCCCACAGGCCCCACACTTAACTGTTACGCGCTGTTGATGCCGGCAGCGACCAGGTGTGGTTGCGCCGGCGTGAACAGGTCGGGATCGTCAGGCCGCTCGGCCCGGAGAATCGGCGGTCGCCATGAAAAACGGCGACTGGCGATTCTCCAAGCGGCGTGTCGCAAAACGCGACACGCCATTTTGGGGGGTGGAGGAATCGCGGGGGGTGCCAGAGGGGCACTCCCGCGATTCTCCCACCCGGCCTGGGGAGCGGAGAATCGCGCCCCTTTTCTCTGAAAACTGTCTGAAGCTGAACCAGACCATTTGCACCTTTGGAGTCACATTCAGCCCCAAGCTGAGCTTTTGATCACACATCCGTGTCAACGCTAATTTTGCCTGCTTTCACCTCTGTAGCATGGCTCGATTATGTCCCTGCCTCAGTTGATTGGCTGCTGAAATCCTCGTTCTTTCCTTCGTTACATCCGGACCTGACGATTCCAATGCACTCCTGGTTCTTCGTTCACATTCAACCCTCCCTAAACTTGAAGTAATCCAAACCTCCAATTACTAAATTGCACCAAGTCCTAGTCACACATCATACCCGTGCTCGCTGACCTACGTAATGTCTTGATTGTATAATTTTCATCATTGTTTTTAAGTGGGTATAGTTTACAAAATCAGTTTGGTATGCTTTGCGTCAATGTTGTACTTTTAAGAAGAACCCACTGGATGAACCACCAGAAATGCAGACTGACCCTTACTGATGAAAGAGCTGCCACACTTCAATGGTAACACTCACTACACAATCAAGCTGCTTTCCGGTGACATTCATCACAGCCGATGGCAGCCTCCTTTAATTCATTTGGTATTTAACGCAGGCAAAATCCCCTCCAGCTACATCTTGCTAGCTAGCATTAAGTGAACCCACTCCGCGATTTACAATTGGGGAATTAACATCAAATCAAAGCTTGTTCAAAATGGAACTGAAGAAGAAAGCTGCCTTCTGTTTAGCTTTAGATTTCCAAATGTTTTGGGAATCCTGCCACATGGAGTGACATTATATAGCCAAAAAGGACAATTGTTTTATTTGGGCTGAAGCATTGGTTTTAGGGACAAGGATTTTAAGCCTCTTTGGTGCTCAGTTTATTGTAAAATGGGAACTACATTGACACATAAAGATTAGAATTGTAAAGAAAATAAGAATTACCATGGCAAGTGGTACCATGGTTAGTATGTAAGTATGAAAATGTATCTCAGTATAAACGCATTACAGTTGGAGCATTACAACTAGCCTGGACCTCCTGTACTATGGAGGGTATGAGGGATTGAGACAGATTCCACTGGGAAGTAAAGCACGATTAGATTGGAACAAGATTGGCCTCAACTGTGATTTTGCTGTGCTAAATTAGCCTGTTGAAAGTATTTTTGTTTCTCTTTTGCAAATAGTACTCTGTTATTGGGGAACGTAACAAGAATTATAATGTGCTCTATGTACCATCTTAAATAATGAGCTAACCATTGATTTTTGACATCTACAAATGGTATATTATTGTGTGTGACTTTGCATAGCTTAAGAGGAGAGCTCAATTGTATTGGAAGATGCGAGGGGCATTTGCTGTACCAGTTGGTTTATATTTGTAACTGGAGTCACATGTGTCACCTTCAGGAATGCAATGGCAAGTTTCTGATTGTTCTCATCTTTCTTTAGTGTTGTCGAAGTTCCTTATAGCTTAAGCTTGTGAAATATAAAATATGTGTCCAAACAACACTCCTCCATGATTATTTTTCTAGCCATATAATTCCTATTGTGCACGAGCAAGATTAAGGATTTAGCTGTTAGTTGAATTAATGGCAGAGAAAGTAAACAGTTGCACAGGGTAATGATTGAGGCCTACACAATTTACCACTTCAATCCCTTAGGAGTAGTCAATGCACTGCAGTTGCCAAATTTCCTTGCATGAAAACCTGGATTAAGTAGTTGGTGATGCATCAACCTGGTACGGGGCACTGGATTTGGATGTTTAGATACCAAATTTACTGGCATTTCACAAGCTGCATTGAATAAGGCCACCTCCTTTGCTGAAGGGCAATGGCTGACAAATACTGCTGAGGAAACCTTGAGGCTTGGAATGTCAGCTGCTGGGATTAGGGGGTGTTGGGAGAAGCAGGGATGGAGGCACCAGTGGGGCAGGGTGGATATAAAAACACATGCTACATTATCCAGAGATCAGTGTCTGCATGATTGGCTTATAGAGGGACCAGTAAAGGTTGCAGAAACTCTGCACATCCAACTCATTGCAATGTAGGGCTAGATTTTATGGAGGCAACAGGGTCCCGCCCACCAGTTGGACAACTAGCGAGAAACCCCCATTTAGTTCGGTGGGATGTGTCTGATAGAATTAAGTGGCCTTCAGGCATTTGCATTCTGGGCCCTTCCCTTCCCATACCTTAAAAGTCAATCCAACCTGATGGGGCAAACAAATTGTTACCGCATAAAGAGGCCAATAATGGCATGGCACTCAGCTTGTAATGTTGTCTGAATCTGAACTGCCTTCATGTCTTCAAAGTAGAAATCACCACCAGGTTCGAGGTATACTTCGCTGGACAGAATGGGAGTGGTGCTGTCACTGGAACCCAGAGGCTCGATCTGATACACAAACTTGCCTCTATCCTCCCCAATATGGTATCAAATTCCCTATGCCTCCCCAACACCTTCTCCACATTGGCCACCCAGTGATACATGAGGAAATTGGGTGGTGCCAAGCCCCCAACTGCCTACCCCTCTGGAGGTGCACCCTGTGGATTCTTGGTGCCTTACCCGCCCATATGAAGGAATTCACTAGCTTGTTCACCTTTGCAAAGAACAATTTAACAAGAAAAATAGGGACCTCGGCAGAATATTCATCTTGATTATCTGGACTCTACCCGCCAGGGACAACAGGAGGCTACCCTACCCCTTCAAATCGGATCTCACACTGCCCAACAGACTTGTAAAGTTTAATTTTTGAAGCCTGGGCTAATCATGTGCCACTTGGATACCCAGCTACCTCTGGCCCTGTGGAAGGTGAATAACCCCAGATTGGCTCCCCTCTCTGGGGATTAACTGGAAAATATTCACTTCTCTCCCAGGTGAGAAAGAGACAAAGCTCCTCAGTAGCTCATAATCTCGTCTATAGAGGAGACTAGACCCGTGATATATAAGAGCAGGTCATCAGCATATCGGCACACCCTATGCACCACCCCCCCCCCCCCCCCACCCCCGATTTACCCCTCCATCGCCTGGTAAACCTCAGTGCTATCGCCAGGGGTTTGATTGCCAGGGAATACAGAAGCGGCAACAATGGACACCCTGTCTTGTACCCCTGTTCAGTGGAAAGTGTCCCGTGCTTGTCGCATTCGTGCGAACATTAGTCATGGCGGTCCTATACACATTCCGCACCAATGAAATAAACTTCTGCCCGAATCCAAACCTCAATCATAAATCATAGAATTTACAGTGCAGAGGGTGGCCATTAAACCCATCGAGTCTGCACCGGCCCTTGGAAAGAGCACCCCACCCAAGCCCACACGCCCATCATATCCCACCTAATCCCACCTAACCTTTGAGACACTAAGGGCAATTTAGCATGGCCAATCCACCTAATCTGCAAATCTTTGGACTGTGGGAGGAAACCGAAGCACCCAGAGGAAACTCACGAAGACATGGGGAGAACATGCAGACTCCGCACAGACAGTGACCCAAGCCGGGAATCAAACCGGGACACTGGAGCTGTGAAGCGACTGTGCCAACCACTGTGCTGCTATGCCGCCCTTAAATGAGGTACTCCCACTCCACCCTGTCAAATGCTTTCTCTACATCCATAGATATAATCACCTCCGGCTCTGGGGCCGAAGAAGGCGAGAGGACAACGTTCAGAACCCGCCATATATTGGCCGACAGTTGCCGCCCCATCACAAATCCGATCTGGTCTTCTGCAACAATACCTGGGACACATGGCTCTAAAAGCAAAGCCAGCGCCTTAGCCAATACCTTGGCATCCACATTGAGCAGCGAAATAGGCCTGTAAAAATCACACTCTGTTTGGTCTGAAAATGTTTTGTAAAACTCAACAGGATATCCATCAGGGCCCAGAGCTTTATCTGTCTGCATCTATTTGCTGGGTTACGGGGATAGAGTGGAGGTATGGACGTTGGTAGATTGTTCTTTCAGGGGCCGGTATAGACTCGATGATGGGCTGAGTGACCTCCTTCTGCACTGTAGATTCTATGATTCTATGATCAACCCAATCGCCTTCAGCACCTCCTCCGAGCTTAGTGAAGACTCCAACCCCTCCCTACTCTCCCCCTCTAATTTAGGGAAGAACAACTCTGCCATATCCAATGCCCGCCCCACCTCACTCCCGTTTGCCAGGATTATACGCAGCTAGTAAGGTAGCCCCCACCAGGACAATGAAAAGGACAACAGCATTGGCCAACATGAGGATCAGCTATTCTGCAAAAGAAAAAGGAACCCATAAATTATACAACATAGGGAATCCTCACAGAGAAAATAACTTCAACGACTGAATATCAGCAACTATATACAAAATATCCCCACCACTCTCTACAGCCTGCAACCCTCACAAGAAATCGCAAAGGAAATCCCCCATGCAACACCTTTCATTCAATTGGACCCCAGTTCATGTTTGATGTTTGTTAATAAAGTCCCCCACCTCCTCAGGTGTCTCGAAATAAGAGCCCTTAGCATTGTATGTGACCCGCAACCTCACTGCGTACACCGCCCTGAATTGAACGCCCTTCCTGCAGAGGGCGGCCTTAATCTTGTTAAATGCCACCCGCTTCCTTGCCAATATTGCCCCCACATCTTGATAAATTCTTATTAGACTTCCTTCCCTTTTTGTGCCATGGTGCTGCTTGGTCCACTGTGGGACCTTCTCTGTACCCCGAGAACTATGGAACCGAATGATCATCGCATGAGGTGGCTCATTTGGTCGAGGCATCTTCCGAACCATCCAATGGGCCCTGTCGAGCATAGGGGGAGGGTGAGGACGCGGTTTGGGGGGAGACCACTATTGCCTGCCATCTTCCAAAACATCCGTGCTAGATATTCAGTTGGATTTTAACCCTCCATCCCCTCTGGCAACCTCACAACTCAGAGGTTCTGCTTCCTTGACCGATTTTCCAGATCATCGGCCACCACTACTGTCTTGGCTTCTAATAACGCAAGCTGTTTATCATGCCTCATGAGTGCCTCCTGATGTTAACCTTGTTTGCTGTGTCTTTCAAAGAGGCTTATCGCTGGACACCAAAACATCAGCGTGCAGTTGCTTGTTTCCCAGGCAATTTGAGGACTTGACATACTTCGGACCCTGATTGCAATCCTGTGATGTGATTGCTCCACCCATGTGTATTGGCATTCTGAACAGAATGTTTAAAAAAGTTTTTGTGTGGAGCCAGAAGGAATGGTAACCTTTCTCCTGGCCATTGTTGGCACTGTGTCTTGCTATCACTCTCTGCAAGAACCAGTCTGTTGGTTTATGTGAGTGACCTGGTTTCCAACATTCCTGAGCAGAAAACTGTAAATGGATGCTTGTTTGCCACCTGTATTTTTTCACCCTATTCTCAATCACTTACATTGGTTCCCTCCTCTCAAAGCTTCCATTTTCAAATTCCCAGCCCAGTTTTTAAAACCCTTCATGGTTGCCTCCTTTTTATGTCTGTACCATCTTCCAGCCCTACAACCAGGCTGCCTCCCTGCTACGCCCTCTCATTTTCTCTCACTCTGATCTCTAGTGTATTCTGCACATCCTACATTCATATACCTTGCTTTGTAATTTCCTCCATGAACTCTATATCTCCAAATTCTCCTCCTACTTTAAGAGTCTCCTTCAGACCACTTCTTTAAAGAAACTTTAGCTCATCACTCCTAATGTCTCCTTCTTTACCTCAGGATCCACCTTTGGATCACACATCAATTGAGTGCTTACAATAATATTTGCATTGTAGGTGCCGTAGAAATGAAAGTTGTTGTTATATTCGCGGTTAACGATGGAAAATCACACCAATGGTCAGTCAATAAATGTACTTCCTTGTAGTGGAACTGAACCATTGAACAGGAAGGTCCCATTTGCACAGAATGAGTTAACCTCAACCAATCCAGTGGTTGGTTTCCTCTAATTATCCACAGTGGCTCAGGACTGGCTATAAATGCCAGAGCACCTACTCTTCATTGCCCTCTGGTGACTCCTGCTGCGAGTGCATAGGGTGAATGCTGGCTATGGGTGAGATGGGATATAGCGGTGATTGAGGGCTGACTTAGCTTAATTGGATGGACAGCTGGTTGGTGATGCAGAATGAGGTCAACAGTGTGGATTCAATTTCTGTACAGGCTGAGGTTATTCATGATCCTCAAGCGTTCTCAGCCTTGCCTGATGACCCTCAGATTAAATCACCACCAGACGCTCTTCCCCTCAAAGGGGTTAGCAACGAAGGTCATCTGGAACTATGGTGACTTTACTTAGTGGTGATCACACAGTCCTATAGTCTGACCCTCACTGCTCACCTTTCTGTATGGATTATTAACTCTGTCAAGGATGAGATTTATTTTAAGGTTAGCTTTATGTGATTTGAAATTATTTAGAAATATGTTGAATTTATAGAACAGACACAGGCCATTCGACTCAACTGGTCTGTGCCAGTGTTTATGCTACACACAGGCCTCCTCCCAACTCTTCTATTCCTTCATCCTCATGAACTTGTCCAGCATCCCGTGAACGGCATCTATGCTATTTGTCTCAACTACTCCACATGGCAGTAAGTTTTAAATTCAAACTACTCCTTAAGTAGGGAAGTTTCTCCTGAAAACATTATTGGATTTATCAGTGACTAGTTTATACTTTATATCCTCTAGTTTAGGACTTCCTCAAACAGAACAGACTAAGCAAAGTAGGCAGCAAACGGAAGAGATGGCACATCCTAAGAACAGTGAACCCAGATTGTGTTTTATCTTGCTGCATTCAATCATTAACTGAGGAAATGCTCGTCCCAATAGAATTGTTTGCTGGTCATTGGACCGGGATAAATAAAATGGTTGGTCACTACTGAATGTAAGAAACCTGGAGCAGCACCTCCTCTCACCAGTCCACTGGTCAGAAATCTGATGAGCCTTACAGACCAGGCAAGTTCAGGTTCAATTTCTGCTTGGCAGTGAGGCTTATGCTGAAAGGGCCCCATTGGAGGAAGAGACAGATTCTTTCCCTATCCTATTGGTGGACCTCAAGACCATCCCCCCTGTTTCCTTAAGGGCCTACTGCCACATGGACTCGATGCAAGGGAAACAATGCTGATGACTCTGGGTTCCCTTGCAGCCATTTGTAACAAGGGAGGGAAAGGAATAGCCAAGCAATGTTCTTGGTGGGTGAGGGGGAAAGGAAATCCAGGTCCTGGTGGAGAGTGATAGTAGGCCTCACCACTTTAATTTTCCGTGTCACTATCCTGCCAGGGTGGCACGGTAGGACAGTGGTTAGCACAGTTGCTTCACAGTGCCAGGGTCCGAGGCTTGATTCCCTTTTTGGGTCACTGTCTGTGTGGAGTCTGCACCTTCTCCCTGCGTCTGCGTGGGTTTCCTCCGGGTGCTCTGGTTTCTTCTCACAAGTCCCGAAAGACATGCTGTTAGGTAATTTGGACATTCTGAATTCTCCCTCTGTGTATCCGGAATGTGGCGACTGGGGGTTTTTCACAGCAACTTCATTGCAGTGTTAATGTAAGCCTACTTGTGACAGTAAAGGTTATTATAATATTATTATTATGAGCAAGTTTGTGAACGATATTCTATTCCTTTATTGTAAGTAATGGTTACTTTGAGTTCCAAGGATGCCAAAAGATCATTACAACTATGCATTCCAATGTGTAAAATAGGTCAGAACCTTCATGATATCACCATGGTTATAACATACAGATGGGAAATGGAAGGGGGCCAAAGATGAATTCTGGACATAAACAAAGTAAAACTTTATAAATGCTTTATTTTTAAATATGCTCTTGCCTCGTTTTCTCATCCGCTTTCCTGAAGGAGGTTGGTGCTGGGATAGGGTTCCATGATTGACAGTAGCCCTACTGTGTCTCCTCAAGTGAATGCGCTTCATGTATAATCCACGGCCACTTCATCCGAACTGTGGATGGGATTCTCTGATCCTGAGGCTAAGTGTTGACGCCGGCATAAACGCCGTTGCGTTTCTCGACGGCGTCAACTGCCCTCAGGAGCAGCGATTCAGACTCCTACAGGGGGCCAGCATGGCACTGGAGCGACCATGCCTCTATAGCTGCGATACCGGCATCAGATGGGTGCCGCGGGTCTGTACATGCGCAGTGCGACTGGCGCCAATGCGCAGTGGCTCCCTTCTCTGTGACGGCCCCGACGCTACATGGCGTAGGGCTACAGGCACCGGCGCGGAACAAAAGAGGCCCCCAGCCCGAGAGGCTGGCCCGCCGATCGGTAGACCCTGAACACGGGCCAGGTCACAGCGAAGGCCCCCCCTGGGGTCAGAGCCTCCCTCCCCCCCCCCCCCCCCCCCACCATGCCACCCCCAGATGGATGCATGCCGACGTCCCGCGGGTAAGGCCAACACGAACGGCGCCGGCGGGACTTGGATTTTTTGTACGGCCGCTTGGCCCATCCCAGGCAGAGAAACGGGGGGGGGGGGGGGGGGGGGGGGGGGGGCAACTGGCGGCGCACAAACAGCCCCAGCGCCAATGCCGTTGATTCTCCGCTCTTTGGAGAATCGGCAGACCAGGGTCGCGTGATTCGCGCCCGACCCGCCGATTCTCCAGCCTGGCCTGGGCTGAGAGAATCCCACCTTGCTGCCACACTTGACCCTGAGATGAGCTTTCAACCACACACTTATACCATTGCCAAGGCCACCTCTTTCCAACACTAAAATTGCCAAATTCTGACCCTGTCTCTGCTCACCTGCTAATGAAACTCTCATTTCTGTCTTTCTTACCTCTTGACTTGATAATTCTGGGCAACCTCCCATATTCTACTCTCCAGAAATCTGAGATCATCCAAAACTCTGCTGCCCATGCCTTGACTCTCAAATCGTCCCGTTTACCCATTTTAATCTTTGTTTTCAAATCCCTGTCACCTCACCCTTCCTGTCTCCGTTTCCCCTCAAGTCCTAGCACCCTCTGAAATATCTGCCCCAATTCTAACTTTTTGACATCCTGAGTTTTAATCATTACACCAGTGGTAGTTGTGCCTTTAGCTGCTGAGGCCAGAAGCTCTGGAGTTCTTTAAGACACTCTGAGAAACAGCAGTATGTACTATGGGCCTCAGGCTGCTTGCAGTCTGCACTTGTCTTTCTGTGGCCCGCTTGGTGACTTTCCCACTTGCCGAGTCCCGACCCTCCTACTTTCCAATCCTCGAGCTTGCAGCTTCTCTTGCTAACCCTCCTGATTGGCAACCCTCCCTCCTGCTTGCGATTTACCTTCCCAACCCTCCCACTCGACGACTTTCCTGCTGGCTGGTTCTCCCAAGCCCAGCCCCTTTGGCGGCCTTGCTCCCTCCCTTACACAGTGAGGGTTCAGGAGATCGAATGGGTAAGTGACAGAGAGGGTAGAAAGTGGAAAGTAAGTGGCAAGCAGGAGGATCAGTGAGTGGGAGTGTTGATGAGGGTAGGAGCGAGTGGGCGTGTCGGCGGGTGGGAGGGTCGTCGGGTTGCAGAGTTGTCGAGTGGGAGGGTCGTCAAGTGGGTGGGTCGTCGAGTAGGAGGTAAGTAGAAAATGTTAGTAAGTTCAGAATTAGTACAGTAAGAAGTCTTACAACACCAGGTTAAAGTCCAACAGGTTTGTTTCAAACACTCGCTTTCGGAGCGCAGTCCTTCCTCAGGTGATATTCAGTTGAAACAAACTTGTTGGACTTGAACCTGGTGTTGTAAGACTTCTTACTGTGCTCACCACAGTCCAACGCCGGCATCTCCACATCTGAATTAGTACATCATTAAACACATTAACTGTACACTTGGGATACTGCAGACTGTTACTAATGAGTTTACCTTTTATAATATTTTTTGTTGTTTTACATACCAAGATACCATTTAAAGAAGTTAACCATAAATAATCTACAAGTACTTTTTAAATTATAGTTGCAGCTGATTAGAATTTTCTGATATCCCAGTTGGCCCTCATTATTTTTCTGGCGGATGCCACTTGCCTTAAAGCCTACCTCTTTGACCAAGCTAATGGCTATCTGGCCTAATATCAATTTATATGGCGCAGTATCACATTTGCTTTATATTAGTCTTGTAAGTGCTTTGGGTCGTTTTATTAGGTTAAAGGGTGCATGAACATTAATCGAACGCGAAACGAGTTGCTGTACAAAAGTTAGGCTTTAATAAACTAGGTTAGCCCTGCGGTCGACTACAGTAAATGGCACGACCGCGGGTGTTCTGGAATTTATACCTCGCTCTGGAGGACGGGATTAACTCAGCCTCTCGACCAATCGGGGAGCAGTCACATAGCTGGTCTCAAACCAATCGATCGAGAGGCACATGACCAACCAGGGCCAATGGTAAGCCAGTGTTCTGCACCAATGGCAGACAGCTATGCAAATCATACCACCACAATGGGGTTATGCACATATGAATTGTTTTGGTTGTGGACATTGTCTGCTTGCTCGATCCCGTACGTTTGAAGCCACTGGGTAATGATCGGGAATGGGAACAGACTTTTATCTCCCAAGCCTGGACACTGATGCTAATTGTGATGTCCCATCTAGGGGATTGCCAACATGCCAATCGGTTGCTCAAAAGTAGATCTCATGTGACCGGTTCCAAGTCAAATTAAACTCACTGAGACTGGCAGTCCAGAGAAAGAAAGACTTACATTTCTATAGCACCTTTCAAGATCTCAGGATACCTGGAAATGCTTTACAGCCAATTAAATATTTTTTTGAACTGTAGTCCTCGCTGATATCCAACTGTAATGTTGGATATCTCACAATTAATTTTCACACAGAAAATGTACCAAGAGCAATGTGATAATGATGGACCAAATAATTTTCAATAAAGGATGAGTACTGACCAGGACACCGAGGAGAATGTCTCGTCCTTCAAATAGTGATATGGAATATTTTATGCCCATTGAAGAGGGCAAACAGATCCTCAGTTTAGCATCTCATCCAAAAGATAGCATCTCCAACATTGTAGCCTTCCCTCAGCGCTGTTACTGGATGTTAACCTACATTTTGGATGCAAGGTTTCAGTCTGAGAATTTGAAGCCACACCCCTTTGACTTCTCAGCGGTGAGAACACTACCACCTGTGCTACAGCTCACATCAACCCAATCTTCCTGGCACTTACATTTTTTACATTTGACTCGCAGCAGCTGCTCAATGCCTTCATTTGAGGAAGCACTGGTCTCATGCAGTTTAAAAAACTCTTGCCTCACCATAGGTCAGTGATTCAACCTGGGGGTCTTCCCTGCCAGGTCCATCTCAAGCCCTTTGAGCCATCAGAAAAAAGTGTTTTTTATCATGGATGTTTTAACACTGCATCATCTACAGCCCATTCCATCTGCAATATTGTATAGAGTAAGATCATCTCAGGTCTGCAACTTGCATGGACTGTTATCCACACATGCTTCACATAGATAGGGGGAAGTAAAAGTGCGTAGTTATACTGGATTATCGCACATTGATGCCCATGGATGGATGGATTTGTTATTGTCACGTGTACCGGGGTGACAGTGAAAAGTATTGTTCTGCGTGCAGCTCAGACAGATCACTCTGTACATGAAAAGAAAATATACAGTAGGGCAAACATAAAATACACAATATAATAACGACCAATTTTGAAGTAGCTCAGATTAGCGACAGCAGAGGCAAATAAGCGATTTTCATTTTCATTTTCATTTCATTTCATTTCAAATGAGTAGCGGAGCCAGAAAAGGTCAACGACACATTAGAGACCTTCTACCGGGGGCTGTACACTTCTGAGGGGACTTGGGGATAAAGCAGTTCCTCGATGATTGGATGTGCCAGTCATGGGTGAGGATGGGAAACGGGGACTGGAAGCATTGCTAGAGCTGGGAGAAGTCATGGAGAGCATTAAGTCCATGCAGTCAGAGTAGGATATATACGGATACCCGGCAGACTGCTACAGAATATTTGCGATGGCACTGGCCCCGCACTTGCGGAAGACTCACTGGCGAGCGGCGCCCTGCCACCTACGCTAGCACAAGCCTCAATCTTGCTGATATGCAAAAAGGACAAATACACAACAGAATGTGGGTCCTACAGACCCATTTCACTACTCAATGTAGGCCCGAAAATACTGGCCAAGCAACTGGAGAACTGCGTACCAGAAGTGGTTGCAGAGAACCAGAGTGTTTTGTTAAGATTAGACAAACATCGAACATCAGGCACCAGCTGAATGTGATAATGACCCCACCCAGGGAGAGAACAGCAGAGGTGATCATCCCTTGGACGAAGAAAACGCCTTCGACAGAGTCGAATGGAAATACCTCATAGAGGTACTGTTGGAGGAAGTACCTCATACAGGACCAAGTTAAGGTACCTGGGGATCCAAGTGGACCACCCCTCAATAGGTGGGAGGCCTGGCCCTGCCGAACCTCCTATTCTATCACTGGGCAGCAAATGTGGAGAGGGTGAGGGAACCAGAGAAAGACTAGGCCCAAATGACGAATGCTTCCTGCACGGGGATGTCTCTCTAAGCACTGGCCACCGTTCAGGCACCATTTCAAGCTTGGCGAAATGATCTTGGAGGCCCCCATCTGCAACAACCACAGGTTCTTACCGGCGAGAATAGATGCCACATTTGTGAGTGGACAGACGACAGGGAGACATTGAGAGTGAGGGGCTTGTATGCGTACGATAGACTGAGTGAACTCTCAGAGGGTCTTCGACTCCCGAAAGGGAACGAGCACAGGTACCTGCAGCTGCACGACTTTCTCCGCAGGGAGACAATAACATTCCCCTAGAGACCCGGACACACATTTCTGGACACAATGCGAGGGCTGGGCTGGTTAGGGGATGGCAAATGTGGACACATCAAAAGACGACTCATGGAAAAGATCAGGACCTGCTGAATGAGATCAGATGGAAATGGGAGGAGGAGCTGGACATGGAGATAGGGGGAGGCCTCTGGATCAAGGCACTGCACAGGATCAACTCCACCTCCTCAGGCGCCGGGCTAAGCCTATTGCAGTTCAAGGTGGTTCACAGAACGAACCTTACTAAGACAATATAGGACCATAAGACATAGGAGGGGATTCTTCCCGGAGGTGGAGGATAAGTGCGAGCGGTGTCAAGAGGCCCCAGTCAGCCACATCCATGTGTGTTGGTCCTGCCCAGACTTAGGCAGTTCTGGATGGCCTTTTTCAAAGCTATGTCCAGGGTGGTGAGGGAACGAGATGAAGCTGTGCCCATCTGTGACGGTCTTCAGGCTATCAAAGCTTCCAGAGCTATAGACAGGGAAGGGGACGAACGCCCTAGCCTTCGCCTCACTGATCGGCAGGCGGAGACTTCTGCTATGGTGGAAGTCGACAGCACCTCCCAATGTCTCAGAATGGTTCCCAGACCTGCCCGAATTCCTGTGGCCATAAATGAATAAGATTCTCGATAAGGGGATCCGAGGAGAGATTCCATGATATGTGGAAGAGGATCACAAATCTTTTTACAGACCTGTTAGCAATCAGCAACTAATTTGGGGGGATTGGGTGAGGTGATAGACTGGCGAGAGGGATGGGGGGGGGGAGGAAGAGGGGGCAGGGAACAATGCCTGGATGGAAAGAAAGTCTGCAGATAGAGGAGAAGGACCCGTGTGGGAGACCATTCGCAGGAGGGGACATAGATCCCTCCCACACAGGTCAAACCAAGAGAACGGACCTGTTTTACACCCTCTGAAGAACTCAAAGGGGGAACAGGAACTCCCTCCCCAGAAAAACTAATATAAGGGTACTTAGAATTTAAAAAAAAAATTTAGAGTACCCAATTAATTTTTTCCAATTATGGGGCAATTTAGCGTGGCCAATCCACCTAACCTGCACATCTTTGGGTTGTGGTGGCGACACCCACGCTGGGACCTTGGCGCCGTGAGTCAGCAGAGCTAACCCACTGCACCACCGGCATGGACGTGGGGACAGCCTGAGAGGCCTGTGCAAATATAGTTACTATGTTGATTATTATTTTTTGTTTTGAAAATGTTTTATTAGAGTTTTTTCTTTTATACCCAACAAAAATAATAATAAAACAAATCTGTACAAACCAATTACAATTCACAAAAGCCCCGCATTAGAGTTAGCCACCAAAACCCAACTCCCCTTGCTCCCCCAAATGCCCTCCCTCCGCTTTTTATTATATAGTATGTTTTCTTTATTGATTTTTCATTGTCATACCTAATAGGGTTGTGTAGTGACACATATATTCCATCATCACAAGTTACTTCTATTTGACTGCCTGTATTTACAAACTTTCAGTCCCGGGGGTGGGGGTGAGCTGGGGATGGGGTGGGGTGGGGTGGGGGGGATGAGGGGGATGTGGCTCACTATTCTTGCCCCCTCCTCTCCCTCTCTCTGTTTGTTGATGTTTGTGGCCCCTCTGTGCCCCCCCCCCCCCCCCCGTTCTATTGGCTGCTGGCTGCAAACAGGTCCTGTAACAAGTTGGTGAATGGCCACCGTGTCTTGTGGAAGCCCTCTTCGAAACCTTAGATGGCGAATTTGATTTTCTCCAGTTAGAGAGATTCGGCCAGGTCGGTCAGCCAATCTGCAACTTTGGCTGGTGCTGCTGATCACCAGCTGCGCAGGATTCTTCGGTGAGCGATGAGGGAGACAAAGGCAAGTGCGGCAGCCCCCCTCCCCATAGAGTTCTGGCGGGTCGAATGCCCTGAAGATTGCCACTTTTGGGCATGGCTCCACCCTCACCCCCAAAACCTTGGACATTGCCTCGAAGAAGGCTGTCCAGAATCCGACAAGTCTGGGGCAAGCCCAGAACATGTGAGTGCTGTTGGCCAGGCCTCCCTGACACCATTCACATTTGTCCTCCACCTCCAGGAAGAACTTGCTCATTTGGGTTCTGATTAAGTGCGCCCTGTGTACCACTTTCAGCTACAATTAGCTTAGCCTTGCACATGTGGAGGTACAGTTGACCCTGTGCAGTGTTTCACAGTCCCCACCCTATTTCTATCCCTTGCTCTTCCTCCCATTTTTCTCTTGTCTCATCCTGTGGGGAACGCCCTTTTCCTAACAGTCGCCCATACAAGTCCCTGCGTCTAACAGTTCTTCTAATAGCCATTGTCCCGGTGCACGTGTGTTTGTCTTAGATTCCCTACGGAGGAAATTTTTGACTTGCATGTGTAGGAACTCATTCCTCCTGATCAGTTGGAGCCTCTTCGTCAGTTGTTCTGGAGTTGTCAGTCTGTTGTCGTGTAGAAGTCACTAACTGTCAATGTCCCCTCCTGTCTCCACCTTTTAAAGGGGGCGTCCATTTTTCTGGTGCAAACCTGTGATTGTTGCAGATGGGGGCCTTGATGGACATTTCGGTCAGACCGAAATATTGTCTTAATTGGCTCCATGTCTGGAGCGTGGCTACTATCACTGGGCTTGTGGACTGGTTGGCCAGTGAGGATGGGAGCCCTGCTGTGGCCAGGGCCCAAAGAGACGTCCCTGTGCAGGAGCACGCCTCCATTTTTACCCATTCAGTTTCTGGTTCCTTTACCCATCCCCTCAATCTGTCTGCTCTTGCTGCTCAGTGGTAATATCGCAGGTTTGGAAGGGCCAGCCCCCCCCCCCCCCCCCCCCCCCCCACATGCTTCTCGTTCTTTGCAAGACATTTTTAGGGATCCTTGGGTCCTTTCCCCCACACGTACAAACGGCATAATCATTTTTTCTACCGTGTTAAAGAATGCCTTGGGAATGTAGATCAATATGAATCTGAACAGGAAGAGGAACCTGGGCAGTAGGTTCATCTTTATTGTCTGCACCTTCCCAGCCAGGGAGAGTGGGAGTGTGTCCCACCTTTGCAGGCCCTTTTTAACTTCCTCCACCAGACTTGACAGGTTCCATTTGTGGATCCATGTCCAGTCATGGGCAATTTGGATCCCCAGGTAGTGAAAGTTGTTTTGGACTTATTTAAATGACAGTCCCTCCAGCTCTATCCCACCTCCTTGTGGGTTGACCAGGAAGATCTCACTTTTGCTCAGGTTGGGTTTGTAACCTGAAAAGGCTCCAAACTCTTTCAAGAGCGCCATGATTCCTTCCATGCTGCTTTGTGGGTCTGAGATGTACAGATCAGATAGAGTGAGGCTCTGAGCTCTCTGTCTCTCCTCTGGATTCCTTTCCAGTTTTTCGCTGCTCTGTGTGCGATCGCTAGTGGCTCGATTGCGAGGGCGAATAGCAGCCGGGACAGCAGGCATCCCTTGTGAGGGGGGACTTTCCTACACGGGGGATGTTACAGTGGGGAGGCCTGCTAATTATATTAAAATGTATTCAAATTGGGTTCTCATCATTTCATGGTAGAAACCCTGTTATGTCACTGGTGGGAGGCGGTGACAACTGAGCGGGAAAACTCCATTGGCATGAAAGTTGTTTTGGGACTCCCCCCTCGGTTCCCCTCCTCTCTGCCATTCTCACCTGCCGAAAACAGGGGTGGAAAATCTCCCCCATCTTGCAGGAAAGGGGGCACGCAACCTCAGGAGCAGGATAAAAGCAAAATACTGCAGATGCTAGAAATCTGAAATAAAAAAAGAAATTGCTGGACATACTCAGCAGGTCTGATAACATCTGTGGAGAGAGTAAGAGACTTGACATTTTGAGTCAAATATGACTTTTTTTCGGAACTGAACATGTGTATAAATGTGAAGGGTGTTATTGCCTGAAAGGAAGAGTAAAGGTAAGGCCTGGGATAGAGTACAGGGTGGGAGAGATTCAATGACAAAGATGCAAAGGTGTCATGGAACAAAACGCAACGGGTAGAATTTTCAGATATTTTTTCAAAATGTCGGTTTGAGTGTGAAAACCAGAGAGAATCCCACCGACATCATCGGTGAGAAAAAGCATCTTATCTTTAGCCACTTAAAAAAATATTTTTCACGAGTTTCACACCATGCTTATGGCGGCCTGCCTCTGAGTTGCTCACCCCAGCTTAGCTTGGGGTCAGCAATCAGGACAGTGTACCTTTTAATCGCCTCCCCAGCCCTTGTTCCAAGTCCATTCGGGGGAGGTGGCAGCCAAGACGGCAGAGCCAAGGTTCTCCGAGGGAGCCCTCACCAATATGGTGGATGGGGTGAAGTAGAGGCATGACACTCTGTACCATCAGATGGGTAGCTGGCCTGCCAGAATGGGCACCAAAGCTATGCTGCATGTGAGATAGCGGCAATACCACTGAGCCCCAATTTGTTTCATAAGGGAACAGGAGTCCAGTGCAGGAAAAAGATGAATGACATTCGTGCAGCCAGGGTAAGTCACTCTTCTTATTTGTCACAACGCACTTACACACACCCCCATCACACTTCCCCAAGAAGCTCACTCAAAGCCACCTCATGGGGCCCCAACACTCACCCTCCAGTACATCCCTTATCCCCCAATGGCTCCTCTTCCCCTTCCATTCCCGCTCTTACTCACCTACCATGTATGCCAGGCATCTTTACCATCTGACCCAGCAAGTGTTCTGTCTACACTCCTCCCCTCTGTTTCATTACAGGATAAGATCATCGGTGGGAGTGGGCACAGCCAGCTGATGCGATGCCCGAGATGAAGACCCTCACGCTGTTTCAGGAGAAAGCCCTTGAGCTAGCCAAAGATGAGCAGGACTACACCTGTGCTGAGGGTGAGGTAGGCCAAGAGGCAAAAGTGAGAATCCTCATCAAATCCAGCCATGGTGCCAGGTTCATGTGCACAGGCGGACTTACATTTTTGGGGGCCCATGCACTCCCTTTTTGTGGGGCCCCCAAGTCACACCATGCCCTCTGGTGATGTTGAGGTCCGCTCCAAATGATGTCACTCCCTATCCCAAATGACATCAAGCCCAACCCCCACCCCCAATGACGCCAGTGCTTTCCTGGCCCTACCTACCCTCCGCTCACACAATGCAAGCCACAAAAACAGAAAATCACTACTTAACTGCTTTAGTGCTTTTTTAAGTTATGAAAACGAGCCTGTAATTGATCAATTGAAATCCACAATATAAGCCACCGAAAACCCCAAATCACTGCATAACCACTTGAGTGGGCTTTAACATATGAGAACATGCCTGTAATTGATTAATTGAAATCCAAACTTACCTGTTGTCGGCACGGTCAATATTGTGATCTGTGTGTCTTGAGGCGAGAAAACATGAACTGGCTCTTGAACAACGGGATGGAGGAATCAGCTGATGATACAACTGCAGCACAGCACAGGGCAGTGCAGGACAGAATCAACCAGGAAAAGCCCAGTGTAGGAGCAAACACTCCAATGAAGTGGAGTGTCCAGTCCAAGTCTAATACCAGTGGCTTTGCTGGCAATTTCCTGATAGGATTCCATTCTTTATCCAGAAGGGAAGAAACTTTCTGAAGATCAGTATTGAGAGTGATAGGAGATAACAGTTAATCACTGGTGATAACTGTCTGCATGTGACCATCAGCCATTATGCCAGGCCAGCATATGTTCCCTCTTGAAGAACAGAATTTAGACTGGAGAACAAGGGAAAGGGACAGATTGTTTAAATTTGCTTGCTTCATCAGTTGTTTGCAATTCATCGCAACTTAGCTGGCTTTTCCTCTGCACTTTATCTTCGCAAAACCATCCATAACATCCTCGTAGGTAAAATCTTGTAAGGATGTATTTTTAATTGTTAGTATTGCTGAACTTGTCAAATGTTCCTGACTCATTGAACTTCACAGATATTTTTTCACTCTTTTCAATACAGAGAAAGAATGTTCAATGGAAGCATTTGTGACAAGTATTGTTAAAAATATTTTCAGAATGGTTTCTACGTTTAGAAAGGTTGCTTGCAAACCATCACGTACAAGTCTGTACAAATCAGCTGGTGATCTTGAAGCACAGAGCTTACCATTATCGATGAAATGAACGAATTGTTTCACATCATCTTCAAAACAATTTGTATGATTTGTGTCTATGTCCTCCCGATAGAATACAATTAATCTTTTATTGCAGCGGCTCTTAATATTTCAAGCAAACGTTTATCGAAAAGCATCAAAATAATTCAAGTTTTCTTCAGAGATTCGTGTCTACACTTCAAATGCACCATCATTGGGTCACAAATAACATTGACAGTCTAACTGATTAACTTTTCTTTCCCATTTAAAGTGACGTCACCACCAGCGTATGCGCGGTAGGGGGGTCTCTTCCGCCTCCGCCATGGTGGAGGCCGTGGCGGCGGTGGACGAAAAAGAGTGCCCCCACGGCACAGGCCCGCCCGCCAATCGGTGGGCCCCAATCGCGAGCCAGGCCACCGTGGGGGCACCCCCACGATCGCCCCGCGGCCCCCCCCAGGACCCTGGGGGCCCACTCGCGCCGCCAATCCCGCCGGCACCAGAGGTGGTTTAAACCACATCGGCGGGATGGGCATGTCAGCGGCGGGACTTCGGCCCATCGCAGGCCGGAGAATCGCCATGGGCGGGCCGCCGATCAGCGCGGGGGGCATGCCGATCGGCGGGGCGTGATTCCTGCTCCCGCTGATTCCCGGGTGGCGGAGAATTCAGGCCACGGTGGGGGCGGGATTTACGCTGGCCCGGGCGATTTCCCGACCCTGCGGGGGTCGGAGTATTCCGTCCAAGGTCATCGTGGGTTCTGTGCAATAACGTTCAATAACACAGAATTAATTCTTCCAGCTAATTTACATCTTTGAACGAATGCACACATAACCTTAATATGACCTTTGGAAGTTTCGTGGTCAGCAATATATAAGGGCTGGTTTAGCTCAGTGGGCTAGACAGCTAGTTTGTAATGCAAAACAAGGCCAGCAGCACAGGTTCAATTCTTGTACCAGCTTACCCAAACAGGCGCCGGAATGTGGCAACTAGGGGCTTTTCACAGTAACTTCATACTTGTGACAACAAAAGATTATTATTATTATTATCTCCCAACATTTTTCCAGCAGGGTACCCATCGACAAATAATTGTTTTCCTTTGCTAGGGTCAGTGAATAATTTGCAAACATACCAGCAAACTGCCTTCGAGGTTTCTGAACAAAAAATCGTCCACCTTCTCCTTTCCGTCATGTCATTTCTCTTCACCCTCAGAAAATGGGACTCATGAAAACTTTCGGCCTCGAACCTCAAACTCTTTTCTCAAATTTTCCATGTTACCTTTGTTCTCTGGTCTATTCTTCCCTCACTTCAGCAGCTGCAACACAATGAGCTCGAGCAGTGTTTCCATTCCCATTTCAGAGCCCACTTCTTGTTCACATTTTTCAGGCGATGTGCTGGCTCTGGAAATCAGTAGATCGAAGTTATCAGACAAGTCACCAAAACCTTTAGTGGATGTTGTTGTTGAGGATGAATGTGCAGTTTGGGCACCGCTCAATACTTCAAATATTTTAAAGTAAAAGTGTCAAACTGTCTTTTTGCCGAGCTTCGTCCCCTTGCTCCATCATCAACTTCCTACGTTTGTGACTGCCAGATTCACAGTGTCTCTTCATATTGATTGACCTGTCTTGATTTCAAAGAATATGAGCTTTTTGAAAAATCTGGCTTTTTTGCCCTCTTCAACTTTGGCCTGAGGGTTGAGTCACCCCTGCAGCTTCTCCCCCCGCACAACCTAAGCTCGCTGGTGTATTAGTGATGGTTCACTGGCTGCTGTTGGCTATCTGGTCAGACCTCTGCTCTCTCTCTCTCACCTGTCCGGATGCTGTCTAGCCCTCTCACTCTCATCCCTGGCCTCTAGTCAAGTCGGCCCATTGCTCCCAAAAACCACAACACTGCCGCCTACCTGGCACTCGCACGACCCAACTGCTCACACCTCTTGCTCATGTGGCCAGGAACTGAGGTTCGAAGACCGTGTGTGCTCCTGACTGGGTGTCTGATTGCTGTTATTTGCTATCTGGCCTGGCTTCTCCTCTCATCTTCACCGGTCCGGTTGCCACCAAGCCCTCTCATGCTCAGCCATTACCTATGGTTCTGGTCGAGTAGCCCTGCTGGCCACTGGCCCCTGAAAACCATGGCGTCGGCGCTTGCTGTCCCTCGCACCTGCCTACTGCTCACCTCTCGCTTGGGTGCCCAGGTCTCGAGCTTCATCGACCGTGTGTCCTCCTGGCTGGTTGCCTGGCTGCTGCTGGGTGCTAGATTTATTTGGCCTGCCCTGGTCTGCCCTCTGATCTTTCTTTCTTTGGTCGGCGGGACTTCTGGATCTCACTGTACCTGGAGTCCAGGGGCCCTGTGCACCCATAGGGAGGGGGATCATCTGCTGCATAGCCCAGGGCTTTCCAAGCTCCCCCTTTCCTGTGAACCAACATACCTCCAATCCTGCACACTGAGGCGAGTCGCACTACAACACCTGTGCTACCCAAAATCAGCCTGGGCCTTCAAGGTCCCGACCCACCAGGGTAGCCCCCACACCCGCCCAGACAACCCAGGCCTTTCAACTATGGGAGCACTCTTTCAGCATGAGTAAGCCATCGGCTGAAAGCTTCTGAGAGTGTTCACTTGCACCATAGCTACAGACCCACACCAGCACCCCTAACCTCAGAAGAAGCAGTATCACCCTGTTCAGTGGCAGGTTGCACTCAGGTTCCGGTTAGGCAGAAGTCAGACAATTGTGGGAAATATGAGGACATTGCTCTGTCCCCCCTGCAAGTCATCATCATTCTCTTGCATTGTTTGGTGTATAGACCTCTGCCCCCTGCCCATGAAAGGAGCAATCTAACAGGAAACGTGCACTGAAAGCACACTGGTGAGCATGTAACAGCCCACATGGGAAGGCATGTTTGCCCACCATAGTCCTGGATGGCCCGAGCCCTGTGCCCCATTCAGTCCCTGGCCATTGCCTGTGATCCTTCCTTAGCCTCCTCCAGCAGTTGTCCCTCACCACACTCCTCATCTGAGGAGATGTAGTGGTCCTTCATCTCCTCAGCCAGCACCTCGCCCCTTTGTAGGCCAAGTTATGGAGGGAGCAGCATCCCACGATGATACCCTCTGGCGGCTGTACTGGAGGGCTCTCCTTGACCGGTCCAGGCACCGGAACTTCATCTTCAGTAAGTCAATCATGCTCCATTGAGCACAAGCATAGCAGCATGCGTCTCAGTATATCAGGTCTCTCCTGCAGTTTGTGGCCTCCACACTGGCGTCATCAGTCACCTCCTGAAAGGGTACCCCTTTTATCCATGGAGTCGTCCCTCCAGCTGCTCATCTCCCTCGAAGACCACCGTGATCTTAGAGTGCCCAAGGATGTAGCTGGCATGGAAGCTTCCCAGGAAGAGGCATATAACTGCATGAGGCAGTGGGTCAGGGAGTGGAATCCCTTGCGGTTTATGAAAGGTGGTTCATATTGCCATGGGCCACGTACTTGCTGTCAATTAGATCCTGCATTTGGAGTAGGCCAGTTATGTGGGTGAACCCCATGGCTCTGGAGTCTTAGCTAGCCTGGCCACAGTCAAAGTTGATGTAGTTCTGCGTCCTCACAAAGAGCGATTGTTTACCTCCCTTATGCACCCATGTGCAGGGGACTGGGGGAGGCTGCAGAGGTCACCCGTACAGCCCTGAAAATATCCACTAAGACATGGGACAGCTCCATGGAGCCCCCCTCCATGGGGGGGGGGGGGGGGGGGGGGGGGGGGATTTCTTTTCCTTTTTGTAAGGGGTGCGTGCTCTATCCTGTTTTGAATTTAGTGTTAATTTGCTAAACTGTTTATCGTTTAGAGGGTTAAGTTGTACTGTTCTGTTGGCATGTTGCCCTTCTTTCTTTGTATTATTTTCCTTTTTGGAGGGTTTTGTAAACTTATTGAAAACTCTGAATAAATACATTTTTTTTAAAAATTAGCTTTCCATATTTATTAGTTACATAGTTCAAATCACAGAAAGGTGCCAACATCTTGTTTTGACATTACAAAAGATTGAGTGTATGTTTTGGCTGTCAACATAAGGGAGCTAGTTTAAAAATTGGGGAAGAAACTGATGAATAGAAGTCCCATACATCGGCACGGTAGCACAGTGCTTATCACTGTTGCTTCACAGCACTAGGGACCTGGGTTTGATTCCCGGCTTGGGTCACAATCTATGCAGAGTCTGCACATTCTCCCCGTGTCTGCGTAGGTTTCCTCCGGATGCTCCGGTTTCCTCCCACAATCCAAAGATGTGCAGGTTAGGTGGATTGGTCATGATAAATTGTCCTCAGTGTCCTAAAATGTTAGATGGGGTTACTGATTTACGGGGATATGGTGGAGCTATGGGCTTAAGTATGGTGCACTTTCCAAGGGTCGGTGCAGACTCGATGGGCCAAATGGCCTCCTTCTACACGACAAATTCTACGATTGCTATGATTTCTATGATTCACACAGTTACAACTATGGGAACATTAAATGTAAATCTGGCTAATGCTCCATGATAATTTTCAACGATGAACAAAGGGTTCTCCAACTGTTCTGGCCAATGTTCCTCCTCAACAAATATCATGAAAACACACTAACTGGTTATTGATCTCTTTTCTATTTGGAGAATTTTGTCCCGGTTGAGCATCTGGCAACATAACAGCTATTTCATTGTACACTTTAGGGGTGTCCTCAAAGCATCCCTGAAGAGGTCAAACATCCCGGCTGACACATGGGAGTCCCTGGCTGGTGCCTGACCAAAATGGAGGTGGTTCATCCAGGAAGGTGCTGAACACAGTGAGAGATTTCATTGGGAATGAGCAGAGGCTGAGTCAAGGAGTTGGAGAAGGTGCACCAATCTCCAAACACCAACCTTTCAAGCACCACCTTTCCCACATATGACACAGTCTGCAGATTGCACATTGGACTTATTAGTCATTTCAGAATCCATTAAACTGGCATGGAAGTAAGTCATCCTTCGGGTCCACCTGAGAAGTATTGTATTTCAAAGTAATTTTATGTAAGACGTCTGTGTGTAGATGTGATAAGGTCATTTACAAATGTAAATCTTCCTTTTATTAGCTGTCTCGCCATTGAATGTAAGTGTCTACATCTGTTTATATTTGAGCGCAGCTGAGTCATGCCGGCTGGTATGGTAACCCTTCCAAGCTAGTGCTTTAAGGATGTTGGGATGTTTTAGAAAATCTGCAAGAGAACTGCTTAAAATTATATCAAAACTCTAATTGTGAAGCAGAGGCAGAAATTTCCTATTTCTTCAGTCAATGTTACAACAGTAAATTTGACGATACAGCACTGAGCTAGCGGCAATTCACATCCTTTTACTCTAATTGACTGAAATTTGCACCTTTTACCTGGCAAGAAATTGGAATTTGGAAAACTTCTCATGTACAGATGGGATAATTTCCTCGCACCTTTTTTTCCCCATGGAAACAGTAGCTGTGAATAGACCATGCCATACGAAGCACTGTAGAAAATGATGTATAATTTTCCTCCCAAAATTAATCCGCATTCACAACCGACTGGTATCTAGTTTACAGCTTCAGTGACTGGATGAGAGAATTTGTCAAAGCGAGGCCAGTTTGGTTTGGAAGTCATAGTCTGTGTACAATTGGAATGCAAAGATAACACACGGCTTCAATTCTCCACTGCAAAATATTCACTCAAACCCCTCACTTTCAGCAACAAATAGGAGGAGCTTATGGACTTCTTTACTGTGATGATTAACACCACACTATCAGTTGCCTCTGCCACTTCAGTTTCTTCCACGAGCTCACCAGGCCAACCTTTCTCTAAAGGTTAACAGTTCTCTCTCTTCAGGTCCTTCTGTCCTTCAAATCTGCCAGTCTCACCCCTCTCTTCAAAAGAACAATCCTTGACCCTCCATCCTTGCAAATAACACCCCAACCTCAATTTCCTCTCCAAAGTCCTTCAATGTGCTGTCATCTCCCAAATTCATGTCCACCTTTCCAGAATTTCATGTTTTGATCCAATCACATTTCCACACCTGCCACAGTATTGGAATTACGCTTATTAATGTCACAAATGACACATCCCATGACTGTGACAAAGGTAAACCATCCCTCTTGTCCTTCTTCACCTGTCTGCAGTGTTTGACGTGGTTCACCACACCATCCTCCTCTAACATCTCACTACCACCATCCTGCAGTGGAACTGCACTTGCCTGTTTCCATTTTTTAATCATAGCCAAAGAATCACTTGCAATGATTTCCCTCTCTGCTCTCACACTATTATCTCCGGTGCCCTCAAATTGACCTTATTGATCTATGCTTTGTCCATTACTGTTTCTCATTCGAATGTTCCCCCTCGATGCATTATCTAGAAACACAGCATCAGTTTTCACATGTATGCTGAAAACACCCAGCTCTACCTCACCATCACCTCCTCTACTGTTGACTCCTCTACTGATGCTAAATTATTAGATGGCTTGATTCATCATCGAGTACTGCATGAAAGGAATTCCCTCCAATTGAATATTGGGAAGATCAAAGCCATTGTCTTTGGTCCTCGTACCAGTGTTCCCTCTATGTGGTAACTATCTGAGACTAAATCAGACTGTTTGCAATCCTGATCATTCGACCCTTGTGCCATCACGAAGGCGGTTTCTTTACGGCTCTGTAACGTTGCCTGACTCCACCCTGCCTCAGCTTATCTGTTGCTAAAAGCCTGATCTATGCCTTTTGTTACCTCCATACTTGTTTATTTCAATGCACTCCAGGCTGGCTTCAATTTTCTACCATGGATAAACTTCACATTATCCAAAACGTATCTGCCTGTTGTTTCTGAACTAGCACCAATTCCTATTTACTCATTCCCCCTGTGTTGGCGAGCCTACACTCGCTCTGTTGGTCAGCCATCAATTTGAAAATTCTCTCATCCTTGTTTCTAATGCTCCCTTGGTCTTGGCCTTCCCTCTCTCTTTAATGTCCTCCAGCCCCACAACATTCAACATATCTGTGGTGTTCTAATTCTGGTCCCTTAAGCATCCCTGGTTTTAATTGCTTCACCATTGTTGTCGGTGCCTTCAGCTGCCTAGGCCCGAAGTAACATTCTATTTCTTTGTTTGCATTGCCAAAGCTAGCTTCCTTATCCTGACAGCATAATTTTAGTTTGAAGTTTTCCTGGGTTTATCTTTCTGCTGTCAGGATGAGGGAGTCAGTTTTAGCAATGCAAACATGGTGAGCCAATGTAGGTACCAACTGCTCTGCTGCAATCTAAACCAAAAATCTGTCAATTTTAAAACACTTATAGTGTGGCCCCATGCCCAAGACACGATCAGTGTCAGATTTGGGATTGCATGATCCACACATTGTCAGTAAGCAAGCTGACATATAAACGAAAACATGAACAATTTTATTCCAAGAGATCCAGGAAGCTGTCGCTCCTGCAACTCCTGCCAAACGCTGGAGAACTGAATATGAGATTTACACACTCCAAGTGTGATTTGTGACTGATAAATATGCTGCTGAATACAGAATGATTAAAATGGTTGATTAGTGCAAAGGAAAAGAAGGTAAACGAGGGCATCATTGGGACTGAACTGCATGAAGTAGTCTTTCCAAGATCTAACAAGCTCTGTCACACATACACACTGGAATCAGTTCAACACCCACCATTACTAACTCAGCATTAACTCAGTTGAGAAAGATTATCAAGAGACTGTGCGCTGGAAGTGCTGTGGTGAACATAAGGATAGTCAACCGAGTTGGTGTAGCTATTATAAAGTCTAGTCTCTCAGCTTCATGGAGAGGATAAAGGGGCCATCTGACATTTATTATGCAATTGAAGGAGGCAGCTTCGAAAAAAAAGTCTGAATATAAACTTACCGTGGCTGCTTGCAAATAGTTTTGAGGTATTCAAGTCGTATTCCTGCTGTACCTCAAGGTTGGAGTTTATCAGCCATCTCATCCCCAGAAGGCGGTGGGGGTTTGGTGGCAGTAAGGGACAACAGGCTATGGCATGCCAGGCATTTTCCTGCTGCATGCCATCTTGCCAGTGGCAGGAAAGATGGCAGACATAAAGCCTAGTTGAACCACTTAAACATTTCACTAGCAGCAGAGAGGGCCTTGATGCCATTCGTCAAGATCATAAATTAGAACAAGCCATTCTGCCCAACCAGTCCCTGTGGTGTTAATGCTCCACTTGAGCCTGCTCCCATATTTCCTCAGCTAAATCTGCCATCATAACCATATTCCCTTCTCCTTCATATACTTGTCTCGGTGCCCCTTAAATACAATTTGCTTCAGTCACTCCTGTGGTAGTGAGCTCTCTTGGAGTAAATAATTTTCTTCTGAATTCCCTATTGGATTCTTTGCTGATGATATTAATGCCGCTAATTATGCTTAATGAGGGCCTGTTTAGCTCAGTTAGCTAAACAGCTGGTTTATGATGCAGAGCAAGGCCAGCAGCGTGGGTTCGAATCACATACTGGCTGAGGTTACTTATGAAGGCCACAACATTGCCCCTTGCCTGAGGTATGATGATATCAAGTTAAATCATCATCACTCTACTCTTCCCCTCCAAGGGAGCAGCAGCCTATGGTCATCTGGGACTATGGTGACTTCACACACTGTATGCTCTTTCCTACAAGAGAAAACATTTCTTTCTCCCAAAACATTTCATAATTTCAAGGAATTCTAGTAGGCCATCCCTCAACCTTTTTTTCTCAAGAAAAAAGAGACACCGCCCGCCTGATATGTATACTCATGCATTTATGTATCATCGCTGTCATTTTTCTCTGCACCCTGTCCATTATTAAGAGTCCGTACTTTTGATTTCTTTTTCTCCCCATTTCTTTTATTTCATCTTTATTGATTTCCTTTTTGGTCCTGGCATTATTAATTGAGATATATCTTTAAGTGGAACGGAGAAAGTACAGAATTCAAAGTTGCAAATAACTTGACAACTGGAGCACTAAGTCCTCAGGTTTTGTATTTGGGAAAGGATATCTCAGACTTTCTGGCACCCAGCAGATTAGGGGAATTTGGTTCGATTGGCTGGCTACCTGCCAAAGGGTTGCCCAGGGACAGTGTTCTGCCTGGCAATGGACAGTGATTGGTTTCTGCCAGATGGGTTTTTTGGAGAGAACCCAGCAGAAGACATGTGACCCTTGAGGTAATAAGCTGTGTTTTCTCCCTCTCTCCCCCCCCCCCCCCCCCCGTCCCCCCCCCCCCCCCCTCCCCCCCCCCCCCCCCCCCCCCCCCTCTCTCTCTCTCTCTCTCTCGGCTCTGGCTGCTTTCTGTCTCTGTGGGTCTACAGTGAAGACCATCACAAGATGAAGACAAAGATAAGCCAACTGAAGGTCTGAACTGGAGAAAGAAACTAATTGGGCGATATCACCTGAAGTCAAAGATTCCTGAGCTGGATTCTCAATTCCAGAGGCTAAGTACCGACACCAACGGAGGAACCGTGATGTTTCACGGTGGGAAGATCGGCGTGAAACCCTCACCGATTCTGGTGCCGGTGAGGGGCTAGCACCAGCGCTGCGTGAAACAGCCGCGGAAAATGGTTGAAGAATCGCCGGGTCCCGGGCCGCACATGCGCAGGGCTGAAAGGCTGCAGCCACGCATGCCAACACTCCCCACGGACGCACCAGACGTGGGGGAAAACATGGCGCTAGCCGTGCTGGACTGCATACCCTCCTACCCCAACCCTACAACCCATCTCCTGGCCATCCCCACCACTCCCCCAGCCCTAGCAGAAGCAACCTGGTGGGGTGCTGGACACTGTCCGCAGCCGGCACGCCCGGCTCCCAACAGCTGGGACCACATGGGCCTGTGCCGTCAGGAACTTGGCCCATCGGAGGCGGAGCATCGCGGGCGGGTCGGCAGAAAGTCACACCAACCACAGAGCACGCCGGAAGAGTGAAAAAACACCCTTTCCCTTCCCCAGCACTAGTAGTGGGTCATCTAACTTCCTCCTTTTCCTTGCTCCAGCAATCTCCAAAAGCATTTTTCCAATATCTTAATCAAGTTGCTCAGTTGAATTGGTTCACCACCCCTTCCCCTTCTCCAACACTAGTAATAATAATCTTTATTGTCACAGGTAGGCTTACATTAACAGTGCACTGAAGTTACTGTGAAAAACCTCTAGTCACCACATACTGGCGCCTGTTCGGGATAACTGAGGGAGAATTCAGAATGTCCAATTCACCTAACAAGCACGTCTTTTGGGACTTGTGGGAGGAAACCGGAGCCCCCGGAGGAAACCCACGCAGACACAGGGAGAACGTACAGACTCCGCATAGATTGTGACCCAAGCCAGGAATCGAACCTGGGTCCCTGGCTGTGAAGCAACAGTACTAACCACTGCGCTACCATGCAGCCCTGAATTTGATTTCCCTGACCAGGAATCGAACCTGAGCCACAGCGGTGAAAGCGCCTAACCACTAGACCACCAGGGTAGCGGGTCATCTTACTTCCTTTTCTCATTCCAGGCCACAGGAGCAAAGGAGATGATAGCAAGCAAACACATGGCTTCCAGACATTAAACATTGAACAGTCAACAGCACAATAAAGTCATCAGCAATCTGCAAAAGCAGTTCTTCAATGCCTTAAGCAAGTGGCTCAGTTGAATCGATCCGCCAATCCTTCTCCTGCAATGGCAGTACGTCATCTTACTTCCCCCCTTTCCTCGCTCCAAACTACAAGAACAAAAGAGGCAACAGCAAACAGACACACAGCCTCCAGGCAGCTGCAGCTGTATTCTGATCAATCCTCCTTGCTCCCTCTCCCCACGCAACTCTCAGCAGTAGACTCTCAGAGATGGGAATAATCACACTGGAAAGCCACACCAACATAGAGCACAGCAGATGAGTGAAAGAGCAGCTCCTCTCCAGCACTGGCAGTACGTCATCTCACACCCTCCTTTTCCTTACTCCAGGCCACAGAAGTAGAAGAGGCAGCAGTAAACAAACACAGGGCCTTCAGGCATTTGCAGCCATATGCAGGAGCAATCAGCAAACACACACTGCAGCACCACTTCAGAGCTGTGAATAGCTCACATAACTAACAATGCCAATTCCTTATTCGCAATAGCCTTCGCCTGTGCAGCCAGAGGCTGCTCACAGTGGGAGGAAGTTCAGTGATCTTCACTACATAACCACGAACAGAGCTCTGTCTTGGAAGAGTTTGGTGGGGCAGACAGGCAGCAACTGTAGTTGCTTCCAGTTATGGATAAACACAATCTGGGGGATGGCCTGTAGGATCTGCAGGCACTGAGCCCCTCATCCCTCCCCCAGACCAGGGGTGATCTCTGACCGATGTCGCTCTGCCCCCCCCCCCCCGACCAGATATGTCCACCCCATCCCCCCCCCCCCACCCCCCGACCACTGGGGCAGCAGCTCCAATGCCCCCGGACTGCGCCCCCGAGAATGAAAATGGTTACTCACCTCCTCTGATCCCCTCAGCATCCCCTTAGGCGTGCTAAATGTGATCTCCCACTGGGGAGCCAGTTAGATCGCAGGAGGCTGTTAGATAGGTGTCCATCTTGTTAATGAGATGGGGATTGCACTTAATTGGTGAAATTTGGTGTTTTGCCATGTCCAGGTGGGATCTAGAACCTGCCAATGGGAGCAGGCAGGTTAGATTGCACACTGATCGGCACCCAACTTGGATTCCGATTTCAGTCTCGCCCGCGATCTAACCGGCGTGCATGGATCCATGCCGGATGCAACGCGGCCATTAAACCGCACTCAAAGTATATTTTGCAGGGGAAAACAGAAGCAGAGCAGTCGCCAAAGCCTCAAACTAGTACCTCAATAGGATCTCGCCTCCATCTGCCCCCATATGGAATCTGGATCCTTAAGCCATCCCATACGTTTTCAATATTCGCTGCCCAATAATAAAATAACAGATTTGGTAGCACTAGGCTCCCCCTATTGCCTCTCCCTCTGCAGAAACGTCCTGCGCATCTGTGGGGTCATGCCCATCCAAATAAAGGAAAATATCATTTTATTAACTTAAACAAAGATAGACTTGGGAAGAAAAATGGGGAGACAAGAAAACAAAAATAGAAACCTCTGGAGGACATTCATTTTTTCATCTGAAGCTGCCATCCAAGGACAGGGGGAGGTTATTACGCTTCATCAAGTCAGGCTTAACCCCATTCACCAGACCAGTGAAATTTAGTTTATGGACAAGGCCCAGGCTTGGGCCGCCCAGATTCCCAGATAACAAAAGTTAGACCTGGCCAGAGAAAAAGGCAACATTCCCAGATCGGCTCCCCTGCCTAGGGAATTCACTGAAAAATATTTACTTTTGTCCAGATTCAACTAATAACCCGAGAAGGAGCCAAAACCCCTAAGTAGCTTCATTGTCTCCTCCACCTGGGAAAGTGGACCCATTGTATACAGAAGCAGATCATCTACAAGGACACCCTCCCGCCCCTTTCTATCCCCCTCCATCCAGGAGATGACCTCAACGCTATGGCCAGAGGCTCGATTGCCAAGGCAAACAAAAGGGGGGACAATGGGCAACCATGGCTCATACCCCTATTCAAATGGAAATATTCTGAACTCAGGGCATTTGTATGAACACTTATGATGGGGATCCTATACAGAAGGTGGATCCGAGATATAAACTTGGGCCCAGAACCGAACCATCCAACAATCCCAAATAGGTATCCCCACTCTACCCTATCAAACGCTTTTTTACCATCTATTGAAGTCATCACCTCTGGCTCAGGGACTTGAGAGGGGGACAGGATGATATTAAGTAGTTGACGTATGTTGGCTGACAGTTGTCGACCCTTGAGCAAAGCAGTCTGTTCCTCCAAAATCACCCCTGGAAAGAAGGGTGCCAAGCACATTGCCAGCACCTTTGCCAACAGCTTTGCATCGGCATTCAACAAAGAGATGGGTCGGTACAACCCACATGCTGTCGGATCCTTATCCTTCTTCAAAATCAAGGGAATTGATACCTGTGCCAGTGTGACCAGCAATAACCCCCGGGCCAAGGGATCATTAAAAATGTCTAATAACAATGAGATCAGCTGACCTGCAAATATCTTATCGAGTTCAATAGGGAATCTGTCCAAGCCCAGATATTTACCCGTGGCTGTATTAAACCCATACACTTCATGATCTCCTCTGGACTCAATGGGGACTCCAAATCCTCTCTTCTCTCCTGTTCCATCACTGGGATGGACAACCCATTCAAAAATTGCATCATGGGCAATCTCTCCCTTGGGGGCTCCAATTTATAGAGGCTTTGGTAAAAGGCCTCAAATGCAGCATTGACCTTCGCTGGGGTGGAAACTAACCCATCACTCAAGTACCTCACCTGCAATATCTCCTGGGAGACATCCTACCCTCTCAGCTGTGCACCAGGTGACTGGCCATCTCCCCATATTCATAAAATGTCCTCGAGCGGCGCAGCTAGTGCACCACCTTACCCATTGAGGCCAGCTCAAGTTGCATCTGCAACTTCTTCCTACTCAGCAACAACTCCGGTGTCCGGGCAAGTGCGTACTGCAGGTCTACCTCAAGCATGGAATCCACTAACCTCTGCCTCTCCCGCCTTCCAGTCTTCTCCTTATGTGCCTTATAGGGGATTATAGGAGTTATTTCCTCCCAATCAGGACATCCCACAACGGGAAAGGTGGAATAGTGTCACTCCTATTAAACTCAATGTACTCCCCAATGGTGGAGGATACCTGCAGAAAGAATTCTTTGTCTGCCATCAACGCCATATCCAATCTCCATGGGGGGTGTTGGGAGAAGCCCAGCTCCAACATCAAATCCACAAAATGTGGAGCATGATCTAAAATAACCATTACCGAGTATCCTGCCCCCTTTACCCCAGGACCCCACCCCTTCAAAATTAACTGGTGAGAATCCAGATTGGGGATGGAAGCCAGCAGCATGATAATAAAAGTTGTCCCAATTTGGTGCATGGAAATTAACTAGAACCACCAGAGTACCTGCCAATGACCCACAAATGATCACATACCTCCCATTTGGGTCCGTCAATTGTTTAATGCCAGAAAAGATATGCTTTTATTAATCAAAACCGCAACCCCCGGGGCCCTATGATCCAATCCCGATTGGAATACGTGCCCCTTCGAGCCGTTCCGTAGCCTTGCCTGGTCCTTAATCAACAAATGAGTCTCCTGCAAAAACACCACATCAGCATTCAAACTCTTCAGGTGCGCAAACACCCTGTGCCTTTTTACTGGTCCGTTCAACCCAGTTGCATTCCAAGTGACTGTCATAATATACACATCAGTATATGATGGTGCAGAGACACACACTGACTGACACACTGCAAGACCAATCAACACACACAACACAGCAGCCAATCACCAGTTAGGGCACGCTCACTATAAAACCAGAGGGCACTAGTTTTCCCGCTCATTCAGGATGCAGCCTCTGAGACAGACAGAGCCCGCAGTCAGTAGCACAAACATCCACCATGTGCTAACAGTATAGGCTGGTCAGGTTAGGCATAGGTCTTCAATCAATCTAACATAGTGTCGACCCACAGTGCAAGTATGTTCAACAGCTCTTAGTTACATAAAATAGAGTTGGACTATTACAAGTGTTGGTAGCCTGTCTATGTTACTGCTAAGGTAAACGCAGTCTCCACAGATCCAGAGTACCCAACACATCAGTGACCAGCTGAATAGGGGGCCATCCACTGTCCGCCTCCCATCCCCCCCCCCCTCCTCCCCCCACCCTGATCCAGAGTTAGCCATTCACACCATGTGGGGTAACCCAGCAACTATCCAGAAAGTGCCGACACTGGGCCTACCCAAGATGGCCACCAAATTCCCCACCAGAACAGAACAAAGAAAAAGTTGCAGTCACCTTAAGAACTAACCCTCCCCCCACACCAAGCTAGCCTCCCATAAACACCACACCCAAATAAACTAGCAAACTGCAACAAGGCGAACAAAGGCCATCACCATCTCCCCCCATCACCCCTAACCCCAAACAAAACAAAAACAAATATCCAAAGCTCATCATTAAAACTCCCCTAATATAAAGAGCTGCAGTTACCCCACCACACCGCTCCCGTTGGCTAACTACAGCTAGCAGGGCGGCCTCCACTCAGGGTAAAAACAGAAAAAATAACCACAACACCAATCAGCCCCCATCCCATGTCCAGCTTTAATAGTCAAAGAAAGGAGAACAAAACCCATTCCCTGAACAAACAGGAAAAATACAAATAAAACAACAGACTTGCCCAGAGAAAACGCCAACAAATCCCAAAAATCACATTCCCTCCCCCCAAATAGAGATCTCATAATAAATACACTTAAAATTAGCTCGTCCCCAGCCCATGCTTCTTCACAAACGCATCTGCCTCCTCCGGAGCATCAAAATAATAGTCTTTTGTGTCGTAAGTCACTCGGAGGCATGCAAGGTATACCAGGCTAAATTGAACATTCTTCCTGTACAACACGGCTTACACCCTGTTAAACGCCACATGCCTCTTAGCCATATTCCCACATACTGATAGAGCCTAATAGCATGGTGTGGCCATCTAAAATGGCCACCCGCAGAGATCTATGGGAAATTTGGCCAAGGCTGAGCACAGACAGGCTGCAGCCTGCAAATATACAAAAGGCGGCAGCTCAGACTTACGCAGAAATTAACAGGGGGAAAAGGTTATCCCGAGACAATGGGCTCCAGATAGAATCTGACAATAAGTGGCAGACAAAGTGGCGCCCGCTTTCCTTATTTGGGAAGGCCTACGTGCGTTGGACACTAACGGTATGGCTGACCGGGACCCACCCAGCCATCAAGGTGTCCACCCCCAATTGGCTAAGATCGATCAGAGTGATCGAGACCGGATCAATCCATTGTTTCTTCACCAGGGACCGCCCAAAAGTGCGCAAAAATTCCAGGGACAAAAGGCACTGCGCAGCCCACCACTCACTCTCTCAATTGCAGCATTCAACAGCCAACAACAACGGTGAACCCTTCACCATCCACACCATCCACAGAGGCACCAGAGCCGATGACACAGGCGGCCAGCAACAGACATCCAGCACTGCCAGACTACATGATTACAGATAAGGCCATATCTGCACTGTACTTGCCAGTCACCCAGAAGTTAACTTAAGGTCATTTTAGTGTATTAGTTTAGAGTTCAACTTGCATGTGTGTTTGTTAACAATTATTGTATTCAGCAACTTGGGTGATCATTTGTCCATCTTATATGGGTTAAATACACACTGTGGTTTAGAAGGCACAACAATACCCTCCCATTTATAATCCTGATGGCCCTTCAAGAACCTCAGGACTCATTCTTCTCCTGCTAGCTATGGAACTGTGGTGGTTAACCGGAATAGAGCTTTTGCCTGAGCGACCTGTGGGCCCAATCCAACCCGGGGGTGATGTCATTTCCCCCTCCCCACCATTTTCCCAAACATCTCCGACATGTATCCCATAGGATTCAGGTCCTCCAGACCCTCCGACTGGCCCACGATTCTTAGGTTCTACCCTCTGGAGCGATTTTCCAGATCGTCCACCTTGACTCTAAGTGTCTTATTATCCCCGGCTACATGTGCCATCTCTGCATCCAGGGAGGTGATCTGATCCCTCTGCCTTGAGAGGGCCACCTCCACACCCTGAATCACCACGTCTTGCGCTTTTACTGTCTGGGCCATTTTTGCCAAGGCCGTATGATTGGGGGCCAGTGCCCCTTCCATTGCTCTGTCGAGGTCCTCGAAGACAGCTTGCTGTAAGTTCTTAAGTTCTACTGCCAAGATGTCTATGAGCATCATGGCCATCAGTGGAGTGTCCTAAGTCACATCAGGAGCCTCCACCATTTTCTCAGCGGACGAGGCTCGAGGGGCTTCCGAGTCCGAGTTTGCATGTCCGCTGCCTTATCTTGTACTTTGGGCATTCCTTTTACCTGGGAACCTAATCCCATTAAACGAATAAAGTTTCTCCCCAAATCACCCCCAAAAACCGGCAAAAAGGGCTAAAATCAAAGTTCTCTTGTAGGGGCCACCTCGTGTGAGATGGCTCTCTACGTGCCGCCATCGAAGTCCGGCTGTAGCCATGTTTCAAAACAAACGCCATAAGCCTTAGATGTTAACTCTGATTATCTCTGCATAGATGCAGCTTGACCTGAGTATTCCAGCATTTTCTGATTTTATATCATATTTCCAGCGTGTGCGACATTTTGCTTTTGCATTAAATCATTTACCTGCTCAAAGAGAGGTTAAAGATCTCATGGCATATTTGAGGAAGCGAAGCGAATGATCTTCATGTTCTGGTCAGCATTTCCCTTTCAACTAATACCATCAAACTAAGAGAGGAACCAGACATTCACCTCATTGCTGTTTTTTAAAATTCATTTATGAGATGTGAGCGTCATTGTCTCGGCCAGCATTTATTGTTCATTCCTAATTGCACTTGAGAAGGTGATGGTGATCTGCCATCTTGAACTGCGGCAGTCCCTGATGTGTAGGTACACCCACTATGCTATTAAGGAGGGAATTTCAGGATTTTGACCCAGTGGAAGTAAAGGAACGACAATACATTTCCAAGTCAGTGTGGTGAGCGACTTGGAGGGCAACCTCCAGATGGTGGTGTTCTCAGATATCTGCTGCCCTTGTGCTTCTAGGTGGTGGCATGGGGTATTGCTAATGCAGAATGGATGCTGTGTTTGTCTAACAATCACATCAAAAACGTAAGTCACTTTTGTAAGTTAATTGAGACAGTTCAGCAATGAATCAAAGAATTTTTATTCTATATTCTCCAAACAAAAAAATTGGGGTATGTCTTTGAGCAGACTTACATGTTCTTACATAACAGTTAAATCTGAATGTGAATGGATTTTCATTAACTTTGCTAACATTGTAAAGAGAAATGCAAACTACCTCCCATGAGAGCCAAAAGGTCCCACAAACATGGTCAATAAGCTGAAATTTCTGGACTCAGTTCCTGGTGGAATGGTGGAACCATTTGAGCATCAGAAACTGAACGGTGAAGGATGGGTTTTGCTGAGGCTCTTCCACTGAGTCAAGGCATTGGAATCCAGTCTCCGGGAGAGTGAGTGAGATGGCATGTCCATTCTGCCAAAGGAAGGGTTTCTAATTAAAGGGGCCCCGGTATGAATGACAAGGGCTCAACAGAACTTGGATTTTTGAGGCTACAGCAGTCGCAGGAATGGAGAAGAGACTTGGACAGGTTGCTCTCCAGTCCTTCACTCTGATCACAAGTCCTGTTTCAGGATCTGATGGGCTACAGTGAGTAGGGTGGCCACTGGTGAAGGCTAGGAATACCTGACACAGTCCCGCCCATTCCAGCCACCCTCAACTCCTTCCTCCCACACAAACCGCACACACCTTGGCCCCCACCAACCCCCACAACATGAGTACACAGAAACAGTTTCAATTCCAGTTATTTAGGAGTTGAATTTTGCTGGGTAACTTAGGCACTGAAGATTGTTCTAGCCCTCTGGTAGATGGAATCATACATATGACGATATTAATCAAACTGTTATATGGCAAGGAAAGGAAGGCAAACAGTTTACCAGACAGAATAGCTATTAATAGCTTCTGCTCTGATTGCATTATGCAACACTTTAAATTTGCACAGCTTGTTGTGGTGAATCACAGTAGCGTAATTCACACTGTATTACACATGTTGTACTATGTCTCTGTAAGCTCGGCACACGAGCAGTTGCGCTGCTCTTCCACTAGGGGGAGATGCACTGGGAGTGTACGGGAGTTTGTACTGGGCTCCACCCTTGGCTCCACCCACGGCTCCTCCCCCTAACCGGAAGTATAAAGGTTGATGCTGAAAGCCTGACTGCCAGTTCATCTGTAGTTCATCTTGTCACAGGCAGGCTCTGTTGTAAGACGATTAAAACCACTGTTCACTTCTAACTACGTGTCACATGAATTGATGGTTTCATCACTTGTTAACTCAAGATTACAGAAATATACTTACATTAAAGACATTTAATAAAGCGCTCATGACTTAATGTTCATTATGTGAGGAAAACTGGCCAGTAAATGTTGTGTTTGCCTCATGTAACTAGAAACTAGAGAAAGACATGCCAGTTCAGGGCTGGGGAAAGGGGAAGAATTAATGGATGTGTGCCATGTACTTTAGTGGAAGGAAGGGACATTTGATCAGATTGTCTCTACTTTAGTGACAAAGTCCATGAGTTCCTTGCACGTACATTGAAACGTAGGAACAGGAGTCGGCGATTCAGCCCCTCGAACCTGCCTTGCCATTGAATGAGATCGTGACTGATCTGTGGCCAATATCCCTTAATATCTTTGCTAAACAGAATTCTATCTATCTCAAATTTAAAATTAACAACTATCCTAGATTTAACTGTTTGTGAGAGAGAGTTCCAAACCACTGCCACCTTTTGCATGAAGAAATGCTTCCTAACATCTCTCCTGAACAGTCTGGCCCTAATTTTTAAACTATGCCCCCCTAAGTTTTAGAATCTCCAACCAGTGGAGGTGAGGGTGGAGAGGACAGGGAAGAAGGGTTTAAGAAGACAGATTGCAATAGAGAGAAGAGGCCAGGGGCTATTTGTGTATTCCAGCATATCAGCTGAGACTCCCTCGGCCCTGATGCTCATACACCTTGAGAGAACTGCTCCTCTGCCTGAAACAATATGTTGGGGTCTTGCCTCTGTTCAGATGGACCATTATGCCAACCTTCGCAACTCTATGGAGGGACATGCAGCTGAGGGGAAGGCAGTTAGTGCTACAGGTAGTGTTGCTCCTGCTGTTGGTGGTGTGGTGTTACTTGTCCTCTTGTTTCCCATTAGACGTTAATCATAGAGCATAAGCTGCACCCATGCTGTGGTGAAGACTTGCAGCAGAGAAGTGCAGCTGAAGGTGAATGAAGTGTTAGACCACCAGGTGAAGTCCCTTCCAAGAAGTTGGCAATCACCTGTCAAGCAGTGAAAGCACTCTCAGAGTGAAGTGCTTTGAACAACAGTCTCTCAATAGTTGGATATCAGTGTAGCTGGTCAAAGGTTCCTAGACTATCAGTTTCACTGAATGAGCTCTTTCCACTGTTATCCTGGTGAGTGGCTAACAGGTCAAGAAGCAGATGTCCTGGCTGTCAATGCAGCATTGAGGGTTAAAAACTGTTCTGAAAAATAATTCTCTTTCTTCTCCCCAGTACACAACGTGTACACCAGAATTGACTTCTTTGTGGTGGGGAAAACGGTGCTTCCAGGGATAGACAAAGTGGAATACTCCGCAATTGTGATATCAGACCACGCTCCACACTACATGGACGTGCGGCTAGAGACGGGAAGGGCCCAGCGCCCCACATGGAGGTTGGACGGTGCCTTACTAGCTGACAAGGCCTTCAGCGAAAGGATAACGCGTGCCATAGCGGAGTACACGGAGAACAACCAAAACGGGGAGGTCTCACACTCCACGTTCTGGGAAGCGCTTAAGGCCGTACTAAGAGGGGAAATCATTGCCTTCAAAGCGCAAAGAGATAGGGAGGAAAGGGTGGCTAGGCAGAAGCTGGTCGACTCCATACTGGAGGTAGACCGTAAATACTCCGAAGCCCCGACCGTAGATCTCCTGGCGGAGAGGAAAGAACTCCAAAGGAACTTTGACCTGCTCTCCACCAGGAAAGCAGTGCACCAACTCCGCCAGGCGCGCGGGGCCCTGTACGAACACGGAGACAAAGCCAGCCGCCTGTTGGCACACCAGCTGAGAAAGCAGGCAGCCACCAGAGAAATTGCGCAAATCAGGGGTACCAGAGGCACGTTGGAAACAGAACCAGAGAGGATTAACAAAACCTTCAAGGCCTTCTACCAAGAGCTGTACACCTCAGAGCCCCCAACGGGGAAGGCTGGGATGAACCGGTTCCTTGATGGACTGGACATACCAGTCGTGGGAGAGGGCAGAAAATGGGACCTGGAAGCACCACTAGCACTGGGAGAGATCATGGAGAGCATTAGCTCCATGCAGACGGGGAAGGCGCCGGGACCGGATGGATTCCCGGCGGACTTCTACCAAGAATTTGTGACAGCGCTGGCCCCGCACCTGCGGGAGATGTTCACAGACTCGCTAGCTAGGGGCACACTGCCACCCACGTTAGCCTCAATCTCGCTGATACCTAGGAAAGACAAAGACCCAACGGAATGTGGGTCATACAGACCCATATCTCTGCTGAACGCAGACGCCAAAATACTGGCCAAAATCCTAGCCAAAAGGCTAGAAGACTGTGTACCTGAGGTGGTCACAGAGGACCAGACGGGCTTCGTCAAAGGTAGACAGCTTACCTCGAACATCAGGCGCCTGCTGAACGTGATAATGACCCCTTCCGGGGAGAGAACACAAGAGGTGATCGTCTCCCTGGACGCAGAAAAGGCCTTCGACAGAGTCGAATGGAAATACCTCATAGAGGTACTGGAGCGGTATGGGCTTCGAACAGGGTTCACCGCTTGGGTAAAGCTCCTATACAATGCTCCCATGGCGAGCGTATGGACCAACAATACCAACTCCCAATACTTCCAGCTGCACAGGTGCACCAGACAAGGATGCCCACTGTCCCCGCTGCTGTTCGCACTAGCAATCGAACCGCTAGCAATCGCGCTCAGGGCAGCAAAAAATTGGAGGGGGATCCGAAGGGGAGGCAGATAGCATAGAGTCTCACTCTATGCAGATGATCTGCTCCTCTGCATCTCGGACCCACAAAGCAACATGGACGGAATCATCGCGCTCCTGAAAGAGTTTGGAGCCTTTTCGGGCTACAAACTCAACATGAGCAAAAGCGAGATCTTCCCAGTACACCCGCAAAAGGGGGGGGGGGGGCAGCACTAAAGGGGCTGCCGTTCAAACAAGCCCGACACAAATTCCGCTACCTGGGGATCCAAATAGCCCATGACTGGAAAGGGATCCACAAATGGAACCTCACCAGCCTGACGGAGGAAGTAAAAAAGGACCTGCAAAGATGGAACACACTCCCACTCTCCCTCGCGGGGAGAGTCCAGACGATCAAAATGAACGTACTGCCCAGGTTCCTCTTCCTGTTTAGATCCATTCCGATCTACATCCCCAAGGCCTTTTTCAAAGCGCTGGACAAACTTATCATGGCGTTCGTATGGGGGGGTAAAAATGCTAGGATCCCAAAGAAGGTCCTACAAAAACAAAATTCGGGGGGGGGGGGGGGGGGGGGGGGGGGGGCTAGCTCTCCCGAATCTATAATTCTACCACTGGGCGGCAACAGCCGAGCAAGTAAGGGGATGGATCCAGGAGCCAGAAGCCGAGTGGGTACATGCGGAGGAGGCCTCCTGCATGGGGACCTCCCTCCAGGCCCTCGCCATGGCAGCACTCCCATCCCCACCCAAAAAACACTCCAGCAGCCCAGTGGTGACAGCCACCCTCCAATCCTGGAACCAACTGTGGCAGCAATTTGGCCTGAACAAAATGTCGGACAAGGCTCCCATCTGCAACAACCATAGGTTCACACCAGCACTGACTGACGCCACCTTCAAAAGGTGGAGGCAGGACTGAGGGACACTGACAGTCAGGGACCTATACACGGACGACAGGATCGCAACACTGGACGAACTGACAGAGAAATTTCGGCTAGCCAGGGGGAATGAGCTACGGTACCTGCAGCTCAAAAACTTCCTACGAAAGGAGACAAGGACGTACCCACAACCGCCACGACAGACACTACTGGAAGACCTACTGGACGCAAGTATCCTAGAGAAAGGGAACTGTAGCGACATGTATGACCAACTGGTAGAAAGGGACGACACCGTACTGGACGCAACAAGAATGAAATGGGAGGACGACCTGGGGATTGAGATAGGGTGGGGACTCTGGAGTGAAGCACTGCATAGGGTCAACTCCACCTCCACGTGCGCAAGGCTCAGCCTGACGCAACTAAAAGTGGTACATAGAGCCCACTTAGCAAGAAACCGTATGAGTAGGTTCTTCCCGGAGGTGGAGGACAGATGTGAACGGTGCCAAAGAGGCCAGGCCAACCATGCCCACATGTTCTGGTCTTGCCCCAGACTTGTGGAGTACTGGACAGCCTTCTTCGAGGCTATGTCCAAAGTGGTGGGGGTGAGGGTGGAGCCATGCCCGATAGTGGCGGTCTTCGGGGTTTCAGACTAGCCAGATCTATTCCTGGGGAGGAGGGCGGATGCCCTTGCCTTTGCCTCCCTGATCGCCCGCCGTAGAATCTTGTTTGGCTGGCGGTCAGCAGCACCACCCAGAGCTGCAGACTGGCTGTCGACCTCTCGGAATCTCTCCAAATGGAGAAAATCAAATTCGCCATCCGAAGGTCAGACGACGGCTTCCACAGAACGTGGAAGCCATTCATACAATTGTTCCAGGACCTGTTTGTGGTCAACGAACAAGAGGAAGAATAGCCAGGTGGCCAAGAATCAGGGGAAAATGGACGGGAATCGGGGGGGGGGGGGGGGGTTTGTTATGGGGGTTTGTTCACATGGTTTTACGCTTATTTCTTTTTCTTGTTAATTTATTGTTTTTGTATTGGAGGGGAGGGGTTACTGTTTTTCTCTGATGTGATAAAATTTGTTGTTGAAAACTTGAATAAAAATTATTCCCAAAAAAAAAGGAAGGACAAAGCCGCACGCGACAGTCTGATGGCAAGCTAAGGCCCAAAACCAAATTGTAAATAAATGCCTATAAACATGTGCCTTGGCCATATTGGGGAATGTAAAATATGTATGCCGGTTAAAGGGGGCGGCCACAATTGTTATTATGAAGATGCTTACCTGTAAATATACATGTTAATTTTTGCGTGTTTTTTTTCCAATAATTTGTAATTTGTTGGACATAAAATATGAAAACTCAATAAAAAACATTTCCAAAAAAAAATTTTCTTTTTAATAGATCCAACAGGTTTCCTGGCTTGCTTTCAATCCCACCCCAGTGAAACATGTAAAGGGCAGAAAGATGTTGGGGTACTGACCTGAGGCGGCATTCTCCCCTACCCGGCATGACGGAGGGTCCCGGAGTAGGGGAGTGGCGCCAACCACTCAGGGGTCGTGCCTCCCCAAAGGTGGGGAATTCTCCCCACCTTTGGGGGCCAGCCCCGCGCCGGAGCGGTTGCCACCAGAAGACCGGCGCAAAAAACCGGCGCCCCCGGCAGCGGTGCTGGCCGAAAGGCTTTCACCGGTCCGCGCATTCGCCGGTCCGCGCATTCGCCGGCAGTGACGTCAGCGGCAGCTGGCCGCTGACGTCACTGCTGGCGCATGCGCGATGTGGGGTTCTCTTCTGCTTCCGACATGGCGAAGGCCGTGGCGGCCGTGGAGGAAAATAGTGCAGCCAGGGCACTGGCCCGGAGTCTGAGCGGGGGGGCCCCGATCGCGGGCCAGGCCACCGTGGGGGCACCCCCCGGGGTTCGATCGCCCCCCGCCCCCCCAGGACCCTGGGGGCCTGCTCACGCCGCTGATCCCGCCGTTCCAGAGGTGGTTTAAACCTCGGCGGCAGGAGAGGCCTCCCAGCGGCGGGACTTCGGCCCATCCGGGCCGGAGAATCACCGCAAGGGCCTCTCCGATCGGAGTGGCGAGATTCCGCCACCGCCACTTCCCGGGTAGCGGAGAATCTCTGCCACGGCGGGGGCGGGATTTTAGGCGGCCCCAGGCGACTCCGACCCTGCTGGGGGTCGGAGAATTTCGCCCCTGATGTCAGTTTTGGGAGATTTAACCTCTGACACAAACTTGAACCTGTTTCCCCATGCCTGAAAAAGATTTCCTCAATGTATATGTTCAGAGAAAGCAAGTTGCAGACATACTGAACACTCCAATGTACCAAATCACCGAATGTTCAGGCTGAGATATGCCACTCTGAGTTAGTGATTTCCATTTGAAGCCCAGACATATTTGAGCTTGTGCATGTTTGAACATTCCCAAAATAACAGTTGCCCTGTTCCTGCATTAAAGTTGAAGAATCGATTAAACAATCTCAACAAAGCACCATGGTTAGGATATCCACGTTTTCATTCTGTGATCATTTTTACAAATTTTTTTTCTTTCTTATAAATTTAGAGTACCCAATTATTTTTTTTTCCAATTAAGGGACAATTTAGCATGGCCAAACCTTTACCCAACCAGCACATCTTTGGGTTGTGGGGCGTGAAACCCACGCAGACACGATGAGAATGTGCAAACTCCACACGGACAGTGACCCAGGACCGGGATTCGAACCCGGGTCCTCAGCGCCGCAGTCCCAGTGCTAACCACTGCGCCACATGCCACCCCTTTTTTTACAAATTAATGTTGAATATTTTTTTAAAGTATGCATATTCTGCCCAATTGTAAGGTTTGATTCATTGTTCCTGAATGCACACTGTTGTGAGCTGCACAACAGAAATCGCCACAATTGATCGTTTCAACCCTCCAAGGGCAAATCTGGTGCACTTTTAACTCCACTCATCTCCATGTTCTGTTTAAAATCAATTGAGTCCCACAAATTGAGTTACATGTGTTTTGTGGTTTCTTAAAATAGTCGTAAGTGCAAATGAGGAATTCAGCTTCACAGATTTTAGAATATTCACAGGTCGTGATGTCCCCAGCGTGTTGTGATAATCACCCCCTCCATGTTATTATAATATAATTTACACTGTTCCTGCCATCTTGAACAAACTTGACAAATTGCTCAGCGGCCTCTGAGGTGTGTTCATGTTTGATAGGATCATGGCAGCAAGATTGTAACTGCACAGTGTTGGAACCCCAGTCTCCATGGGCGATATTGTTGTTCAGGGGCATCACATAAAAATACTGTAAATAACACGAGAATTTTTGAAATACTACCACAATCAGACAGTAAGGCGGCATTCCATTGCAATACAAACACAAAATGTGGGGATCACAAGATGTGAGCTTGGGGGACGTTGCGTTTTGGCGTGCTCCGGCTCTACTGTCCTTTCAATCTTTGTTTTTATCCTTGTGCATTTTTCTTTTATGTCTGTTTTTGGTTTTCCTGACTTTTACTATGTACCGGGATTTGTTGGTAAATGTTTCAGCACTTTTGCGTCCAGACAATATGCCCTAATCCTTGTTGAATCGTGGCGGCTGGAAGGAGTTGGGGTGCGGCCTGTTGTTGATGGCACAGCTGCCTTTGAGAGGTTTCCCTCATTGACAATACAGTGCACACCAATGGATGATGGCTTCTAGAAGTGAAGGTTATCCGCCTGCCAGTCTTAGCTCTGCAGTGCAGCACATGAAAGCCCAATTTCAAGAGTTGAGAGGCATCTTTTTGGAGGCGGTGATAGTGCAGGCGGAGGTTATTGCAGAAGAGAGTGGAAGCACACCTCTGCACAGTTGAGCTCTTGTTGCATACCCTGTCCTCCATCCTGATGAATTTGGGTGAAGATGAGGGGGAGCCAATGAGGAGCCCAGCCATGCCTGGTGCCTCTGGTAAGGTGGTGGAGAAATTCCCAACCGAGTTTGAGACTGGCTGCCATGATTCAGGAATCTTGAGCCGGAGGCTAAGCAGCTCAAATTCGATGGGGGACATTTAATCCCGTCTCCAAGGCCTAGGTTGGGTTGGTCTTCCAACCTCTGGTTCTGTGTGGCTTTGTTTATGTTGTTGGTCGAAAGGGGTGCCTGAGCCAGCTTGGCCGTCCCCTCTGCTGGAGCCTAGGTTATTGACCGCTTGGGCTTGGTCAAGTCAGCATGTTGGAAGTGATAAATTCAAGTTCCGATCGTTGAAATCCTTGAAAGGTGCTGAAGAGTGCTCTCATTTAGATCCTGCTTTATCCTAGAAGTCTACTTTCCTCATGTGCCTGTGGAGTGGTCTTTATCCTAATGACTGCCTCATTCCTCAGTTGTTATCCTGGTCTTTACTCTCTGAGAATCATGTTGCTGTCTGTTCATGTTGTCAATTTATTTAGTTGCAGGAAAGTAAAGTATCTTGGGTGTGATGTCTTGCATCGTGGGTTGTTGCGATTTAATAAGGTCTTGATCGAGTTACGCTGAATATTGATTGAAGGATTTGTGCACAATTTCTTTATCCTATAATATCCTTGCAGGGAGGATGAGCAGAACGAAAGCTGGGGGGAGGGGTGGAGGGTGTGGGGGTAAGGATAGTTTTGTCCTCACTAGGTTCGAGGAAGGTCCCCATAGGCAAAGGTTTTTTTTTTACTTTGGGCTGCGCCTTTTTCTTCTTCCGGCCCAGGGGGACTGTGCATTCTTGTGTCGAGGACTGGGGCTTGTTCGACTCCCCTATAGGGTGGAGTCGGTCGTTTCTCCTGATGTGGAGTTCCCTCTTTGACTTTTCTCACTGCTGTCAGAGCTTATGTGAGGGAGGCTGGTCTGAATGTCCTTTATTTGGTGGTGGGTGGTGTATCTAGTAGCGTGGTCCCCCCAAAAGGGTTTATTGGTTTCTCTTCTGTTGGGGTATGGGGTGTTGGTATCGAATGGTTTGAGGGGAGGAGAGGTGATATGTCCTGTATGGGACTGAACTGGCTTGGCTTCGGAGGGGTGCAGAGACTGGGTTATCATGGGAGTCATTGGAGTCAGTCCTGTTTTTTCTTTGTGGCAGTGCTGGGCAAGGCCAGACTCAGCAGCGCGGTCAGTATCCTGTTGCTCCTTGGCTGAAGGTACGTCCCTTGGGGGTGTATAGTAGAGTCCAATGTGGGTAAGTCCACATTCAGGGAGGTGGAGATTGGGGCAAGGTGTGAAGGTTGCGTCCAGTAATTATCCTTATACTTCTCGTCGTGGAAGTTGGAAGGGGTCCACTTGGTAGATGGTTGGCCAGTTCTCGTCTAGTCTTAATTTCTTAAGAGGAGGTTTGTGGATTTGAAGGTTTAATTCTGACAGTTCTTGTTGTTCTTCTTCATTATTCTTCTGACTTTGAGAGGTTTTGGGGCCGTTGCTTCGACTTTTCTCTTCGTATTGCCTGTGAGGCTGGCTATGGTGGTGTTGGATGGTGAGCCTTGGTGTCATGGACACTCAGATGCAGATCTACGTTGGCTTTCGTGTGGCCTAATCCTTTCTTTTTTTGAGTGGTCATGGTTGTGAGGAATGGGGTCCCACGGTTTCGGGAGGGATGGGTGTAGGGGCAGGTGGGGTGCCTTGGCCCTCCCTCCCAGGGCGTTCCCCAGTGTGGGAGTCACTCTGAAAGCCCTCCTGTCCTCGAGTGGGGTTCCCCCCTGTTCTATGACTGGGGCCAGTTTATATTCCTTTTGGTTCTTGGCCTCACGTTATCCTGTTTTCTCTTGAGGGCACTTATGGTGCTAATGGTCTGGTGATCTGTTTTGTCCTTTGATCTGGGGCTGAGAGATGGGATTATGGAAGTTTGGATTCTTACTCTTGGTTCTTGTTCTTACTCTTTTTATTTCTTCTATGGGAGACCCAAGGCTGAGTATTGTCGTTTGGTTGTGCCAGTTCTCATTTTGCCTTTTTGCTTTGTCATTTTGCCATCTCAAAGGCTAGGAGGCTGCCTGTTCTAGGCTGGATCAGGAGAAGAGTTCAACTTGAGCTGTCAGAGTTAGTCGATTCCCCTTAGCACTGGGCTTTTTGAGGTCTTGTTTTCTTCTTCTGTCATTTTGTTTTGTTGCTATGGGTCAGATGTCGGTCGAGAATATTGCCTATATCCTGACTCGGTGCAGACAGCTAATTTATCCGTGAAAGAAACTTGATGGGGATTTTGTCCCTGATTCATCCGGTCTAATTTATTTCCAATTGTAATGACTGTTGTTTTGTGCTGTACTTGCTGTATATTGATACCTGGAGCTATCCTTTTGCTTTTGGTTGTTTGATGCAATTTCTTTGTAAAAGATTCCAATAAATAGGCATTTCAACAAAAGACACAAATTGTTGGAAACACTCAAGAGGTCAGGCAGCTTGTGTGAAAAGAGAGTAGGAGTTAACATTTCAAGTTGTTGATCTTTTATCAGAACAGTGAAGAGCTAAAATGTAAAATGTTTTAAGCAAATTCTGAAGTTGACTGACGACAAGAGACTAACAAACAGAGGGTTTATTCAACAACCTTAGCTGCTCTTACATGTTGTGTGTCTGCCAATGCTGGGGGAGATTTCCCACGATACTTCCACATCACTTCCAGCGTCTACATAATCCTTTAAAAAAAAATTTTGAGTACCCAATTCACTTTTACCAATTAAGGGGCAATTCAGCGTGGCCAATCCACCCAGCCTGCACATCCTTGGGCCGTGGAGGCGAGACCTGCAAACTCCACATGGACAGCGACCCAGAGCCGGGATCGAACCCGGGACCCCGCACCACGAGGCAGCAGGGCAAACCCACTGCGCCACCGTGCTGCCCACATCTACATAATCCTGATGTACATGTGCCAACCGGGCCTACATCCTCACCGTTTAACTTGGGAGAACCGGTAATACAGTCATATGAAAATGTAGGACAGCATAACAGGTTACAAACAATTTACAATGTACAGAGAACACCCTTGGGCAATAGAACATGAACTATTTACAATATACGGAGCACTGACTTGCTGCACCTGCCGAATAGTCCATATCGTCTCTTCCCCCCTCTCCTTTTTATAATGCACAGTCCATGGGCGAGATTCTCCCATCGGGAGACTGAATGCCGACGCCGGAGTGAAAACCGGAGTGTTTCACTACGGCGTCAGAGGCTGCTCCCAGCCCCCTATTCTCCCACCCCCGGGGGGCTAGGAGCGGCGCCGCGTAAATTACATGGATGGCGCCGCGTAAATGATGTCACCAGGCGCCAACCCGCGCATGTGCGGTTGCCGTCCTCCCCGCGGGCGTCCCGCAAGAAATGTCGGAGTGATTTTGCTGGGTGGCGGAGGAAAGGAGTGCCTCCTTCAGAGAGGCCGGCCCGCAGATCGGTGGGTACCGATTGCGGACCAGACCCCTTTTGAGCGCCCCCCCCCGGTGCTGGATTCCCCCTCCCTCCCCCCCCCCCCACAGGCCCCCCCCCCCCCCCCCACCCAGCGTTCCCGCGCTGTTCACGCCGGCAGCGACCAGGTGTGGTCGATGCCGGCGGGAACACGCCATATTGGGCAGGCCGCTCGGCCCCTGGCCAGAGAATCGCCGCTCGCACGTTATAAACGGTGAGCGGCGATTCTCCGAGCGGCCAGCCGTAGATTTCGGCGCGCCGGTTTGGGGGGGGGGGGGGGAGGAGAATCTCGTGCGGGTTCCGGGGCGGTGTGGCGGGACTCGCCCGGCGCCCCCGCGATTCTCCCACCTGACGTTGGGGGGGGGGGGGGGAAGAATTGCGCCCCATATGTAGACAATGTCAGTATATAGTCTTTGAAATTTGAATTTGATTTGCTCAGGTGGAGAGCTGGGAGATAAATTGCAGCTTTCCTACAACAATAGGTGAACAGTAGGTCACTGGGGAGCGGAGGTAAAGTGGATCTGGAGGGACGGAGCATCGGATCTGTGAGTACAAATAACTTACCTCCGGGATTTTGCTGAAATTTAAAAAATTTTAAAATAGCAACGCCACAGGAAAACTTTGACCTGATTGGCACTGAATTTGAAAACTAATTAGCTAAGTATAGTAGAGATGGCTAGACAGGCGATGTGCCGTGGCTGCATGATGTGGGGGCTGGTACACCCCATTGCGAGTTGCCATGACCACATTGCATCAAGTTTTTCAGCTCGAGGAATTTTGGCTCAGAGTTGATGAACGCTGTGTCACAAGAAGCAACCACGTAGATTAAGTATCTCAAATTCGGCCAGAGGTCAGAGACAGCAGGGTATGACTGCAAGTGAGGCTGGTAGAGGAATCCTTGTCCAACAGGTATGAGGCACTTGCTCCCTGTGTGGATGATGAAAAGGACTGTAGACAGGATGAGCAAACTGACCAATCCACCGTGGTACAAGAGGCCATTCCAAGCAGGGGAGGAAAAAAGAAAAGTTTTAGTGGTCGGCGATTCCATCATTAGGGTGCCTGTAAACTGGACCGAGAGTCCGCATGGTATGTTGCCTATCTGGTACCAGGGTGAGGCACATCTCTAACCTGCTCGAAAGAATATTGGAGATGGGGGGGGAGGATCTAGTTATTGCGGTCCACATTGGGACAAACAACATAGGCAAGGCTAGGAAAGAGGACCTGTTTGGGGAATATCAGGAATTATAAACAAAATTGAAGAACAGGTCCTCAACGGTTATAATCTCTGGATTATTACCCGATCAACCTGCAAATTGGCATAGGGATGAGAAAATTAGGGAAGTAAACTCATGGCTAAAGGGGTGCTGTGGGAAAGAAGGATTTAATTTCATTTGTCACTGGTACCGCTGGTACCAATTTCCGAGGGGAAAGGATAAATAGGGTGGTCATATGGACTTTAAACTAGAAAATGGGGGGGTTCAGGGGAAGCCAATACAGTTCAAAAAAAAAATAGCAGTGGGGCGAAATTCTCCAACCCCACGCAGGGTCGGAGAATCGCCCAGGGGCGCCGATAATCCCTCTCCCGCCATGTTCAAAATTCTCCCACCCGCCATAAAATGGCGTTCTTCAAATCCCGCCGCCCGCCTCGGAGAACGGCTGGCGCCGGCGGGATGCCATTGTTTATTCAGGCTTAATTATTCTCCGGCCCGGATGGGCCGAAGTCCCGCCGACGTGGCCACGGGTCACTTCAGCGAAAATCAAAGTTGGTTTATAACGGCGTCAACCATTGATGATGGTTGACGCCGTTCAGTTTGGAGGTGGGTGATAGGCCGGGGAGAAAGATAAATTACCTACTTCGAGTGCCGGGGGGGGGGGGGGGGGGGGGGGGGGGGGGGGGGTGAAGAGAGAGGGAGAAAGTATTTACTTTGAGTGCCGGTGGGTTGGGGGGAGGGTTTGTGAAGAGAGAGAGTGAAATCACTTACTTGAGTGCCGGGGGTAGGGGTGGGGGGTAGGGGGTGGGGTGGGGAACTCACGGTTCTGCAAGATGGCATAATTAAGTTCAAACATTTGGAGTAATAAATAATGAGGATCACCAAGAGTGCAGCAAATTTTTTTCTCTCTCTTTCTCAGATAAAGCACGCAGCACAATATACTCGCCATTTAAAAAAATACAAGGCATTCACATCTATTCCAGCCGTGTTGGTTGCGTGCTCTGCCACCCCTACTCCCCACCCCCCTACCCCCCCTAAGATTATGATGTAGTAGCTACATCATAGTGTAGTGTCCAGGCATCGATGTGGAGATCGAGAAGTTAGCAAAACTGTACTCGGTGTCGGGAGCACCAGAAGCTACCTCCCGGCAGCTCCACTTCACCCATGGGAATGGCCGGGCCGGCCATGTCTCCGCCTCCATGTGGATTTCGGGGGCCTTTCCAGGGGACAATGTACCTACTGATAGTAGGCCCACACTATGCCCACACTCTAAATGGATAGATGACTGCATCACATCACTACAACAGCACCGTGTTAACTAGTTGAAGTTTGCGGATTTTTTGAAGCAAAATGAGGTCCGTCATGTCCTTAACATCTGTCCTCGAAAGTGTTGGCAGAAAGTGCCGTACATACGTTCAAACTGGGGATGAGAAAACAGACCAGAGACTCGCCAGAAACCCACCTCACCTGTTGTCTGTTTTACTAAAGTACCACGCCGCACGTTACCACCGGGCTGATGCCCGCGGAACTTTTGATGGGTCATCGCTTGCGAATGCGGTTGAGCTTCATTTTGCCGGACATAAGGGATAGGATCCATGACCAGAAGGAATGGACCGGAGCGCAGCAAGCTAAGCCCGTGAGAGAATTCACCGCTGGCGACTCGTTTACTGACAGGGTATGATGGATACCAGGAACGGCCATAAAGCACACTGGGTCAGTCTTGTATACTGTGCTGGTGAAAGGGAAGGACTCATATAGCACGTGGACCATCTCCGGAGCCGGGTGGAACAGGTATCCAAGGATCAACCACAGATCCCAAGCTTAGCGGTGTTCCTCCTTCCGGACAGTTGCCAGTGGTACCCAATGGGGTGGCTGGACCCAGTGAATTGGAAATTCTGGTGATCCACCAGTCCGACCAGGAGTCGGACATGGAGGGCGCGATTCTCCGCTCCCCACGCCGGGTGGGAGAATCGCGGAAGGGCCGGATGAATCACGACACGCCACCCTGGCACCCCCCTTGATTCTCCCACCCCCCCCCCCCCAAAATGGGGTGTCGCGGAATCGCCGCTCGCCGTTTTTCACGGGGCCCGGTGATTCTCCGACCCGGATGGGCCGAGCGGCCTGACGTTCCCGACCTGTTCACACCGGCGGCAACCGCACCTGGTTGCTGCCGGCGCGAACATAGCGCGAAAGGTAAGTTTGGGGCCTGTGGGGGGAGGAGAGGGGATCGAGCACCACGGCCGTGCTCGGGAGGGTGACGCACTCTTTCCCCTCCGCCGCCCCGCAAGATCAAGCCGCCACGTCTTGCGGGGCAGTGGAGGGGAAGACGGCAACCGCGCATGCGCGGGTTGGAGCCGGCAAATCTGCGCGTGCGTGGCTGACGTCACTTAGGCGCCGCCGTCGTGTCATTCCCGGCGGCCGAGTTTCTCGAAACACTGCTCCTAGCCCCCCGGGGGGGGGGGAGAATAGGGGGCGAGGAGCGGCCTCAGACGCCGTCGTGAAACTCGGCCGAGTTCACGACGGCTTTCCCGATGCCGTGTGGCATCGGAGAATCGTGCCCGGAATTTTTGCCAATGGACATCGACAAAGGACCAGGGGTGACCTCCGAGCAAAAGGCAGCAGAAGCTCCCAGATATTCGACCAGGAAGTGATGCTCGCTGATCCTTTACACTCCTCCGGGCCTGGAGTGGCGGATGCTGGATAAACAGCCTTTGGCAAAAAGAGCAAAGGATTTCCCCCTTCCCATCGACATGGACAATGTATCAGAGTAGGAGGAGTGCATAGTAACCTGAATAAAACCTAATTTTTCTACACACATCGCTTTCCAGTGGTCGTTTGCCTTAGACTTTAAAAATACAAAGACCTGAGCCCAATGGTAGCGGCTACGCTGAAAACATGGACCCAGTTGAGACAGCACTTCGGGATAACCAAAATGGCCCCTATGGCCCCCATCTGAGGCAATCACAGATTCCCCCCAGCCATGCTAAATACCACCTTCAAAAGATGGAGGATGGGGGTACACTGACAGTCAGCGACTTCTACATAGAGCTCAGACTGGCGACATTGGACGAACTGACGAGGAAGTGGAAACTAGCGAAAGGACAGGAAATGAGACACCTCCAAAACACTTCCTCCGCAAAGACACAGCAGGGTACCCCAGGGCCCGAGAAAGCACACTACCAGAGGACCTGATAGGCACAAGCAATGAAAAGGGAAAATGTGGGAAAATATGTGGACAGCTACTGGACAGAGCCCGAACACCACTGGATGAGACCAGACAAAAATGGGAGGATGAACTGGAGACAGAGGTATGAGCAGTTCTTCCCTGAGGTGGAGGACAAATGTGAACGGTGCCAGAGGGGCCCGGCCAACCACACCAACATGTTTTGGGCTTGCCCCAAGCTTGCTGGGTTCTGGACAGCCTTCTCTGAGGCAATGTCCAAGATTGTGGGGGTGGGGGTGAAGCCATGCCCAATAGTGGCAATCTTCAAGGTATCGGAGCAGCCAGAGTTACACATGGGGATGGGGGCCGACACCCTTGCTTTCGCTTCCCTAATCACACGCCGGAGAATCCTGCTCGGCTGGCGATTAGCAGCACCACCCAAAGCTGCAGACTGGCTCGCTGACCTTTTGGAATTTCTCCACCTGAAGAATATCAAGTATGCCACCCGAAGGTCAGAGAAAGGCTTCCTGGATACTTGGGGGCAGCTTGTCGGCCTGTTCCAAAACCTGTTCGAGGCCAGCAACGAGGAGTAAGCTGATAAGATTTTTTTTAAACCCCACCAAGATAGATGAGGAACCAAAAGACTGCTCAACCCATGGTGGGGGGGGCGGTGGGGGGGGGGGGGGGGGGGGGCACGGAAGGAAGGTGGGGAAACCATGAGAGATGGGCAGAGGGAGGGGGGGCGGGAGGGAGGGGGTGGGGGAGGGAGGGGCTGGAGGACAACGGGGAAGGGGGAGGAACCATAGACCGATCCAGAGGGCAACGAAATGCACATAGGGCCAGTTAAACAAAGGCCAAACTAAACTCTCTGTATAATAAAGGAAATTAGCGCGGGCAAGGAAAATGTGATGTATATGTATACAACTGTCTATAAATATGAGAAATGCCAATAAAAAGATGTAAAAAAACATACAAAGACCTGCAAAGGGTCACAAAGCAGTTTATAAGACCTACTGAAAGGGATTATGAAAAGAAACTTGCAAGGTCATCAAAATCAACAAGAAAAAATATTATGGTTTTGTCGAGGGAAAGCGCAATGTCGGCCCACTAAAAGCTGAAAATGGAGATATTGTCATTGATAAGGGCGAACTGGCAGACATGTTGAGCAATTACTTTGCCTCAGTATTTACAGTTGGGAAAGTAGGATAACTTGCAGGAATTTCCAAAAAATTAGTAGTCAATAGAACACAGGGACTTAGTACAATTTTTAAAAATTATTTTTCCAATTAAGGCCAATTTAACATGGCAAATCCACCTACACTGCACATCTTTGAGTTGTGAGCATGAGACCCACACAGACACGGGGAGAATATGCAAACTCTACACAGACAGTAACAACGGGCCGTGATTGAATCTGGGTCCTCAGCACCGTGAGGCAGCAGTGCTAACCACTGCACCGCTGAGCTGCCCGGGGCTTAATACAATTAACTTAAGTACAGCATCGGTAACTAGGTAATTAATGGAACTAAGAGTGACAAATCGCCACGACCTGACGGTTTCCATTCAAGGGTGTTAAAGGAAATAGGGGAGCACATTGTAGATGCCTTTCGGAATTCCCTAGATTCAAGTGTAGTCCCTCTGAATTGGAAATTTGCACATGTCACTCTGCTTTTTAAGAAGTAGGGTGAAAGGGGGAAACCAGGGAATTGTAGGATGGTTAGCCTAGATTTCAGATTTAGATTTATAGTCACATGTACCGAGATACAATGAAATGTATTGTCCTGCGTACAGTCCCAGTAGATCGTTGCATACATGGAAAAAGCATAAAACATACGACAAATTTAATGTAGCAAAGATTTCACCTTTCCCCGTGTTGGAGTTGACACTCTGGCAATTGAGTGTTTTGAGAGGCTCAGTGTTCTGGCTGCTCTGATTGAGCTCCGGCTCATTCACCCTATTCGTGTTCCGCACCCTGGAGGAGTAACCGACTGTATAATGGTTCGTGGCAAAAGCAGGTTGCTGTGACTTGGACCTGCAGCAAATACCAAAGTGGTTCCACTTGTCACAGTTGTTACAACATTTATTAGTCGCAAAGCACACACTTCCGTTCTGTGAGTGATGGCCATCGCAATTGGAGCATTGTGTGTCCTGTACTGCAAAAAACGTCTGTTTCCCGCCTTAAACGCTTTGGTGCTTCTTTCCAACTGCTCATTTAGCATGCAGGCGCTGATGGCAGATTCCAGCATTAGATTTTTGCCTCAAAGCAACTGTTTACACAAGACATCGTTATGGATTCTGTCGTGTTAGGTACACTGGTCTAACACTGGCTGCAACTGGATGCAGCTTAGATCAAAAAGATACTCCAGACCTTGAAGTTAGTTCAATCAGGTTTATTGAACTAATAGCACAGTTAGCATAGTTCTCAGTGAGTTCGACTCTCTGCTCACTTAAGTGTGATTACTCTGACTGAACCAGACTAGCTCTTAGCCATGTGGTGGAGGTGTGAGATTGTAACAACAGCCTTGACTGACTATCTAGATGTTCATCAGTGGAAAGAGGCAGAGTGTGAGTGTCTTGTGTCTTTTATAGTCAGATCCCACCCCTGAGTGTCCTGCCTGCTTATTGGTCATGTCCTGTTCTCTGTGTCCATTAGCTGCTTGTCTGTGCCTGCCTGTATATCATTATGTATGTGTCTGCATATCATGACAGATTCCACATACGCTTCAATCTCACACAAGTTCGTCGGTGAGGGTACTGAATGCACATTCTTAGGCCAGGATTTTTAAAGTCGCGGTATAAGACTATATGGACTTGTCGAGGTTTCGGTTAGTTGTGTTAAACACATGCCTGTCCAATATGAAAGATGAGACCCGACAGTTCTCCAAGTGGGACTTTCGTCTAAGTACGGCTGGACGCCCTGCCTGCTGCCAATCAATGCTTAATTGAGCATCAAGTGGCAGCAGGCCTGTCAGAGTCATCGGGGATGTGTTCTCCACTGACTCTCATGATGACGGGCGCTGAGCACTCACCATCCTGAAGATGCAGGCCAGAGAGATCAGCATGAGAGCAAAGTGGGGAATTAAAATGACAGGTGACTGGGAGTGTACGGCCATGCTTGCAGATTCAACAGGTTCTCCACAATCTGAATTTGGTCTCAAAAATGTACAGCAGGCCACTTTGTGAGCAGGGAATCAAATATGCTAAATTTAACGAAGTATATATAGATCACTGCTTCACCTGAGAAGGAGTTGTTGGAACATTACACATCAAGAGAGAGAATGGAAAAGGACATGTGTTGCTTCTCTTGTGTTTGCATGGGAAGGTGCCACAGGAAGGGGACTGGGTGTTGGGGGTGATTGATAAGTGGACCATGGTGTCACAGAGGCAACTGTCTCTTTGGGATGCAGAACAGGGAGTTGAGGGGCAGATATGAATGAAGGTGGAATCATGCTGGAGGTGACTGAAATGGCAGATGGTGCTCTGTTGAATGTGGGATTGGTGGGGTGAGAGGTGAAAATCAGGAAAACTCTATCATGGCCTTGGGAGAGAGAATATAAGAAATAGGAACTGGAGTAGCCCATTTGGCCCTGGAGCCTGCACTACCATTCAATATAGTCATGACTGATCTGATTACAGCCTTCACTCCACTCCCCTGCCTGCCCTCCATAACAACTCAAATTTGCATGACTGCGATCATTAGCTTTAATTAAGTGAAAGGATCAAGGAATCTGGCACAATGGCAGGGAAATGGCGTTGCTGTAAAAAATCATTCTTAAATTAATTGAATGTCGGAACAGATTCAAATAGCTGAGTGGCCTAATCCTGTTCTTTCGTTCCAATAATCATATAAACTCACACTCAGTTTGCTCTCCGTGAAATAAAGAGTTGAGATTCTGCTCAATGTCTACTTCCTTAGACTAGAAACTTTGGCCCAAATTGAGTGCATGGTGGGAATCAGCGACAGCCACAGAAGTGGGTGAAATATGGCCGTAATCATGTGGTGACTGGCCAATTAATGGCCTGGAGACATGGGACATACAGTACAGAAGATGCCCTTTGGCCTACCAAGTCTGCACCGACAAAGCTACACTAAATCTACACCAATCCCACTTTCCAGCACTTGGCTCATAACCTTGAATGTTATAACAAATGTTCATCCATGCCCTTTTTAAAGATTTCCACGTCTCGGAGCCAACATATGGTATGAGGCTCAAATGGGCAGAACAGGACAGTACAGGAAACATGCCAGAAGGAAAACATCAGGTGGCTCCATGGTTTACTGACGCCATGCTGCAGATTCTCCCCCAGGCTGCAAAGAAATGGTGGGAACTTCTCTTCTCATGGGGCAGCAAGAAGGGACCATCCCGCCTGACCAAGGAAGCTTAGATGGAGTTATAGCTGAGGTCAGCAGCTCTGGGGTCACCCTCCCCCACCATCCCAATCCTGGGCACAGTGCTACAAACTGGTCAATGATCTCCTCACTTCTCCAAGTGTGAGTCCTCCACACTTCACTTCTCTTTGGTGCTTGCATGTGGCAATGCAAGATTGTGTACTACATTGGGAGGAATTGACCAACCAGGTGCCAGCATCAGCTGCCCAATGATGCCTGGGCACATCTTGAAAAATGCTTTAGCTTATTTCTAGCATGTCTCTTAAGAGGGCACATATGGAGAAGACATTCGTGAGCCCCCATTCTGAGCCAAAGTGCTGAGACTGACCTGGTAACTCAGGCCGGGATTTGTGATGGGTGGCATGGTGGGCAGGGGTGGGGAGAGTTGGAATTCGGTGTGAGAGGGCAGAAATCAGTTTCTTGCTGGCATAAAACCATAGTGGGATCATCTGATGGTGTCTGCCATGGCGTTACACAAATCCTGCTGGAGGGCGACATGGAATCAGTTTATACCCTGCTAATGGGATACAAAGTAAGGCCCAACTACAATCATCCCCCACATCTAATTTGCTGTTGCACTGGCAGGAAAACACACTGGTCATGAACACACCTGGACAACTGTGATGTGCAGAAGTGAAGACTTATCTTTAGGACCTTGCTCGGGTCACAAGGAGAAGAAAATGATACAGCTACACATACATCACATGGTAGATGGATCCTTGTGCACATGGCTCCACTGTGAAGCAGCTCTCTGAAAATGGAAGGTCTCCACGCAGCAGCTTAAACTTAACCAATGCTTCGGGTCTGCTTCAGATATTGAGGGATTTTGCCATGGGCTGCTATGGATTAACGGTGAAGGTTGGAGGAGAGGAAGGTGTACTTGGGGAAGGATGAAGTTGGAAGTGGGGATAGCAAATGTGTTAGGGAGAGAGGTAAGGTATGGAGGGGCTGTGGAAAGGTGTTGGGGTGTGAAGTTGGGGGAAAGGTGAATGTGTTGGGGTGTGAAATTAGGAGGAGGGTGAAAGTGTAAGTGGGGAGGAAGGTACATGGAGGGAGGAGGCCTTTGTGTCAAACCAGCCATCCTGCCATCTGCATGCCAATTACTAGATTACAATGGAAATGCCATTGCTGCCAGCGGCTCATGCCAACTGGAAGTGACGCATCGTTCACACAAAGCCATCATGCCGTTTGAAATGGTAGGTTTCTAGAAAGCCTCCTTGCTTGGCGCACAGGCATGCAAGCTGTTGAACCTAGTGCAGAAAGTTCACTCTCTCTCTCCTATTGATGCGTCTGCCTTTCCAGACACCGACTTCAGGGCGCAACTCAACACCATTATCTTCGAGGGCATGGGCACGCTCCCGTATACCTACAAGATTCTACTAAAGCCGAACACCACGCCTGTGGTACACGACCCTCACAGGGTCCCAGCGCCCCTTAAGGACCGCCTCAGGCAACAGCTCCAAGAACTCCAGGACCAAGGAGTGATCTCCAGGGTCACGGAACCAATCGACTGGGTCAGTTCCATTGTATGTGTAAAGAAGCCTTCCGGCGAACTGAGAATTTGTATCCATCCCAAGGATCTTAATCGCAATATCATGAGGGAGCACTATCCAATTCCCAAGCGTGAAGAGCTCACATGTGAAATGGCTCACGCCAAGCTCTTTACTAAGCTCGACGCCTCAAAAGGATTCTGGCAAATCCAGCTAGATGAATCTAGCAGAAAGCTCTGTACGTTCAATACCACCTTTGGAAGATATTGCTACAACAGAATGCCGTTTGGGATCATCTCGGCGTCTGAGGTGTTTTATAGGATCATGGAACAAATGATGGAGGGAATTGAAGGTGTTCGCGTCTATGTCGATGACATAATCATCTGGTCCACCACCCCGCAGGAGCACATTAATTGCCTCCAGCGCGTTTTCAGAAGCATGCACGAACATGGCCTCCGCCTCAATAGAGCTAAATGCTCTTTCGGTCAGTCAGATATCAAATTCCTAGGGGACCACATCTCCCATTTGGGTGTGTGGCCGGATGCGGACAAGGTAGCTGACTGAGTCCATAGCCGCCATGCTAGTATCCCAAATGGCAGGACCATGTTAGATTCACGCTGTTGGGATTTTGGCCGGTTGGGTACGGAGAATAGCGGGGCGGCCTCTGGCAATGGCTGCAGGTAGGGGATACGTGGCCATTTCAGGGGCTGGAGAATCGGGGAACCAGCGCCGGTCCCGATTCCATGCACGGAAATGGATTCTCCGCCCTGGCGCCGGAAACAATTTCGGCATTGGGGTGCAGAGAATCCAGCCCCGTTTATTTCTCATGTTGCCACTGTCGAGACTAAACCATGGCTATCACAATGCAGTACAGGCCTACACGCATCTCTGCGTTCTGCTAGATCGGGGTCTCCATGGCATCCGCTATTCTTCCCATGGAGACCTCCATGTGCACACATGTGGGCACCACATTCATCAGAGAGCAGGCAGATGCACCCGTCCGACCCATGTGCCACTCTGTTGAGGGCTTCCGACAGCTTTGTGTGATGTTCTGTTGACTCTCTACAATGAATTGGAAGGCTGAATCCAGAGGTCATCTGCCACCTGGAGCAGTCCCGGTCTATAGATATGATGTAGATTGTGCTCTGGCATACTTTAAATACAGCACCTGGAGTGAGGGAGCGCTGAGGCTGCGGCATGACGGGCAAATCTGAGGCCACCCACCAGCGATCCAGCATGTTTCCGTGAATGCTTTATCAATGAGGTGGGACACGCTGGGGAGCCGACGATATGGCACTAAAACACACCATTGTGGCTGGCAGGGAAAACGTTGCTTTTCACACCTGCTGCTTCACTTGGTGCAGTTCAGAGAAAATTCAGCCTTCAGTATCCCACCTGCTGCCTGAAGGAGAAGCAGGCCCACAACAAAAATGAAGCCCAAGATGGCTGAATCTCCAAATTAGATCACTGACACTGCCAGCCCTGAATCTGAATGGTTCACAGGGAGGTCTTGCAACTGCAGATGTTGAGACTGGCATGGCAACCCAAGAGAATGAAGAGGCATCGAACCACTGGACATATGGAGATCCACAGCAGGCATGGATGGGAGAAAGAGATGCGATGCCCTTAACCCCTAATTGCTTGTGCTCTCATCCAGATCTCAGCACTCCAGATAGACCATCAGAAATAGAGGCTGGGAGCATGCTGTCCATCTCTGAGGAGAAGGGGGGACCTCAGAGGGCGCAACATCACGTCATTTCCCCACACTCTCCACCACTGCAGATACTCTCACATCAGTGGGTGTCTGTTCACAATGAAATTTAGATTTAGAGGCTGGTGGGCATAACACAGACACGCCCAAGCAGCTGACGGAAACTGTGATAGCCGAGGCCACTGACAATCAAAGGACTGTGGGAGATGAGGCCTGACTGAGCCTCAGGCTAATGTTAGGACACCCGTGTCAGCCACACAGGAACTGGTGGAGGTGTAGCAAATGGAAAGAGAACTTCTCGTGCAATTCCCAGATCCCAGGCATGGACAATGGAGGAATCAATCCATACTCTGACTGATGTGATATCTCATGTGTACATGAAAGACTTCCTCATCAAGAGATTGGTGACCTTCTGAGCAGCCAGAAGGGGTGTGCACAGACTTGCAAGCCATCACTTTCGCCATGAGCTCAAGGCAGCAGTGACAAGTCAAGAAGGATATGAAGTGCTTGGAGCCTCACCAGCTTCTCTGGTCAGTTGAGAGGTGTAATTGTGCCTTTTGATGGAGGAGGACAGGCTGTCTTCACCATCTGGGGGCTCGTCCCAGGGGGCTCCAAGTGTGAACAACAGTTCCTCAATACCTCTGCCAGAGGCAACCAAATTGTTCACACTAAACAGCAAATTAGATGGCTTTGTTGGCTTTTGTTTGACCGATATGTAAGGACAATGGGAGAATTCCTCTGCTTTTCTTCTAAATACCTGTATTAATAATAATAATCGCTTATTGTCACAAGTAGGCTTCAATGAAGTTACTGTGAAAAGCCCCTAGTCGTCATGTTCCGGCGCCTGTTCGGGGAGGCCGGTACGGGAATTGAACCCGCGCTGCTGACATTGTTCTGCATTGTAAGCCAGCTATTTAGCCCACTGTGCTAAACCAGCCCCTATAGTTAGGCAGACAGAGCCCCAGTTCAATAACCCACCCAAAAGTCAGAAACTGATAATGTTGCCTCATTCGCCTCTATATGACAGGGACCACATTTCAAAAGTAATTCATTGGTTCCATTCTATGAGTATCGACAATGCAATACTAGCCTAGATTATATGCGTTTGAGTCCTGCAGTTCTGTTTGAACCCTTGACCTTCTGACTCAGAATGAGAATCCTACCAATGAATGCAGATGATATTTCAAAACTCAAGAAACCACATTCTCAGCTCAATGTGTTACTACATCCGGACATCACAGCGCAACTTACAATTTGTTTTCCTTTTCAGATTTACCTTTCAGTTTTCTCTTCTTTTCTGAACTGCCCTGAAATTACTGACTGCTGCTTCGGCAAAGTTCCAGAGCGGTCGCACACATGTACCCCATTCAATGGACCATTCTTGCTTCATGAATCTGCACTGTTCTGTTCAACATTGAGGCAAATAAAAGTCAAAATCAATATTCTTAATAAATGATCACTATGGACAACATCAGTTAAGTGTTTACTGAATAGAACTTATAAATCAAAAATCTAGCTGACTTTTTTACCTCCGTACTCAAGAGATTTTCGAGCTAAAAATGACGTCTCACTCCAGCCTCTGATGAGATAAACGAACAACACATAAACATGTGACAAAATCTCAATATCCCTGCAGTGGAACTCATGCCCCTGACCTCACCTTTTGATGGGTTAGGAATCAATTGTGACTGAGGGCAGGATCCTGGTGTGATCCGCATCACTGAAGTGGGACCTGTCAGAAAAATCCCAACAATGCTCCAGTACTAGAAGAGGCAGCTAGATATTTTAATCAACAGAAGGAGTTGACCAAGATCAAGAGTGACGCACATAATAGCGGGATTCTCCCGCACTTGGCGCGATGGCCTGACGTCGGCGCCAAGAATGGCATTAACCACTCCGGCGTCGGGCCACCCGGAAGTTGCGGAATCCTTCATACTTCCGGGGGCTAGGCTGGCGGCGAAGGGTTTGGCACCTCGCCAACTGGTGCCGATAGGCCGCCATGGTCCCACACATGTGCAGAACCGCCGCCGTGTTCCTGTGCATGCGCAGGGGGCTTCTTCTCCGCGGAGCCTTACAGAGGCCGGCGCGGAGGGAAAGAGTGCCCCCACAGCACAGGCCTGCCCGCAGATCAGTAGGTCCCGATCGGGGGCCAGGCCACCTTGGGGGCCCCTTCCGGGGCCGGATCCCCCTGCGCACCCCTGAGGACCCCGCTAGAGGGCCGGCAAGCCAGGTCCCGCCATGATGGTCCAAGCCCATTTCACGCCTGCAGGACTGGCCGAAAACGGGCGGACGCTCAGCCCATCAGGGCCCGGAGAATTGCCAGGGGGGGGGGGGGGCGCTGTCAATGGCCCCCGACCGGCATCGCATGATCCCTGCCCCCACCCGAAAACCGGCGCTGGCGAATTCGGCAGCCGGTGTAGGAGCGGCGGGGCGGGATTCATGCCGCCCCCCCCGGCGATTCTCCGACCAGGCGGGGTGTCGGAAAATTCCGCCCATAAGGCTTTGGAATTGAAATGGAAAGAGAACACAATAATACAACATATAGGAGCAGGGATAGTCTATATGGCCCTCCAGCCTTCATCACCTTTTAATAAGATAATGGCTACCGCTTCACCTAAATTCCACTTTCCTGCCTTATCCCCATATCCCTGCTTTTCTAGAGTCCAAATATCTATTGGCCTTTGCCGTAAATGTGGTTCACTGACTGGGCCTTGGGGGGTAGAGAATTCCAAAGATTCACAACTCTCTGAGTAAAGACGTTTCTCCTCATCTCAGTCAGAAATGGCCATTCTCTTACCTTGAGACTATGTTCCCAAGTTCTAAATACTCCAGCTAGGGGGGACAAGCTGTCAGTAGTGATAAATAGTTGTTTGTCAGATTGGAGGAAAATTTGTAGTGGAGTTCCTCAGGGGTCAGCGTTAGGACCCTTGCTCCATCTGATATATATCAATGACCATGCTGTGCAGGGCAGGATTTCAAAATTTGTGGATGATGTAAAGATTGGAGTCATCATCAACTGTGATGAAGATAGTCTTGAACTTCAAAAGGATGTCGATATATTAGTGGAGTGGGCAGACAAGTGGCAGATGATGTTCAATGCAGAGAAGTGTGAGGTGATTCATTTTGGCAGGAAGAATGGGCAGGGACAATATAACATAAAGGAAGAAACCCTTAAGCAGGTGCAGGAACAAACATGTCTATGTACAAAAGTAATTGAAGATGGCAGGGCATGTTGAGAGAGCAGTTAATAATTCATACAACATCCTATGTTTTATTAATAAAGACATTGAGTACAGGAGTGAAGAGGTCATGTTGAACTTGTATAAGGCACTGGTTAGACCTCATCTGGAGCACTGCAATCAGATCTGGGGCCCATTCTTGAGGAAGGGTGTGAAGGCATTGGAGAAAGGATAGAGGAGATTCACAAGAGTGATTCCAGTGATCAACAGCTGTAGCTATGAGGAGAGATTGGAAAGGTTGGGCCTGTTTTTCTTCGAAAAAAGAAGGCTGAGAGGAGACCTGGTATAGACATTCAAGATCTTGAGAGGTATGGACCAGATAAATAGTGAGAAATTGTTACCTCTCAAGAGTAAATCAAGAACTAAAGAGGACCGATTCAAAATGAACGGAAAAAGAAATAGAAGTGATGTGAGTCTGGGTCGAACTTCCTGAGAGGGTGGTGGAGGCAGGTTAGATTGAGGTATTCAAAGGGGAATTGGATCGTTATCTGAAAGCAAAGAATGTGCATGGTTACGGGGAGTGGGATTAGGTAGAATGCTCTTTCAGCGAGCCAATGCAGACACGATGGGCCAAATGGCCTCCTTCTGTACTGTAAAGATTCTGTGAGACTACCCTATCAAATCCTCTGAAAATCTTATATGTTTAATTGAAATCACCTCAGAAACTTTTAAACTATAGAGTATAGACCCAATCTGATCACTTGTTCCTCATGGGATAGTGCTTTCATCTCAGGAATTAATCTAGTGAACCTTCCTTGCACCTCCTCTGAGGTAAGGGTATCTTTCCTTCTCTACATGGGTCAGAACTGCATACAGTACTCTAGGTTTGGACTCATCAAAGCCCAATATTATTGCAGCAAGACTTACTCATGTCCTCCAACATTCTTGCAATAAAGCCAAACATACCAATCACCTTAAATAAAAACAGAAAATGCTGGAAACATTCTGCAGGTCTAGCAGCATCTGTGGAGAGAGAATCAGAGTTAATATTTCAAGTCCACATGACTTCTTCAATACCAGTACCAATACCAAATGACTTCTTAATCATACGCTGTACCTACATGTTTCTGTTTTCTGTTGCTTATACAATGATACCAAAGTCCCTCTGAGTACTAACATTTAAAATTTCACATCATTTAAAAAATCGTCCGAGTTTCTGTTCTTCCTACTAAAGTGAAACCTCACATTTCCAGATATTATATTCCATTTGTCATTGTCCTACCCACCCCCTTACAAATTTGTATTCCTTTCTAACCTCCTTGGCTGAGAATGTTTGCCCCAGAGCACCGCCAGAATCAGCAATATGGAGGTCAGAGGCTCCCCTGAGTCATGGTGGGGTGGCCTGGAGATATTGCCTGTTTCTGGTGCAGCCCACACAATGCCCAATGCTGGCGCTGATGGTAACACCATGAGTGCTGGAAACCATCTTCTGGTCAGATCGTGATACTAAACAATGGTTTTGGTTGGCTTGACAAGCAGATCCAAACTTAGAATGCACAGGTCCACTGAATAACTTCTCTTGTCACTTACCGAAAGAATGCATGTGTTCAGTTGCAAGTGAAATCTCAGCATGCCATCACGAAAAATGGATAGTCATTCAACCTGCAAGTAAAGTGATTAGGAATAACTTGTTTTCTTGCAAAGTGGCTGAAATCACACTGGAGTGTTTTCGAGGTGTGTTGCTGCATTCAGCAGAACGTGTTGCTGCATTCATGCGCAGAGGGCTAAGGATTTAGTGACCTGTCCACACAAAAGCTGCAACAGGCATGAGGGCAGGTCAGCCAACACTGACTTTGACACCTCAGTTTGCATTCACATGAGCTCCCCATCCAATCGTGATCCTCGTCTGAGTAGAGCCAGACCACAACTCCATCCTCCAATTAGCTGAGAGAAAGTGTCCTTTACCCTTGGCCACTTGCAGCCCAATTAAACCATATGCAGGTCCAAACTGTGCCGTCCACATCTTTTAGTCTTTGAATTATTGCTCCCGGGTTATGTCAGATAATATGCTAGAGGGCCTCTCAGAGGTTCCAATGCAAGAACTCTGTGAGAGTGGCCTGGGGAGATTCAATTTCCAATGGAAAGCTTCCCTGCATCGGAGCCTGAAGGAAAATTCGCCAACTCTGAAGTAGAGCCTCATGGTTCCGATTCACTTACCCAAGTGGTTACCCAGGAAATGTTAGACAGGAAAAAAAATCAGGTCTAACTCATGGATAACTTTACAATTGATCCCACTTTCGTTCCCCGATTCCGCACTAACATCCTGCCGACTCTCTTCCCTGACACTGCAACTTTCCCCGTGGCCTGCTCAGCCATTTCAGGGCAGTTAAGAATCAACCACATTGTTCTTTTTAAAATAAATTTGAAGTACCCAATTCATTTTTTTCCAATTAAGGGGCAATTTGGTATGACCAATCCACCTACCCTGCACATCTTTGGGTTGTAGGGGTAACACCCACACAGACACAGGGAGAATGTGCAAACTCCACATGGACAGTGACCCAGTGCCGGGATCGAACCCGGATCCTTGGTGCCGGGAGGCAGCAGTGCTAACCACTGCTCCACCAGGCCGCCCTGAGTCGACCACATTGCGGCAGGTCTGGAGTCACATGTAGGCCAGGCCAAGTAAGGACAGCCGATTTCCTTCCCCAAAGGGTATTAGTGAATCAGATGGGTTTTTATAACAATCAGCGCCAGCTATCATGGTCACCATTACTATTCCAGATATATTCATTGTTTAAATTCTACCAGCTGCTGTGGTGAGATTTTGACCCATGCCCCCTGGGCCTCTGAATTACCTTATTCCAGTGATATTACCACTACACATCATCACCCCAAAGAGGTGGGTTGGAAGGTAGTGGGATGTGGGGACATGTAAACTCCAGTGCCTATCCACCGAAAATTACCAACAGCACAATTTTACCAGCAGAGGGGGTGGTGTTGGGTAGTCTGCCCACCAGCTGACCAATTGAGGCCCTTAAGTGGACAATTAATGCGCACTTAAGTGCCTGATCCCACTGCCAGGATTTGACTGGCAGTAGGATGAAGCCCATGCCAAGTGCTCAGCCCCTGCGTTTTCCCTCTGGAGCATCCAGCAGTTAAGGGTGAAAGAAGTTAATGGTCCCACTCCAAGGTTACCCTCCCTTCAGGTTCTCCTCCACCCACAGCCTCTCAAATTCTGTCCCTCACCCCAGCCCTCCCTTCCCAGGGCCAGCCAGCTTGACACCCGTGAAGATCCATGATGCACCTACTAGGCTGAATCCAGTTCAGGATGTCTCCTCCAGCCCCGAGTGTGATATCAGCAGATCTTACAGAGGCTGGCAGCTCTCTGAGGTGGGACATGCTATCCCTGCAGGATGTCCAAACATTGATTCCTGCAGGATGGCAAAACATCTAGTACCCTACCAGTTACAGCCTGCCGAACCGAAAATGACCTGTATATCCTGCTTTAACCAATGCTCAATCTTATTTATTTTTTACTGTTTTTTTTCCCAATTAAGAGGTACTTTTGTGTGGCTAATCCCCTTACCCTGCACATATATGGGCCGGGATTCTCCGAGCCTCCATGCTGCAATCACACTCGGCTCAGAGGCGGAGAATGGGGCATCAGACCCTCGATCGGGTTCGACGCCTTCCCGCGATTCTCCGGGGATCAAAGAATCGCTGCCAATTACGCACCTGTGGTTGATGCGGCGCTGGTTGGGGACCATTGAAAGAGGCCCCCATGGCATTTCTCTGTCGACAACTGGCCGAGTTGTCAGTCCGTGGCTGCCCTGGTGGGGGCGGGGGTATCCATCGGCTGGGGGGGCGGGGGGCCTCCAGGATGGCCAGGCTCGCGATCAGGGGCCACCGATCGGCGAGTGCGCACGATCTAGGGGGGGCCTATATTGTAGGGGCCGGCCCGCTGTGTGGGTCCGCCATGTTGCGGGGGCAGTCGCCACAGGTGGCCGCCAGGCACATGCGTGGACCCACGGCCGGAAGTACAGCCAGAGCTGCGAGGAGCACTCCAGGGCCCTGCTACCCCCTTCAAAACGGAGAATCACTCTGAACTTAAGCCAGGAAAGTCCAGAGTGACTCGCGTCTGTTTTGTCACGGTGTGGGGACACAGCCCATTATCAGAGAATTCCGCCTATGGGCTGCAAAGTGAGACCCACGCAGGCACGGGGAGAATGTGCAAACTCTACGTGAACAGTGACCTGGGGCTGGGATCGAACCTGGCATCATTGCCACCATGATGCAGCAGTGCTAACCACTGCTCCACCGTGTTGCCCGCAACCAATGCTCAATCAATACATTATAATATATTACCCCATCACATAACTGCCAATTTTGTGTAATAGCCTCTTGTCTGGTACCTTAACAAATGCTTTCTGAAAATCTAAATGCCCTATATCCACTAATTTGTCAAACACGATTTATCTTTTATAAGTCAGTGTTAACCCAGCCTAATCAGAATGACATGGTAGCACAGTGGTTAGCACTGCTGCCTCATGGCACTGAGGAGCCGAGTTTGATCGTGGTTCTGGCTGTGCGGAGTTTGCACATTGCCTGCGTGGGTCTCACACCCACAACCCAAAGGTGTGCAGGGTCGTTGGATTAGCAGTGCTGAATTGGCCCTTAATTGGAAATTTAAAACAAAACTCAGCCTAATAATTTTCTGATTTTCCTAAATGCCTTCTTAACACCTCCTTAATAACAAATTCTAGCATTTTCCCTACTACTGACATCAGACTAACTGGCCTGTAGTTTCCTGTTTCTGTCTCGCTCCTTTCTTGAATATATTTGCTACTTTTCAATCTCCTGGGCTGTTTTCTGTAATCAAGAGAATTGTAGAAGGTTCTAGCCAATCCTTCTGCTATCGTTGCTGCCACCGCTTTTATAATCTGAGGATATTGGTCAATAGATCCAGAGGCTTTGTCAGGATTATCACTACCTTAGCATCTCAAGAGTCAATGAGCAGGAGCAAGGCTGTCAGTCACATTAGGAGGCCACCTGCACAGAAAGAAGGCTGAGTCTGGCAATGGAAGCATGACTGTCAGATTTTGAGCCCAATGATGATGAGGACCAACATCCTTCAAGGAAGAACAGAGCCCCGAGTATTAGGAGGTCAAAGGAGAGGAAAGAGGGCAGGAAGGCAACACATACCATACTGTCACCACAGGATCTACCACCAAAGGCCAAACTACCTGAAGATGTCCGAGAGCCGGTGGTGCAAAAGACTGTAACTCTCCCTGCAAATGGTCACTGAAATCTATTCCCTCCTCACCAAAAACCTCACACCTCACAGCACTGGTCACAATGCCACACCAGTGTCTGTCAAAGTCACTGCGGCCTTGAACTTCTTTGCTTATTTTCTGTAACTACACCCACAGTGCTGTTAGAAAGGAGCAACAGGATTTTGACCCAGCAACAGTGAAGGAACGTCAATATAGTTCCAATTCAGGATGGTTTGTGGCTTGGGTGGGAACTTGCAGGTGGTGGTGTTCCCATGTATCTGCTACTTTGTCCTTCTAGATGGTAGAGGTTTGATAGATGCAGTTGAAGGAGGCTCAATGAATTACTGCAATGTACCTTATATACAATGCACAGCACTGCCGTTGTGTGTTGGTGGTGGAGGGAGTGAATGTTAGGTTCATAGATGAGGTGCCACTCAACAGGGCTGCTCTTGTTATGAATACTTTAGCTATTCAGATAAATTGTTTAATAAGGACAGGGGGAGTCCACGCCAAGTAAAGTAAGAACAAAGTTTTATTTACATGAGCAATATATACTGGCCGACCTTATATACAGAGGTTAATTGAGATACCCCATCCCTAGCGGGGGAACTCGTACTCCATAAGGAGCATGGGGAAGACAAGCATTCCCAACCCATAGGTTCTGTGCGGGATATTACAAATTGCTTTTAATTGTATGTTTTAATAATTTTTCTTATCTATTGATGTACTACTTCCATTAAACTTTAAGTCCCTTGCTGTTACGCTGTGTTTATCTTTACCCAACATTCTGTGCACTTGACTTTTCAGATTTGTAAATGACCTTTTGCATGAAACTGGCCCCAGCTTTTCTGTTTAAGGCCCGATCTATAGGCCTAATTATTAAATTTGCCAGGACTTCACTTCAACTTAAGTGGAGCGAATCCCAATAGAACAACAGTGGTGCCAGTGCCCCATGACTTGAAACCCTTGTCTCAAAAGTCTTGCTTTTTGCCAAGCATTCAACTCTCTGATCTGACCAGTTAATTTGCAGGTGGTTGAGTAATAACCCAGGTTCTGCTTCTTAATTTGAACCATAGCCCCTCTTCAAACTCCCTCATTCTGACCATGTCATTGGTTTCCATGTGGGGGTCATAACAACTAGCTTTCCCCCTCCCCTTCTAAGTTTCTCTCCAGCTGCAAGGATTTATCCTTAAACCTGTCACTGGGCAGGCAACACGACGCGAGAAATTCCTAATCACAGTTGCAGAGAACCATATATTTTCCCTTGTCTATAATGTTGCCTATAACTGCCACATTTCTTTTGACTTGCCTCACTTGAATGGCTTCTTGGACCATGGTGCTGTGGTCAATTTGTCCGTCCGCTTTGCTGTTATCTACACACACAAGCACCTCAAGCTTTTGGACAAATGGTCAAAGGACAAACATCCTCCATCACTACATCCTGAATCCCCGCATCACCTGATTTGAAGTCACACTCTCCCATCCCTGAGCATTGACCAACATTAAAGTTTTACTTAACCTAAGAAGTGTGACCACTTCCTAAATCGAAGTGTCGTGTTAATTCTGCCTCCTCACTTGTACCCAACAATGTCCAGAATTTTCTGGCTATTGGGATTCTTTTTTCCTGCTTGCAGCGCATCCCACCCGTGGGTTTCCCGGCAGCATCGGGTGGCTTCGGTGGAAAATCCCATTGACAAGTGGCAGGAAGAAAGAATCCCGCAAACAGCATGCCACTGAGAAAAGTGCTGCTGGGGACTGGAGAATCTCGCCCAGTCTGCACCTCAGACTTCGGCTCAGCAACTCTTCAGATTGCAGTCACATACTACAGATATTGTAGCCCAGGATTGCAATGTCCTCTACCAACTCTCTCATGCTGCAGTGGGAGTACATCACTAGTACTGCCAACTCTATATAACTTTGATATATTTATTTAAATAATTCATATACGTATTTAGTCAACTGAGCTTATAGATTTTCATCTTTTAACTAATTACTTGATCCATTTAAAATTAAACCTAGATTAAATTAAATTTTTGCCTGTAATTGGAAGCAGAAAACAGCGCATGCATGTCCCTCTGAACCAAATTCTCAACGTTTACATTCTGTTTGCAATGCACTCTGTTCTGCGACCAATTCAGAAGATATGCTTTGCTTTTATGTACCTTTTGGAGCTAGCACCAAGGGGGGGATCTGGGGTTCTCGGTGGGTGAGTGAGCTGTAATGATGGGACAACAGTAAAAGGCACCTTTGAAGAGGGAGGGTTCAGAGGAAGCCATCAATCAGTTGTGCTCAGTGTGGAGAATTTTCTTTCACATCTTCCTTTCATATCAGTTGACAAACTGAGCATTGGTCCTATAGAAAATGATTGTGGGGAATTAAACTATGGAAAATAAGGAAATGGCAGATGAACTGAACAGATATTTTACATTGGTCTTCACTATTGAGGATGCAAGTAACATCCCGGAAATAGATGTAAATCAGGAAATGGGATGGAGGGAGGAACTCAGGAAAATTACCATAACCAGGGGAGTGGTACTGAGCACGTTGTTGGAGCCGTAGGTTATCAAATCCCCAGACTTCACTCTAGAATCTTAAAAGAAATGGCTGGTGAGATAGTTGATGTATTAGTTTTAATTTTCCAAAATTCCCTGGATTCGGGACAGTTCCATCAGATTGGAAAATAACAAATGTAACTCTGTTGTTCAAAAAGGGAGGGAGACATCAAGGAGGAAACTACAGGCCAGTTAGCTTAACATCTGCCGGAGAGAAAATGTTGGAAGCTAGTTTTAAAAATTTAGAGTACCCAATTTTCTTTTCCCAATTAAGGGGCAATTTTCAGCGTGGCCAATCCACCTAGCCTGCACATCTTTGGGTTGTGGGGGCGAGACCGACACATTCACGAAGAGAATGTGCAAACTCCACATGGACAGTGACCGGGGCCGGGATTGAACCCAGGTCCTTAGTACCATAATGGAACCTATTATTAAAGATGTTCTCATAGTTAGGGATCCTCTCGGAAGGAGTGATCACAATATGGTGGAATTTAAAATACAGATGGAGGATGAGAAGGTAAAATCAAACACGAGTATTTTGAGCTTAAACAAAGGAGATTACAATGGGATGAGAGAAGAGCTGGCTAAGGCAGACTGGGAGCAAAGGCTTTATGGTGAAACAGTTGAGAACAGTGGAGAACCTTCCAAGCAATTTTTCACAGTGCTCAGCAAAGGTTTATACCAACAAAAAGCAAGGATGGTAAAAAGAGGGAACATCGACCGTGGATATCTAAGGAAATAAGGGAGAGTATCAAATTGAAGGAAAAAGCATACAAAATGGCAAAGATTAGTGGGAGACTAGAGGATTTGGAAATTTTTAGGGGACAACAGAAAGCTACTAAAAAAGCTATAAAGAAGAGCAGGATAGCTAGTGAGAGTAAACTTGCTCAGAATATAAAAACAGAGAGTAAAAGTTTCTACAAAAAAGAGTGTTTAAGGTAAATATTGGACCGTTAGAAGATGAGAAAGGAAATTGAATAATGGGAGATGAGGAAATGGCTGAGGAACTGAACAGGTTTTTTGGGTCGGTCTTCACAGTGGATGACACAAATAACATGCCAGTGACTATTGGAAATGAGGCTATGACAGGTGAGGACTTTGAGACGATTATTATTACTAAGGAGGTAGTGATGGGCAAGCTAATGGGGCTAAAGGTAAACAAGTCACCTGGCCCTGATGGAATGCATCCCAGGGTACTAAAATACATGGCTAGGGAAATTGCAGATGCACTAGTGATGATTTACCAAAATTCACTAGATTCACTGGGGTGGTCCCGGTGGATTGGAAATTAGCAAACGTGACACCACTGTTTAAAAAAGGAGGTAGGCAGAAAGCTGGTAATTATAGGCCAGTTAGCCTAACTTGGGTAATAGGGAAGATGCTGGAATCTATCATCAAGGAAGAAATAACGAGGCATCTGGATGGAAATTGTCCCATTGGACAGATGCAGCATGGGTTCATAAAGGGCAGGTTGTGCCTAACTAATTTAGTGGAATTGTTTGAGGACATTACCAGTGCGGTAGACAACCGGGAGCCAAGGGATGTGATATATCTGGATTTCCAGATAGCTTTTGACAAGGTGCCACATAAAAGGTTGCTGTATAAGATAATGATGCATGGCATTAAGGGTAAAATAGTAGCATGGATAGAGGATTGGTTAATTTATAGAAAGCAAAGAGTGGGGATTAATGGGTGTTTCTCTGGTTGGCAATCAGTAGCTAGTGGTGTCCCTCAGGGATCAGTGTTGGCCCACAATTGTTCACAATGTACATAGATGATTTGGAGTTGGGGACCAAGTGCAATGTGTCCAAGTTTGCAGACGACACTAAGATGAGTGGTAAAGCAAAAAGTGCAGAGGATACTGGAAGTCTGCAGAGGGATTTGGACAGGTTAAGTGAATGGGCTAGGGTCTGGCAGATGCAATACAACGTTGACAAATGTGAGGTCATCCATTTTGGTAGGAATAACAGCAAAAGGGATTATTATTTAAATGATAAAATATTAAAACATGCTGCTGTGCCGAAGGACCTGGGTGTCCGAGTGCATGAGTTGATAAAAGTTGGTTTCCAGGTGGAACAGGTGATGAAGAAGGTGAGTGGAGTTTTGCCCTTCATTGTGAGAGGGACGGAGGTTAAGACTAGGGGGCTTATGCTGCAACTGTATGAGGCCACACCTGGAGTATTATGTTCAGTTTTGGTCTCCTTACCTGAGAAAGGATGTACTGGCGCTGGAAGGTGTGCAGAGGAGATTCACTAGGTTAATTTAGAACATAGAATTTACAGTGCACAAGGAGGCCATTTGGCCCATCGAGTCTTCACTGGCCCTTGTAAAGGGCACCCCACTTAAGCCCCACACCGCAACCCCTCCCCGTAACCCCACCTAACCTTTTTGGACACTGAAGGCAAATTTAGCATGGCCAATCCACCTAACCTGCACATCTTTGGACTGTGGGAGGAAACCGGAGCACCCGAAGGAAACCCACACTGACACGGGGAGAACGTGCGGACTCCGCACAGACATTGACCCAAGACAGGAATCGAATCTGGGACCCTGCCGCTGTGAAGCAACTGTGCTAACCACTGTGCTACCGTGCTGCCCAGAGTTAATCACAGAGTTGAGGGGGTTGGATTATGAGGAGAGGTTGAGTAGACTGGGACTGTACTCATTGGAATTCAGAAGGATGAGGGGGGATCTTATAGAAACATATAAAATTATGAAGGGAATAGATAGGATAGATGCGGGAGGTTGTTTCCATTGGCGGGTGAAAGCAGAACTAGGGGGCACAGCCGCAAAATAAGGGGAAGTAGATTTAGGACTGAGTTTAGGAGGAACTTCTTCACCCAAAGGGTTGTGAATGTATGGAATTCCTTGCCCAGTGAAGCAGTTGAGACTCCTTCATTAAATATTTTCAAGATAAAGATAGATAGTTTTTTGAAGAATAAAGGAATAAAGGATTATGGTGTTCGGGCTGGAAAGTGGTGCTGAGTCCACAAAAGATCAGCCATGTCTCATTGAATGTTGGAGCAGGCTCGAGGGGCCAGATGGCTACTCCTGCACCTAGTTCTTATGTTATGTTCTTGTGTTATTGCAGGGCACTTCACAAATTCAAGGCAGAGTCAACATGGTTTTGTGAAGGGGAAATCATGCTTAACCAGTTTATTGGAGTTCTTTGAGGGAGTCACAGGTGCGGTGGATAAAGGGGAACCTTTTTAGGGTGGATGTACTGTACTTAGATTTCCAGAAGGCATTTTATAAGGTGCCACATCAATGGTTATTGCAGAAAATAAAAGTTCATGGTGTAGGAGATAACATATTGACACAGAGAGAAGATTGGCTATAGAACAGGAAACAGAGGGTAGCAATAAATGGGTTGGCGGGATATAACAAGCAGTGTGCTGTAGGGATTGTCATAATATACATCTATGTGCATAATGGAGTGCAGACAGGCAGTGATTGACACACAGGATGACCAGTAAGCACACAGAACAGTGCAGCCAATCACCAGACAGGACACGACCACTATAAAGCCAGAGGGCACTAGGTTTCCCGCTCTGTCTGGACCAGCCACTGAGACAGTCAGAGTCCACGAGCTAGCCAGTGCAAGCACCATGTGGTAGCTAGTAAGTCTGGTCAGGCTAGTACTAGGTCTCCAGTCAATTCAGTATAGTGTCAACCCACAGTTAACATGTTATTAGTTAAGACGTTAAATAAAATTGTGTTGCATCTTATCCAGTGTTAGAGGTCTGTCTCTCGCTATACTGCATCAAGTGCAGTCCACGTCGACCCAGCCTGCCTAACACATCATGGAACCAGTGAGTAATACTGCAATTTGACGGACCTACCTTGAGTGAATCAGCGTTGACCAGCAAGCAGCCATCCGGTGACATGGAAAACGTCCACCCTCCTCCGCAGCTCCACATCTCCGGCAACCTCGGTGCAAATTGGAAGATCTTCAAGCAAAAGTTCCTCCTATACATCGAGGCCACTGACCTCGATGCCGCATCGGATGCAGGAAGATCGCACTATTTCTCTCCACAGCGGGGGACCACGCCATCCACATCTACAACTCCCTCACATTCGCTGAAGGCGAAGACAAGACGAAATTTAAAACAGTCCTGCTAAAGTTCGGCAGCCACTGCAACATGGAGGTGAATGAGAGCTTTGAACGGTACGTTTTCCAGCAGAGGCTTCAGGGTAAGGATGAACCTTTTCAGTCCTTTTTGACCCATCTCCGCATCCTCGCGCAGTCATGTAACTATGACGCGACAACTGATTCCATGATCCAGGATCAGATTGTTTTCGGGGTCCTCTCCGATTCCCTTCGCCAGCAGCTCCTGAAAGTCAAGCAACTGACCCTCACCACCGCTATCAAGACGTGCGTTGTCCACGAATATGCTAACAATCGGTACTCCCACATCATGGCGGCAGAGAATGCGAAGCTAGCCTCCCACGAGGCGGAACGGATGCAGGCTATCGCACAAATGCAGGGCCTAAGCATCGAAGAGAGTGGCCATTTTGGGCGCTTTTCCCGGGCCCCTGCGCATGCGCGCCACGACCGAGGGGACGGCGAGACTGACGACCAGACTGCGCAGGTGCGTACGTCGTTCAACAACGTAAAGGAGACCTGACGGTCTCCTTCCTCCTGAAGCTCGACAGGATTGTGATTCCTCAGAGTATGCGAGCTATGGTGCTCGGCCAACTCCATGAGGGTCACCTTGGGGTCGAGAAATGCCGACGCAGAGCTCGGGAGGCAGTCTATTGGCCGGGCATCAGCCAGGACATAGCCAACACAGTCCTCAACTGCCCTACAGGTCAGAAATTTCAGCTAGCTCAACACAAAGAAACTTTGCAGCAACATGAGATAGTGACCTCTCCGTGGTCCAAAGTCGGTGTCGACCTTTTCCACGCCAAGGGGCGTAACTACATCCTACTGGTCGACTACTTCTCCAGTTACCCAGAAGTGGTGAGACTTTCCGACCTCATGTCAAAGGCGGTGATCAAAGCCTGCAAAGAAACGTTTGCCAGGCATGGGATACCGCTCACGGTAATGAGTGACAACGGTCCTTGCTTTTACAGCCAGAAATGGTCTGATTTTGCACAGTCCTACAACTTACGTCACGTAACCTCCAGCCCCCACTACCCGCAGTCAAACGGGAAGGCCGAAAAGGGGTCCATATTGTAAAGCGGTTGCTATGCAAGGCTGCAGACTCAGGCTCCGAGTTCAACCTGTCATTGCTGGCATACAGGGCAACTCCACTGTCCACTGGGCTGTCTCCAGCACAGATGTTCATGAATCGCACTCTGAGGAGCACGGTTCCATCCATCCATGTTCCAGACCTTGACCACCTCACAGTTGTACAGAAAATGCAGCAGTCGCGGGCCCAACAGAAAGCTACATATGATGCTCATGTCACGGATCTACCCGAGCTGGTCCCAACTGATCGTGTTCGTGTCCAGTTGCCTGAGGGCGGCTGGTCAGCCACAGCTGTGGTGGTCAAGCAAGTGGCCCCAAGATCGTTCCTCGTCTGCATGGCTGATGGCTCCCTGCTACGGTGCAACAGACGGGCACTGCGTAGAGTTCCACGCCCGACACCTGACCCACAATGCTTCCTCTGGACGTGCCCTGCCATGATGCCACCGATCTACCAGCAATCCTGCCGACCCCTGCGACCACCGCGATGGCCTATCCAAGTGCAGGCGGCCCCTGTTCCACCCCTGCGGCGATCAACAAGAATTCGTCGCCCACCACAGACTAAATCTATAGACTGAACTTTTGTACATTTTGTTACCTCTTCGTTTTGACCTCTGTAAATATCGTTTCATCTGCCTTATATCTGCACTCACGACACCTTCCTATGTATATAAGTTCATTTTGACACATTTTGTATATAGTCAGGCACATATACATACCCACACGCACCTTAATATTTATCATCTAATAAAAAAAAGGGGGGAGATGTCATAATATACATCTATGTATATAATGGAGTGCAGACAGGCAGTGATTGACACACAGGATGACCAGTAAGCACACAGAACAGAGCAGCCAATCACCAGACAGGACACTACCACTATAAAGCCAGAGGGCACTAGATTTCCCGCTCTCTCTGGACCCAGCCACTGAGACAGTCTGAGTTCGTGAGCTAGCCAGTGCAAACACCATGCAGTAGCTAGTAAGTCTGGTCAGGCTAGTACTAGGTCTCCAGTCAATTCAGTATAGTGTCAACCCACAATTGAACATGTATATTAGTTAAGATGTTAAATAAAATTGTGTTGGATCTTATCCAGTGTTAGAGGTCTGTCTCTCGCTACACTGCAACAAGTGCAGTCCACGACAACCCAACCTGCCTAACACATCAGGGATCAATACTAGAGCCTCAACTTTTTACAATTTATATAAATGACATGGATGAAGCAACTGAAGGTATTGGCCGGGATTCTCTAAAAACGAGGCTAAGTGTTGACGCCGACAGTGACACTGGAGTGTTTCACGCCAGGTTCAACGGGCCTCTTGGTCCAGCGATTCTGTAGCTCACATGGGGCCAGGGTGGCGCCAGAGTTCTCCGCGCTGCTCCAGCTGCCATATGCGGCCCTGCACTGCTCGCCGCGGGTCCGCACCGGCGCCACGCAACATGGCGGAGCCACACAGCAGGCCGGCGCGGAAGTAGGTAGGCCACCCACCAGATCGCACATGCCCGCCGATAGGTGGCCCCCGATCACGGACCTGGCCATTGTAGAGGCTCCCGCCCCCTGGAGACTTATCCCTCCGCCCCCACCAGGACGGCCATCGCAGCCGCGACGCCAAGCTCCCACCAGGTGAAACCATACGTAAACCACGCCGGCGCGAACTCAGCCGATCGACCGCGGAGAATCGCCGCGGGGGCCTCATTCAAATGAAAAATTGAATTGGGTACGAAAAATTTATTTTAAAAAAATTATCTACTACACATACCACATTAACATAATCTTTGAATGCATTACGCTCCTTCCGCTTTCTAAAAGGAAGATATTGTTGTTATGCTTTTCCACCATAGGGCGGACTTAGCTTTGCCCTGCCTTGTTCAACAGGATGAGCTCACACAAATAACAATAATAATAGCAATCTTTATTGTGCAAGTAGGCTTACATTAACACTGCAATGAAGTCATTGTGAAAAGCCCCTTGTTGCCACATTCCGGCACCTGTTGAGGTAGACAGAGGGAGAAATCAGAATGTCCAAATTACCTAACAGCACGTCTTTCGGGACTTTTGGGAGGAAACCGGAACACCCGGAGGAAACCCACACAGACACGGGGACAACTTCAGATTCTGCAGAGACAGTGACCCAAGCCGGGAATCGAACCTGGGACCCTGGTGCTGTGAAACAACAGTGCTAACCACTGTGCACCATGAGTCATTAGCCTTGGGTACAGACACTGTGCCTGAGCACCAAAAAGTGCATTACGTTACTGGTAATATCACCTTGGTGTAGCATGGAGACAATCTCTTGTTTCACCTTTTTCAAGAGTGGATCTTTCTTCGGGTAGACAAACACACAGGCTTTAAGGTAATATGGTAAGCTGTTTGGAACTTCTCCAGTTCTGTAAATCATTCCACAATTACCTTCCCGAATTTATTTGATTTGTCCTAATAATTCAGATCTTCTGCCCCATCAATAAGTTGCAAACCCCGAGCAGGATCCCTAGTTCAGCAATGACCTCTTCTGATTCTGGATAACATAAAGAATTTCTGTAACTTATCTTCCCTTATGTGTCGCAGTTATCCAACCTTGCACCTTCAGTGGAATGCCCGTGGACTGTCGAGTGGCTGGAGAAAGTCAGACTTTGACCACTGTGCTGAATCAGAAAGCATCGACACTCCTTCTCCCGCAAAAAAGCTCAGCCTCCAAATGATGAGTTCGGATGCAAGTGGCACTGTCCCATGCCACAGATGCCTTGGAATGGATGACGTTACCAACTTCCAGCCTACTCACTCTGTCCTGGATTATCCCACCTTATAAGTTGGCATTGGGGCAGCAGGGTAGCATGGTGGTTAGCATAAATGCTTCACAGCTCTAGGGTCCCAGGTTCGATTCCCGGCTGGGTCACTGTCTGTGTGGAGTCTGCACGTCCTCCCCCTGTGTGCGTGGGTTTCCTCCGGGTGCTCTGGTTTCCTCCCACAGTCCAAAGATGTGCGGGTTAGGTGGATTGGCCATGCTAAATTGCCCGTAGTGTCCTAATAAAAGTAAGGTTAAGGGGGGGGGGTTGTTGGGTTACGGGTGTAGGGTGGATACGTGGGTTTGAGTAGGGTGATCATGGCTCGGCACAACATTGAGGGCCGAAGGGCCTGTTCTGTGCTGTACTGTTCTATGGTATGAGGGCCCATGGGGGGATGAGGGTGGGGCATGAGCTGGTGGCATAGGTGTCAAGGGGAGTGTATGGGAGGTGAGTGGGGGGGAGGGATGAAGGGCTGTTATTTGTTCTAGGGGCAGCAAGACCAACTTCTCATCCAGCACCCCTGCCACAGAATGGAAATCAGAACTGCGGGCTGCCATTTTTCTTTAAACCTTTTTGTTGGCATTTTCAAAATTATATACATTGCTGTTCGTTTTCATTTATTGTACAGTCACAAAGGTTCCTTCTTAGGTTTCTCTATTTACAGTCTGTTGCTGCCTGGCTGCTCAGCCTACAATCCCCCCCCCCCCCCCCCCCAGCTCCTTTCTCCTTGACTCCTCCCTTCCCCTCTTTTTCACTGCTGTTCCCCATTTTTTCTTGCTGGGTTTTGCTACCTCGGCTCCCCCCCCCCCCACCCCCGTCACTCCCCGGTCCTCCCTCGCTTTCCTCTTTCTATCTTGTCCTGGCTATTTTCCTCTGGCTGCTGGTTATTTATTTAATTATGTGTTGGCCACAAACAGGTCCCGGAATAGTCAGGTGAATGACTCCCATGTTTTGTGGAAACCCTCTTCCGATCCACAGATGGTGAATTTGATATTCTCCATTTGGAGAAATTCCGATAGGTCGGACAGCCAGTCTGCAGCATTAGATGGTGTTGGTGATCGCCAAACAAGCAGGATTCTATGGTGGGCGATCAGGGAGGCAAAGGCAAGGGCGTCCGCCCTCCTCCCCATGAAGAGATCTGGCTGGTCTGCTACCCCAAAGACCGCCACTTTCGGGCATGGCTCCACCCTCATCCCCACCACTTTGGACATAGCCTCGAAGAAGGCTGTCCAGTACCCCGCAAGTCTGGGGCACGACCAAAACATGTGGGCCTGGTTGGCCGGGCCTCCTTGGCACTGTTCGCATCTATCCTCCACCTCCGGGAAGAACCTGCTCATTCGAGTTCTGGTCAAGTAGGCTCTATGTACCACTTTCAGCTGTGTTAGGTTGAGCCTTGCACATGTGGAGGTAGAGTTGACCCTGCAGTGCTTCGCTCCAGAGACCCAACCCTATTTCGAACCCCAAGTCTTCCTCCCATTTCCTCCTTATCGTGTCCAGTTCAGTGTCGGCCCTCTCTAGCAGTCGTTCGTACATGTCACTACAGTTCCCTCTGCCTAGGATGTCTGCACCCAGTAGCTCTTCTAATAGTGTCTGTCGTGGTGGTCGCAGGTATGTCCTTGTCTCCTTCTGAAGGAAGTTTTTAAGCTGTAGGTATCTGAGTTTGTTGCCTTTTGCTAGTTGGAATCTCTGTGTCAGTTATTCCAGTATTGTGACCCTACCGTCAGTGTATAGGTCCCTGACTGTCAGCCATGATCTCATTGAATGGCGGAGCAGGCTCGAAGGGTTAGGTGCCTACTCCTGCTCCTAGTTCTTATGTTCTTATGAACTGCATTTCAATCACTTGAACTATAACTAGTGATACTGCTGTATCATTCCCCCAAATTTTGAATTCCACCCAGCCGACGACACCAGCTGAGGTAATGAAGAGATATGTCTCTTCATTCACCTGAGGAAGAAGCAGTGCTCCGAAAGCTCATGTTTGAAACAAACCTGTTGGGCTTTAACCTGGTGTTGTAAGGCTTCTTACTGTGCTCACCCCAGTCCAACGCCGGCATCTCCACATCATAATATGCAATGTGTATGTGTTACACTGTCTAATGTGCACTGTGTGTGTTACACTGTCTAATGTGCACTGTGTATGTTTAACACTGTCTAATATGCACTGTGTATGTGTCACACTGTCTAATATGCACTGTGTATGTGTCACACTGTCTAATATGCACTGTGTATGTGTCACACTGTCTAATGTGCACTGTGTATGTGTTACACTGTCTAATATGCACTGTGTGTGTTACACTGTATAATATGCACTGTGTATGTGTTACACTGTCTAATGTGCACTGTGTATGTGTTACACTGTCTAATATGCACTGTGTATGTGTTACACTGTCTAATATGCACTGTGATGTGTTACACTGTCTAATGTGCACTGTGTGTGTTACACTGTCTAATATGCACTGTGTATGTGTTACACTGTTTAACATGCACTGTCTGTATTATGTACAGTTTGTCTATGCACTGTGTATCTAGTATGCGCTGTATATAATACATTGTTTTCAAAACATTTGAGCACTCAATTCATTTTTTCCAATTAAGGGGCAATTTAGTGTGGCCAATCCAGCTACCCTGCACATCTTGTGTTGTGGGGGCGAAACCCATACAAACACGGGAGAATGTGCGAATTCCACATGGACAGTGACCCAGAGCCGGGATCGAACCTGGGACCTCGGCACCGTGAGGCAGCAGTGCTAACCACTGCGCCACCATGCTGCCCCGTATATAATACATGAAATGTGTATTCACCGTGTGTATATATTCATGGAATGCGATGTGTGCTCTGCCCAAAGGCTGTTCTTTGGCTCATTGTCTGCTGATACTTTTCTTGCCAGTTTTTGTCATTGGTGGTTAGCCGTTGTTTCCCTCTCTTAGGGACAGGTGAGGAGGCAGGTCCCACTCTAATTTAGTCAGAATGGGAATCAAATCTGTGCTGTTGGTGTTGTTTTGAACCATCTCTCTCTCTGTCTCTTAATCAGTCTCTTGCAGCAAGGAGCATTCTTGCCATGAAGGACTGCCTGTAGAAAGAGCTCATGAGTGTAGTCTTTTAACATGGGGGCAATGCAGCTACCACACAGTTCTGGCTGGACAGGAGCTCTCCTGCTCTTACCACCTGCGACAGGGTTATTGGCAGGATTTTCAGGTTGATAAACAACCACTTTGACCATCTTATAAACACACCTTCTGTGGAATTCAAGTCCTGAAGTGGGCTCAGAGGTAAAGATGCTATCACTGTGCCACAAGGCCTCTGGTCACCAGCCATCGAGCCAACTGAGGTAAACAGTCCCTTGCATATGCACATGCCTTTTTAAAACATTCTTGCAACTTCAATTGCTTAATAAATAAAGACACCATACCTCTCCTGACATATCAGGAAACATGGGTGCAAGCTTCATTCCTGGTTTATGCCTCGTAGCTTCCTTGGTTGAAGCAATTCAGTCACAGCAATTGGACCTGGTGCCCTACTGGGAAGGGCAGAAAGTCAACTTGTCTCACTTTCCTGATTTCTGATTGTTGTTTCCTGACCTCTACTTGAAAATGAGCATAAGCAGATAAGAAATAGACTCAGAAACGATGCTATTATTGACAGTTTTCTCATCTTACTTGTCTCATATATGAAGAACGAGCACTTTAGTACAAACCTAGAACAGTTGGCACATGTATAATCTTGTGTTTTTGTGTCTTCAGCGGAATAGAAGAGAACAGAAGAAAGGGAAAAACTCCATGAGGAAATATATTAAATGGACACAAACCTGCAACCACATTAAACTATTGTAAATCTTCTGTTTTATTAAAGTGCATTGAAACAAGACATTTACTGTAAACACATTTGTGGAGCTTGAAATAAAGTCTGAACAAAGAACAAAGAAAAGTACAGCACAGGAACAGGCCCTTCTGCCCTCCAAGCCTGTACCGACCATGCTGCCAGTCTAAACTAAAATCTTCTACACCTCCAGGATCTGTATCCCTCTATTCCAGCAGGGTCTGGTTTAGCACAGTGGGCTAAACAGCTGGCTTGTAATGTAGAGCAATGCCAGCAGCGCGGGTTCAATTCCTGTACCAGCCTCCCCGAACAGGTGCTGGAATGTGGCGACTAGGGGCTTTTCACAGTAACTTCATTGAAGCCTATTTGTAACAATAAGCTATTATTATTCCTATCCTAGTCATGTATTTGTCAAGACCCCCCCTTAAATGTCACTATTGTCCCTGCTTCCACCATCTCCTCTGGCAGCAAGTTCCAGGCACCCACTACCCTTTGTGTAAAAAACTTGCCTTGTCCATCTTCTCTAAATCTCGCCCCTCGCACCTTAAACCTATGCCCCCCAGTAATTGACCCCTCTACCCTGGGAAAAGACTCTGACTATCCACTCTGTCTATGCCCCTCATAATTTTGTAGACCTCTATCAGGTCGCCCCTCAACCTCTGTCATTCCAGTGAGAACAAACCGGGTTTATTCAACCTCTGCTCATAACTAATGCCCTCTATACCAGGCAACATCCTGGTAAACCTCCTCTGCACCCTCTCCAAAGCCTCCACATCCTTCTGGTAGTGTGGCGACCAGAATTGAACACTATACTCCAAGTGTGGCCTAACTAAGGTTCTATACAGCTGCAACATGACTTGCCAATTTTTATACTCATTGCCTCGGCCAATAGGGCAAGCATGCCGTATGCGTTCTTGACTACATTCTCCACCTGTGTTGCCCCTTTCATTGACCTGTGGACCTGTACATCTAGATCTTTCTGACTGTCAATACTCTTGAGGGTTCTACCATTCACTGTATATTCCCTACCTGGAATAGACCTTCCAAAATGCAAAATGTGGAAGAAAAAGAAGTATCCTTATTTCTCATGTTTATAAAATTGTGAGAAATAGTGAAGAATTTCATGAAGTAATATACATTTAACAATCTATATGTGGTGACACGGTGGCACACTGGTTAGCACTGCCGCCTCACAGCTCCAGGGTCCTGGGTTCAATTCCGGCCTCGAGTGACTGTGCAGAGTTTGCACTTTCTCCCTGTGCCTGCATGGGTTTCCTCCAGGTGCTCCGGTTTCCTCCCACAGGCCAAAGATGTGCAGATTAGGTGGATTGGCCACGCTAAATTTCCCCTTAATGTCCAAAAAAAGGTTAGGTGGGGTTACTAGGTTACGGGGATAGGGTGGAGGCGAGAGCTTAAGTAGGGTGCTCTTTCCGAGGGCCGGTGCAGCCTCAATGGGCCGAATGGTCACCTTCTGCACTACAGATTCTATGATTCTACACAGTACCTGGGCTAAATGGAAGAAAAAGCTTAAGCGTTGATAAATTACAGAATGTATTTTGCTTAGTACACAACATCAGAGGATATTATTTGACATGAATTGAATTGCCTGTGTGATCAGCTGTCGACTGAACGCTCTTTTATTTGGCTGTCTCTGACCTACTCACAAATTTAGTGGTTATCCCATCAGGATGCAAGGCTTTTCCAGTGAGAAAACTGCCTGTTTTAATAATAAGTCTCTGCTGGTGCCTGGCCAGTTTACAGCAGCTCCCCCAAGTGGGAAAAACAGAACAGTATTCACCTGAAGCACCTTCTCACTTTCCAGTGCATGTAAGGAGACGTATGTGCTCCATCTGCAGCTGTTGAATCACACTCTGCCCTCTTCAGCCAATTCCACAATAATCATGTCTCCATTGGCACTGTGCATTGTGCCATTTAATTCATCAATTCATATCATCAAAGGTGCTAAGTTCATTTGTAACACTTCATTCACACAGCGTTCAAATCAATTCTTAAGCGTTTGTTAAACAGGGTGAACGGTATGTCAAACATCCCAGAAAGTGTCATTTAAACGACAAGACAGAGCAGTAAGACAAAGGCATGAGCAAGATTTACTTTCTTTTTTATGCTTTTTCTTTTCTCACACATTACTCTTACTGTTGTGTGCATTCCACGTGATCTCCCAATGTCATTTGGCTTCACAGGGATTGAAGAGAGATGGTTCCTGTCTGACCTTTTCTGCCTCCTCTCCTCCCAATGAGGCCACCTCTGCCTGACACCTCTGCACAGCATGGTCAAGACAGTAAATTTGTTCCGTGGCAAACTCGTGCATGTGCTCACATCCTAGTGCTGCGTGGCATAGCGTACTGGCAACCAATGTGCTGAGACACCTTGCCGTTGTGTGAAATTAGCTTTGAACAGTCTGTACACTGCTTGCATTGTGGTTGTTACTCTAGACCTGCTCCCTCAGCTATTTCTATTTATAAAATTAGATTAAGTTAGAAGCTACAACCCATTGTTTTTCTTTAGGTGAAAATCAAATAATTGTATTCAACAGTGTCAGGACAAATAATGCACTGGAGAAATGAGTTCTGATGGGTGAATAGCTTCTTCCCATTCTCATGTAGCTTCCATGGCAACAATAGCTGAAGACAAATTGAAAAATTGTGAATAAAAAATTCTTGCATATTCAGAAATCATACTTTCAATCATAGAATCCCTACAGTTCAGAAGGAGGCCATTCAGCCATCAAGTCCACACTGACCCTCCGAAAGAGCAGTCTATCTAGGTCCACTCTCCCATCCCCTCTGCCCTATCCCCTCTAACCTGCACATCCATGGACACTAAGGGGCAACTTAACATGACCAATCCACCTAACCCGCATATCCTTTGACGTGGGAGGAAACCGGAGCACCCGGAGCAAACCCATGCAGACACGGAGGGGAAAGTACAAACTCCACACAGTCAAAGCCAGAATTGAATCCGGGTGCCTGGCGTTGTGAGGCAGCAGTTTCTAAACATAATAATCCAACAAATTTTGCACTTCAAACATTAGAATAGAAGGAGGGGTAGAGTTTCTGTGGACTTTCCCCAAACATCCCGCCACCATGCCAGCATATCAATGGAAACCCTGGATAAACAGTGTGAATGATATTTTACACCATTTCTGCCTATCTCCTTCAAAGTTTATGGTAGCAGATTGAGAAAGTCCTGTGGAAATTCTTCTCCGTTTTAGGCACTCCCTCGGTATCTTGGATGACTTGCTTCCTCATCAAGGTTGATGGGTTCTGAAATGGCTGATAAGTCCAGTGTGTGATCTGCAGACTGTACCACATGTGGAGCAGGTGGTGCTGGAAGTGTCAGGCAGGTGAGGTGTTCAGAGGTTTGTGCGCACTCTCCAATGCTTTGAGTTCACCTCTGCCGTAGCTGATGAAGTCTCTTGATGTCTTCAATTCCTTCCCAGATGAACCTTTTTTATTTTGGTGTGCCATATGCCAGGTTCTCCCATGAGTTGGTGGGTGTTAAGAACCACATTGATTTAAAGTATGAGATTAGCCTAAAACCCAGATGGGTAACTTGAAACATGGCTCTTCGTGGTGCATATTTTCAATTTGGTATACTGTGAGAAACCATATGCAAACCAGCGAGGAATAGCCCAGTCATTGTGTGATCAATTAATAAAAAATATTTATTAACATAAAAAAAATTTTAAAAGACAAGAAGGACTATAACACACTACATCACTTAATTACACTGATGGCTATATACACGCAATATTACATGATGATACCCCTTGGTTCCCAACTACCTACATTTCCTGAACTCTGAGAAGTCCTATTGTTACTAAACAACATCCAATATTATATCATTTTATTGCACATAAATACCATGCACAAGTTATTTGGCGATAATTAGGAAACCCGTCTTCGCCCCCACAACACAAAGATGTACAGGCTAGGTGGATTGGCCACGCTAAATTGCCCCTTAATTGGAAAAAATGAATTGGGTACTCTAAATTTATATTAAACAAAAGGAAACCCGTCTTCAGGTTCAGCGATGGCAAAATCTTCTCGGTTTAAGTTTTGGATCTTAACCGACTGCACGTTTAGCAATCAATTGTTTTCAGGAGATTGTTTCTGCAGCTGGGTGTTGCTGTAATGGTAGTTGTCACTGTGCTCCTTTCTTCAGTTATTCTGCTATGGATATACCATTATTCCCCTTTGATGTTACCCACCCTGTGGATCCGGCTTTGAGCACATACGTGACAATTCCTTCATCTCTCCACTTTTAAGTTACCTCGTCTATACCCCATTGTTTCCCCCATGTCAAATAGGTAAACACTTTCTCACTGTTAGGCTAATTAGCATACAAAATCCTTTCAAGGAGCTACCCTAATCAATTTCTTTTTTAATTTTATCCAAATTTCACTTTTTAATCTTAATTTTCCCCAATTCTTCACAGCAGGGATATTTCATCTCCTCAGAGATGTTACAGGATACTGTGAGTCTCCTAACTGAGTTCCATGTAGAATAACTGTTTCAGGAGTCTCGTGTCAGGCATATGAACATCGTGTCCTGTCTGGCGCAGCTGGTTTTGAGTGATTATCGTCTCAATGCTGAGCAAGTTGGCTTGGGAAAAGATTCCGCTGTTGGACTGTCTTCCCTGCTCCCAGATTTAGAGGGTCTTGTGAAGGCACCACTTCTTCAGTGCTTTGAGCTGTCTGCTGTACATTGTCCAAATTTCTGAAGCATTTGGAATGTGGGAATTACTGCTGTCCGATGACTTTAATCTCACGTTTGAGATCCGTCCTCAAATACATTTTTCCTCCTACAGCCCAATCCTGAGATGGCACATTGGAGGCAATAACAAATTTCATCAGCTATGTCTGCCTCTCCCAAGATACAAAAAATGGTCCACATTTTCCAGGACCTCTCTATTGATCCTAGTTGATGGGAGAAGGTGTTGCGTTTCAGAGCTGCTTGGAAGAGACCTTCTCTTCGGGGTGTTTAGTGAAAGACCCATTTTCCCACATGCCTAAGTGTCAACAACTCGAGCTCAGTTTCTGAGTGAGTACACGCACAAGCATCATCTGCATATAGGAGTTCAATGACTAAGTTTTGGATGTTTTTGTTTTTGGATTGAAGATAAGTTTCCTGTCTGTTCTGTAGATTATCTTTAGATATGAAAATTGTTGGTGAATGTGGTCAGTTGTTTCTTGGTCTGTAGCCATTGTAACCAATGCCTTTAAACAAAGTTTTCATCCTGATCTACTGGAACCAAGGGAATAAGATAATTCCTGTATATTATAAGTACTAATCAATAGACCATTGCGCAGGTTTCTTTCTAATTTGGACTTCCTGTGCACCACATTCACTCAGTCTTAAAGGCTTTGACATAAATTTCCTCTGTCCACACTCTTGTATTTTCAAGAAGGAGCTGTGGTTAGCAACTAAGAAGCTGATGCTAACCTTTTGTTAACCTCACCCCTATTGCAAGGGCGCCAAGATTAATCTTTTCTTAAATGTTTTACTGGTTTTCATATTTTTATGTTACACATTTCAGTTTTTAAGTTAAATTACAAGTTGCATACCCGTGCATAATACCAACCAACGCAACCAAAAAAAAATTAAAATTACACAAGAGGGATAAATCAAAGAACGAGCAGGAAAACACAAACAAACAAGGATCACTCCAAATATTTACATCTACATGTTTCCCTCCCGCCCTTTGTGTGTGTGGGCCACATTTGGCTGATTGGCCTCAGTTGTCCTTCCCAGTGATGGCCCTAGCGTGTATTGCCCAGCATATATCTGGTTTTCCGCTTGCCCCTGTGCCCGTCCCCTGCGGCTACGCCCCTTGTGCCCACAGTTTTTTAATGGGCATTTGCCCTCCCCTCTGCCACCCTTCCCTTCCCATTCCTCCCCTTCCCTTTCCTTTATGATCCCCGGCTTGTCTGTGCCTCCCCCCTTACCCCCTCCCCAGCCGCTCCACTGGTTGCTGGCTGCGAACAGGAGTTGGAACAAGTTGATGAATGGTTCCACATCCTGTGGAAGCCCTCTCCCGACCCGGGATGGTGAATTCTATCTTCTTCAGTTGGAGGAATTCAGACAGGTCGGACAGCCAGTCTGCAGCTTTGAGTGGTGCTGCTGATCACCAACCGAGCAGGATTCTTCGGCGGGCGATTAGAAAGGCAAAGGCTACGGTATCGGCCCTCCTCCCCATAAAGTGTTCTGGCTGCTCTGATATCCCAAAGACTGCTACTTTTGGGCATGACTCCTCCCTCACTCCCTCAAACTTGGACATTGCCTCAAAGAAAGCTGTCCAGAACCCAAAAAGTCTGGGGCAGACCCAGACCATGTGGTTGCAGTTGGCCAGGCCTCCCTGGCACTGCTCGCATTCATCCTCCGCCTCCAGGAAAAACCCACTCTTTTGGGTTCTGGTTAGGTGCACTCTGTGCACCACCTTTAACTGCATCAGGCTCAGCCCTGCGCACGTGGAGGTGAGGTTCGTCCTGAGATCCAGAGTCTTCTCTCTACTTCTATGCCCAGTTCTTTCACCCATTTTTCCCTTGTCTTGTCGAGGGGGGAGCGTACCTCTTCCAACAGTCGACTGTACAGGTCCCTGCAGTTCTCCTTCCCTAGGTTGCCCGCATCCAACAGTTCCTCAACCAGCGAGTGTCCTGGTGTCTGGGGGTTCGCCGTTGTTTCCCTACAGAGGATGTTTTTGACCTGTATATGCTTCATTTAATTCCATTTAGGTAGTTGGAACATATCTGTCAGTTCCTCCAGGGTCACTAATCTATCAGCTGTGTACGTGTTGCTAACCATCAGCATCCCCTCATCCTAGCTTCACCTTTTGAAGGTGGCGTCCATTGTTGCGAGCATGAACCTGTGGTTGTTACAGATGGAGACCATTGTGGATATTTCAGTTAGGCCCAAGTGTTGTCTCATTTGATACCACGTTCGAAGCGTGGTTACTACGACTGGGGTTCTAGAGTGTTTGGTTGGAGGGGATATGAGTGCGATCATAACTAGGGCTCGGAGGGATGTCCCTATGCAGGAACTCTCCTCCATCCTCACCCATTCGCTCTCGGTTCCTTCCACCATCCCCTCACTCTTTCTGCTGTGACTGCCCATTGGCAGAACTGTAGGTTAGGAAGGACCAGGCCTCCCATATTGTTTTCCTTTGTAAGACACTTTTTTGGATCCTCGGAGTGCTTCTCCCCAACACAAATGCCATGATTAATTTGTCTACTGTGTGTGTAAAGGCCTTGGAGATAGATCAGGAGGCATCTGAACACGAAGAGGAACCTGGACCGCACATTAATTTTCATTGTCTGTACTCTCCCGATCACCAAGAGTGGGAGTCTGCCCCACCTCTGCTGGTCTTTTTTACTTCCTCCACTAGACTCATCAGGTTCCATTTGTGGATCCGTTTCCAGTCGTGAGTTTGGATTCCCAGGTAGTGGAATTTGTTTTGGGTTTGTTTGAATGGTAGTCCTTCCAGGTCAGTCCCTCTCCCTTGCGGGATCACCGGGAAGACTTCACTCTTGCTCAGGTTGAGTTTGCAGCCTGAAAAGCCTTCAAACTCTTTTAAGAGCTTCACAATCCCTTCAATGCTGGCTTGGAGGTCTGAGATGCAGAGGAGCAGGTCATCTTGAGATTCTATGCTCTCTGTTCCTCCTCTGGATACCTCTCCAGCCTTTTGCCACTCAGAGGCAAAACTGTAGCACGGTAGCATTGTGGATAGCACAATTGCTTCACAGCTCCAGGGTCCCAGGTTCATTTCCGGCTTGGGTCACTCTCTGTGCGGAGTCTGCACATCCTCCCCGTGTGTGCGTGGATTTCGTCCGGGTGCTTTGGTTTCCTCCCACAGTCCAAAGATGTGCAGGTTAGGTGGATTGGCCATGATAAATTGCCCTTAGTGTCCAAAATTGCCCTTAGTGTTGGTTGGGGTTACTGGGTTATGGGGATAGGGTGGAGGTGTTGACCTTGGGTAGGGTGCTCTTTCCAAGAGCTGGTGCAGACTCGATGGGCCGAATGGCCTCCTTCTGCACTGTAAATTCTATGATAATCTATGATAATCTATGAGGGTGATCGCCAGTGGCTCGATTTCCAGGGTAAACTGCAGCAGAGACAATGGGCATCCCTGGCTCATGCCTCTGTGCAGCTGGAAGTTATTAGAACTCGTGGTGTTAGTCCATACGCTTGCCGCGGGAGCACTGTACTGTAGTTTCACCCAGGCAGCGAACTTCGTTCTAGTACCTCCATGAGGTACATCCACACTACTCTGCCGAAGGCCTTTTCTGCGTCCAGGGAGAAGATCACCTCAGGTGTTCTCTCCCTGGAAGGGGGTCATTATCACGTTCAGCAGGCACCTAATGTTCGATGTTAGCTGCCTGCCCTTGACAAAGCCCGTCTGGTCCTCTGCGACCACCTCTGGCACGCAGCTCTCCAGCCGCCTAACCAGGATCTTTGCCAGGATTTTCGCATCTACATTGAGCAGCGAAATGAGCCTGTAGGCCCCGCACTCAGTCAGATCTTTGTCATTTTTGGGTATCAACGATATTGAGGCTTGTCCTAGTGTTGGTGGCAGGGCACCCGAAACCAGCGAGTCTGAGAATATCTCCCGCAAGTGCAGAGCCAGTGATGGCATGACTTCTTTGTAGAAGTCCACCGGGAGTCCATCTAGCCTCAGCGCCTTCCCCGCCTGCTTGGAGTTGATACTCTCCATCACTTCCCCCAGTTTTAATGGTGCTAGGGTTTAACCTGTCTCTCCTTGGGTCCTGTACACAGTTCAAGTCCCCCCCTGCTGCCTCCCCTCCCCCCAAAGATAAATTGGTGTGTATCTATGTCGGACATTTCTGGCATGGTCTTTTTCATGATTTTCGCTTCGTCCCAGTTGGCAGCATACACGTTTACAAGGACCATTGGTGCCCCTTCCATGACACCGCTGACCATGATGCACTGTCTCCTTTGGTCCATTACTGTCCTCGTTGCTGTAAATGTTGTCCTCATATTGAGCAGTATGGCCACGGTCCTCGCTCTCATCCCATAGCACGAATGGTGCCACCCAGCCCTTTCTTACCCGCAGTCTGTCCTTCTCCCTCAGGTGTACCTCCTGGGGAAGACAATGTCGGCCTTCATTCTTTTCAGATGGGTGAAGATTCTGACGTTCCATGTGACTATCCTGATGGATCTCCTGAGGGATCAACCGTACTTACCTTTTGGATGGGCCCGTGCACTCCATGGTTTCCCTTTGTTAGGGGGTCGTCCAAAATGGGTACTCACCATGAGGTCGGGCCCCTGCACTCTGGGGTTTACCTTTGTCCAGGGGCCAAGATGGCCACCAATTATGTGTGCGCCATGTTGGTGAGCCCCAGCAGTCCAGGGTTTCACTTTGTTTGGGAACCCTCCAAAGTGTCTGCTTGTGGTGCCTTTGTGTTCCTTGCTGCTATGTGCGATCTATTGTGGCCAGCCTAGAGCTCTTCCCCCCTTGTTCCACTGCTATCCCCCTGAGCCAAACTCCCTCCTTGCTCCCCCATGACCTCCCAATACCCCATTACCCCTGCGAATGTCTCCCCCTCCCCAAGTCTTTCCCCTCCGCTTACCTCCCTATTACCCCCCAGTTTCTAGTGTTCTCCCCCATCGCCAGGCATTCTCTCCCTGATGGGACAAGTGCCGCTGCCTCCCCCCCCCCCCCCACCCCCACCAATCCGCCCCCCCCACCTCTGCTCATACTTTCTGGTGCTAGCTTACCTGCGAGTCTGGTGGCCCACTCCTGGGGTCGATCTATACCTCCCCACGACCGCTGCATTTCTGTTCCCCCTTCCTCTGCCTAATCACCTCCTGTGCCCTTCAGCCCTTGCCCCCTCCTTTCTGAGACTTAGCGTTCATAACGAGGTGGTACAGTCCCACGCAGTTTCTCATTGTCCCAATATGTTGGGCTATCTAGTTCAGCGTTGGTTCTCTTGCTGTCTTCCCAGCCCATGTTTGTGGACAAACCCGACCATGTCCACCAATGTAGTAAAGTAATATTCTCTGTCCTGGCTGGGTGCAACATTCTGAACATCACATTGTTCTTGTAAAGGGCTGCTTTGGCTCTATTGAATTCTACCTGGAGCTTGGCCAGGTCTGCCCCAATGTCCTGATCCACCCAGATCGGGTGACCCTCCCAGTTGCAGGACCTTGTCTGTCTTGCCCAGTTCAAATCCTTTCCTGGTCCTGGTACCAGTGCAGCTTTGCGATGATGGCCCTCGGTTGTTCCCGGCCTTGGGCTTTGGCCGGAGTGACTTGCGGGCTCTGCCTATTTCTGGTGGCTTGAGGAACCTTCCCAGCAAGTTATCCAGAATTTGGGCCAAAAACTCCATAGGGTCCCTACGCTCGGTTCCCTCCGGTAGACCCACTTTGCAGAGGTTCTGCCGTCACAGCGATTTTGGAACCGATTTTCCTGATCCTCAAACTTCCCCCTTAGTGTCCCTTGCATCGCCACCAACCTTTCCATTTCCATCTCTAATCCGGCGATACAGTCGCTCTGGTGGTTGCGGTCTTCCCTAGCTCCCCGATCGTTGCACTCTGAGTCTCCAGCCACCTTTCCGCCTTTTTCAGAGCCATTTACAGGGTAATCAGTATCTCCTCCATCGCCACTTTGACCGTTGCTCTGTCTTAATTGCCTCCTTGAGCTACTGGAGTTCCTGTATAAGGTACTCCCTCTGTCCGTTCGTCATGGGGGAGAGCTTTGCATGCGGCCTGGCAGTCCATCTCGTTTAGGTGTGGACGGGGCCTCGCCGCCCGGCCTGTTTGCCATCTCCTCGCTCCTTCTTTCCAAGTTTTTGCTACCTTTGCTGTCTTTTTGGCTCGTGGAATTGCTGCTGCTTGGCATGTCTTGTCCTAATAGTGTTGGAGGAGAGTGAGGGGTGATTTCTCCCTGTTTTAGCTGGCAATTTTGGGTTTAAAGTGCTTAATTCCAAGTTTTCAGGAGGAGAGCCAACTTTCACGCGTGCGCTCAGCAAACCTCCGTCACCAGAAGTCCCCAAGATTAATCATAACACCGTTATTAAAACCTCAGGAACAATCAACTAATGCAAGGCAGGCCAAGGACTAAACATTGGAGGGTGATATTCTGACCCTTCCTGTTGGTGGAATCTTCAGGTCTCGTTGAAGTCGATCCCCCTCGTGGATTCCCCTGCAGCAGGATGGCCATGCAAATTGTCATTGACTTCGGCGGGACAGGAAGATCCCACCGGCAGCCAATGGTAAGCCGCCTCCGCCTCAGGAAACCCCATCGTAGGGGGCGGCTGGAAAATTCTGGTGGACCTTCAAGGCCTATATTGCTCATTGTCATCGTAAGCAGTGCGGTTATCCATTGAGTTATCAGCAACTAGTTGGATGAACCCATCCTTCTTACCTCACCACAGCATAAAATCCAAAATCGGGATTGTTTTCAGGCCTTATTTAACTGACTGGAAACTCAAATAAGAAATTACATGAAAATGAAATGAAAATCACTTATTGTCACGAGTAGGCTTCAATGAAGTTACTGTGAAAAGCCCCTAGTCGCCACATTCCGGCACCTGTTCGGGGAGGCTGGCATGGGAATTGAACCGTGCTGCTGGCCTGCCTTGGTCTGCTTTAAAAGCCAGTGATTTAGCCCAGTGTGCTAAACCAGAGCCCCTAAGTATGGTATTGTTGCTAACATTTATAACACATGGTATAGATAGTATTTGTGCTTAATTTCCACTTGAAATTGAGGCCACTCTGAGTAGCTCCACTAAAAGTCCTGGAATACATCACTTTGATTCGAACGTGTGCCACAGGCAAGTTTCCACATGCCCTGCAGCCACAGAGAGTTTGGCTAATAGTTCATGAGAAGAGACAAGAGAGCAGGGGGCACATTACACAAACAAAATGAACAAGAGGCTACATCTGAGCAATGATCTTTCACATATGCACATAATAATCATGAATGCCAATTAATGGAACGATTAAAACATTGAAATTTTAAAAATTTTGCTCAATTACAATTCATCCTTCAGGGCGTTCTAATTTTGATGGTTCGACTAGAGGCGATGTCTTCCAGAACTTTCAGTGAAGCTGCTCACTGAGGGTGGCCTCAATTTCAAGTGGAAATTCATCCGAAAGCACGAATACTGTTGAATTATCTTTTGGAGACTTCCTCTCGTTGTTCTTCAAGCATGAACTAATTTAAAGGTAAATTTACCACTCGTATGCTCCCAGCAGAGAGAGCTGTGTTCGCAGGGAGTGAGGTTTGGAGAGTCAGAGATTGACATATGTTTTCACAACTTTCACAAAAGCACAACTTTTCCCTGGCTGCATTGGAATGGTGAACCTACCTTATAACCTGTGTGTATATTGTTCTGTGTATTTTCATCCATCAATAAATGCTACTGGATGGGGGTGGTGAAGGAAGGCTGTTGCTCTCTCTGATCTTTGGTCATAATTTCAGTGTAAGATCAATGGAAGCTTTGGGGGAACTGGATAAATGGCCATTTACACCATTTCTTAATGTCTCAACAGCAAACTGAACTTTTTGCCTTATTCGTTCACATGCTTCCAGTGATTGGCTGCATTGAGAACTCTTGGTACCTTGACATTATTGCAGCCTTCAGCCCTCCGCTCTCACAGCAGTGGGGAGAACCTCCGTCGTCGAGGTTCCCTTGCCACTAGAACTGGATCTGTCAAGGACCGTGTGTCTGCTGAATGTACGAACCCTCATGGACAGAGGTGGACTTGCACTTTCCGGGGCCCTGTGCTCTCCATCTCTGCAGGGGCTCCACCTTTTGCCCTGATCCCTTGGTGACATGGCAGCCTGCCCCCAATGATGCTGAGCCCCGTCCACAATGACATCACGCCCCACCCCGAATCATGTCAATGCTCTCCTGACCCCAGCCACCCTCAGCTCACACAATGCAAAGCACAGGAACCCAAAACCAGTGCTTGGCAGACTGCTGTAGTGCTCTTTAACTTCTGACAACAGCAAGTCCGTTCTGTTGATAAAATATTTGAAATGCACAATATGCAAGGCACAGAAACCCCAAATCACTGTTTGACAGGTTATTGTAGTGCTCTTTAATGTATGATGACAACAAGCCTGTACTGGTTCATAAATTGAAATCCATGCTGTCAGCAGGATGGGAGAGATGGTTAATATTGCAATCTGTGTTTCTTTGGGCGAGCAAACATGAACTGGCTGATGAGCAACGAGATGGAGAAATCAGCCGATGATATGACTACAGCACAGGACAGGACAGTGCAGGTCAGAATGAGCCAGAAAAAGTTCAGTGCAGGAACAAACACTCCAATGAAATGGAGTGTCCAGTCCACGACTAATACCAGTGGATTTGCCGGCAGCTGTCTGGCAAAATTCTGTTCTTTAATCATCCAGAAGAGTAAGAAAAGACTTTCTGAAGGCCAGTAAAGAGTGATGGGGAATGGCAGCACGGTAGCATTGTGGATAGCACAATCGCTTCACAGCTCCAGGGTCCCAGGTTCGATTCCGGCTTGGGTCACTGTCTGTGCGGAGTCTGCACATCCTCCCCGTGTATGCGTGGGTTTCCTCCGGGTGCTCCGGTTTCCTCCCACAGTCCAAAGATGTGCAGGTTAGGTGGATTGGCCATGATAAATTGCCCCTAGTGTCCAAAATTGCCTTTAGTGTTGGGTGGGGTTACTGGGTTATGGAGATAGGGTGGAGGTGTTAACCTTGGGTAGGGTGCTCTTTCCAGGAGCCGGTGCAGACTCGATGGGCCGAATGGCCTCCTTCTGCACTGTAAATTCTATGTATCACCAGCTTTAACTATCTGTTTGTGACCACCAGTCATTATATCAGACCAGCATATGTTCCCTCTTGAAGAATAGAATTTAGCCTGGAGAACTGGTAGAGGGACAGATTGTTGAGATTTTCTTGCTTCATCAGTTGTTTGCAATTCATGGCAACGTAGCTGGCTTTTCTCCTGCACTTTTTCATCACAAAATCATCAATCATATCATTGTAGGTAAAATCTTGTAAGGATGCATTTTCATTTGTCAGGATTATTGAACCTGTCAAATGTTCCTGACTCATTGTGCTTCACATATAATGTTTCAATACAGAGAAAGAATATTCACCGGAAGCATTAAAAAGATCTTCAGAATGGTTTCCCTATTTGGAAAGGTTTCCTGCAAACTATCACGTACAAGTCTGTACAAATTAGCTCATGACCCCGAAGCACAACGCTCATCATTACCAATTAAATGAATGAATTGTTTCACTTTATCTTCAAAAGATTTGTGTCTATGTCCTCCCAATAGACTTCAATTAATCTCTTACTTCAGCGACGCTGAGCATTCTCTAAACTTTAGTTGAATAGCATGCAGCATAATTGAGCCATCTTCTTCAGAAATTCAAGTTTCACAGTAACGTCATTACAGTGTTAATGTAAGCCTACTCGTGCCATTAATAAATGAATAAAGATTATAAATTGCACCATTATTGTGTCACCAAAGGGCAGCATGGTGGCATGGTGGTTAGCATTGCTGCCTCATGGCGCCGAGGTCCCAGGTTCAATCTAGGCTCTGGCCCACTGTCCGTGTGGAGTTTGTACATTCTCCCCGTGTCTGCATGGGTTTCACCCCCACAACCCAAAGATGTGCAGGATAGGTTAATTGGCCACTTTAAATTGCCCCTTAATTGGAAAAAAAAAATTGGGTACTCTAAATTTACAGGAAAAAAAAATTATTGCGTCACAAATAGCATTGACAGTATCAATGATGATCTTGTTTTTCCCTTCTAAAGTAATTCATTATCTCTAGTTCCATCAAAAAATAACCTCCTGTGTCTTGTAGGCTTGACACCATCAGAGGGACCTGTATTCTTTCTAAATGTTAGTGCCTCTGCTTACACTGAGCTATAGTCATTTTGAACATCCATGACAACATTACTAACTGTGGTAAACAATTGTGAAGCATGAATAAAGCTGTATCAACATTTTGCAGTGATTTGGTGATAGCATTAATTCTTTGAAGTAAATGGTTCCACAAAACCGTAACAACTGCAATTTTGTACTTTTGAAACTTCACTGCTAAGGATTTTTACTTCAGATTTCACATGTGATTTCTCCGAATTTTCTGTGGCTCTGTCTGATAAGCATTCCTTTATATCAACAAAATTCAGTCTCAAAGCCAGAACAACATCTGCACGAGCAGACCCCCTGGTTTCACACATTTGTTTAACTGTCAAATGTTTTCCATGTGCCTTCTCCAAGAGTGATTGCAGCACCAATGTTTGGAAACCGAAAAGAAGGCATAAAGATTTTGAACAAAGTCAAAAGAATGTACGGCTGCCTCACACAATTCGGCTGCTGGGTTGTGATTATTCAAGGAATGACTGGACCATGGGATGAATAATGCACAGGGGCTTGCATTGTTCAGCCTTGCTTGTAGGTGTGAATATTTTCCTGTCTTATTAGTGGGATTATCAAAGCTCGGCCCACAACAATGTGTGATGTCCGAACCTAAATTTCAAATGATATCCAAAACCGTTAGGTGAGATTCTCCTTCTATTCAAGGCAGTGGTATTCTCCAGTCCCGCTGCAGTTAATTGAGATTTGGCTGAGTGTCAAATTCCCCGTCTTCACGAGCAGAAGTAGCGGGTCGGAATCACAATGGAGAATCCTGGCTGTTGTCTCCAGGCACTCTGAAGTGTGGGATTATAGCTGGACAAAACAGAGAAATCACTCTACAACTTCACCATTGCTGGTCATGTATCTTAAAATTAATGTTAATTAGTCCACGTGACTCACATCTAGTGTTGAATCAACTATTAGGGAATAGTACTTGGCATCTTTGACTTCATTGGTGAATTGGTTTCTGAGACACTCTGCCATTACAGTGATGAAGTCATTGTTGGTTCTGTGCATTAAAAGGTTGGTCATCACTTAGGGCACAATATTGATAACTTTCCAAATAATCTTTGAGAAGCTCATCAAATTCACTGAGATATTCAATGCAGGCTAAAAAATTACTTCTTCGATTTGAACCTGATGGCTCATCGTGTCATTTTAGGGGTAGTCCCAAGGTGGACATCAGTTTATTGTGACAACAATGTGTCTCAGCACTTTCCTCCAGTAAGAACTGAGCTGATAATGCAGAATCAATACTTCCAGACAATTTACATCTTTGAACGAATGCACACATAGAGGAGCCATCAACACATGCTTTTTTTTACTAGGATCAGGGAATGATTTGCAAAGATTTTTTTTTTTTTAATTTAGTGTGCCCAATTCATTTTTTCCAATTAAGGGGCAATTTAGCTTGGCCAATTCACCTACCCTGCACATCTTTGGGTTGTGGGGGTGAGACCCACACAAAAACGGGGAGATATACAAACTCCACAGGTATAGTGACCCAGAGCTGGGATCGAACATCGGACCTTGGCGCCGTGAGGTAGCAGTGCTAACTACGATGCCACCATGCTGCCCATAATTTGCAATGATAACAACAGACTGCCTTAGAGGTTTCCGAAAATATCAACCACTTTCTCCTTTCCATCAGGCCATTTCTCTTCACTCTCAGATAATGGAACCCATGAAGACTCTAAACTCCTTTTGGTCTGAACCTCAAACTCTTTTCCAAATTTTCCATGTTACCTATGTTCTCCGGTCTATTTATTATGAAATATTCAATCATGCCCGTTGGAACAGATTTTGACCATAAGGCACTGTCTTCAGGGTGGGTTTCTTCCCTCACTTCAGCTGCAGAACAATGAACTCGAGCAGCATCTTGTAGCTCCATTCCCATTTCAGAGTCCACTTCTTCTTGTATAAGTTTTTCAGGCAATGTGATGTCTCTGGAAATCAGTAGATCGAAGTTATCAGACAAGTCACCAAAACCTTCAGTGGATGTTGTTGTTGAGGATGAATGTGCAGTTTCGGCACCGCTCAATACTTCAAATATTTTTAAGTAAAAGTGTCAAACTGTCTTTTTGCCGAGCTTCGTCCCCTTGCCCCATCTTCAACTTCCTGCATTTGTGACTGCCAGATTGTGACTGAAGCAGCCGGTTGTCTCAGCTGCCTACTTAAAAGCAGTGACAAATTAAACAAAGCTTATGAGTTGGGAGGTATCCTTTAGAAATTGTGGAAAGGGGCAGCACGGTGGCGCAGTGGATTAGCCCTGTTGCCTCACGGCGCCTAGGTCCCAGGTTCGATCCCGGCTCCGGGTCACTGTCCGTGTGGAGTCTGCACATTCTCTCTGTGTTTGCATGGATTTCGCCCCCACAACCCAAAGATATGCAGGCTACGTGGATTGGCCACGCTAAATTGCCCCTTAATTGGAAAAAATTTATTGGGTACTCTATTAAAAAAAAACTATCTGAGGGCGAAATGAGAAAAAAGGCAGTTGTGATGAATGGAAGATTTTTAGGAAAATTGGATTATACATGTATTGGGAAATTTAAGGGTTGAAAGCTTGGGTGAGAATGTGTTTGGCTGCAATGGTCATGTTTTTTAAAAAATTATAATTCTGTTCCACAGGCCCTGGGTAGTTTTAGCAGCCTGCAGGTGAAATTGACAAAGGTATATGTTTTGCAGTCTGGGTTAATGCATAGTGCTTTGCCTGGGGAAATCCCTCAGGAGCTAATCTGCTTTCAGTCCCTGGAAAGTTAATTAGTTTTTTTGGCATGGGGAGATGAGGGCATTGCTGGGTGCAGCCAAGGAAGGCAGAGATACATTTGAGAAGCTGTGGAGTGAGGCAGTTTTTGGAGAAAGGATTTTGGAAGTGAAGTTTGATCTGTCAACACTTGTTTCTTTAGACCACAAGTTTCCTTTCCCAGTAGGGGAGTTTAGAAAAAAGTAACAATATTTTAAGAAGCTAAAACAACCCAGTTGAAGCTATTAATTGAAGATATTCAGGCAATGTCTGAAGGGGTTCTAATCAGAGCCAAAATCTGTTCTGTACCGCATGTATTATTCGATGCCATGCTGATTTTAAGCTGGATTGAGAACTGTCTGTTTCTTTTCTTGTTGTTTAATGGGAAATTGAGTAGTAGAGTTAAGGGGTAATTGTAAGCTGTATTTTGCGGGTGTGAGGTTAAAAGGTTGAACATTGTATTTACAATAAAGTTTTCTTTTAGAAGTACCAAAGCCCTATTTTATTATATGCAATCACTCTTAAAATAAAATAATATTGGGGTTTTAGTCGAGTATCCTAGCCACTGCTGGGGTCTGGTCCGGGATCATAATATAGTCAAGTCAACATGCAAAAACAGCAAGGAGAAAGAAGATGTTGGTTGCTGCCCTGCCTCTGGGTCTGGTCGAGTCGCCTCTCTCACGTTGGCCGCTGCCTCCCAACTCCCTCAGATATGACGCCGGTGTTTGCTTTGCCTTCTTCGCACCTCTCGATGACTGCTCTGCTCACCTCTTGCTCGGGTGGCCGGGCCTTGAATCTCAACCCTCGATGACTGTGTGTACTTCTGGCTGGCTGCGTGCCTGGCTACTGCTGCTGGCTATCTGGCCTGGTAGCCTCTGTTCTTTTTGGATGGTTGCCCACCTACTTTCCTCAGCCCTGGTCTTCCGGTTTAGAGTCGCCCCACTGCTCCGCTCGACAGTATTGGCCAGCGCCTCCTCCTCGCCTCACTGAAAGCCTTTGCATGCTCGCACCCTGCTGTTAGGTCGGCGACCTCACATTTGCTTCAGGTTGCCCACCAGACGTAATGACAGAAACCCGGCTTTTGCTTTGCACCTTTACTCAATGAAAGTTCAGAAACTTTACACCAATTCAGGAGATTGTGTCTGCATTGCTCTATATTTCCACCAGCTCTCAGGTGTCTGGCAAACTGGTTTCCCGCTTTGAAGAGAAGTCCACCAATCAGAGCCTGATGATAGGTTCATTCAAATTTCTTGAGCCTATCAGCAAATGTAGAGCTACCGAAGCTGTGATTGGTGTTCCCACCACAACAGTCACCATTCGATATGGGCTCCCCATTAGCTGGGGCACCGTGCTGCATTGCTGTGTATTTCATTCATAAGTCCACCTCTGCTCATGAATAATGAGCAAAACAATCGACCGCCCTTGTTGCCCATGAACTTAGGCACTTCAAAATTGACGCTAAATTTTTTAAAAATATCAATTTAGTGTACCCAATTCATTTTTTCCAATTAAGGGGCAATTTAGCATGGTCAATCCACCTACCCTGCACATCTTTGGGTTGCGGGGGTGAAACCCACGCAGACACGGGGAGAATGTGCAAACTCCACACGGACAGTGACCCAGAGCCGGGATCAACCTGGGGCCTCGGCACCGTGAGGCAGCAATGCTTCACTGTGCCACCATGCTGCCTTGGCCACACTAAATTGCCCCTTAATTGGAAAAAAATGAATTGGGTACTCTAAATTTATTTTAAATAAAGAACAAACCCGACTCTTGGAGCTCCCTGTCAGCATCAACGAGCGCCTTATGACCCTCCATCTACAACTCGCCAAGAACCAGCAGGCAATGGTCATGACTGTTTATGCCCCAACCCTTAATGCCAATGATGAGGAACCATCAGAAAGAAAGGAGGTGGGAATTGCAACTTCAACTGGGTTCTCCTGCTCAACAGATACTCAGAACATCAGCTTATCATCACAAACACGCTGTTCCACCAAAAATACATATTCAAATCTTCCTGGAGACATCCACGATCGAAGCATTCGTACATGATCAACTTCAACATCATCCGATCACGAGGCCAAAAGAATGCCCCCCTCACCAAAGCGACAACCACTGCAGATAAATGCTGGGCAGACCAACGGCTCATCCAATCCTCTATATCCATCAAACTCCACCAGAAGCAGCAGGACATGAAGAAACAGCTCCGGAAAAAAAAATTAATGTTAATCAACAAGCTTGCTAGTGAACATCCAACAATAGCCAAACTGTCCATTCTAATGGAGCAGAGGAAAGCTGGAAAGAGCTGAAGACAAACAACTTCTAAAGCTGTGAAGAAACTATCGGTGACAAGGCCAAGTGTTATGGACCAGGGTTTAGAGAACCCCAAAGTGTATCATGGAGTTCACCTGACCCACAACCTTTAATAGATTGTGCTATGGGGAGCACACGGCCCACTCTACAGGTGTGGTACAGCAGAAATGGAAAAGTTTTTTTTTAAAGCAAAACAATGTTTATTCTATGAACTCAAGTTAACCTTATTAAAACATACAGCGAACATTTTAGCAACCATCAATTCAAATACAACCCCCAAAGAATACAACACTAAGTAATCCTTACTTTCCTTTTAACATCCATAAGACTTAAAAAATACCTTTTAACAGAAACACATCATCAGGTTTAAATTCACTACTGAGAACAGTTATAACTCTGAATTCACCAAATGATCAAGAGATAGTCTTTAGATGGCAGAGAGATCAACATTACACATTCTGTGGCTGACTGTAGCTCCAACACTGAAACGAAACCAAAAAAACACAGACACCCCCAAGCTTTTCTCAAAGTGAAACTAAAGGCTGACAGACAGCCCAGCGCCACCCACACTCTGACATCACTGCAATAATAAACATCCATTTCTTAAAGGTACACCCACTACAGTTATTCTATAAAAAAACACCCATTTCTTAAAGGTACTCTCACATGACCCAGGAAACACCAAGACTGGTTCGACGTGAATGACCAAACCAACCAAAACCTCATGGACAAGAAGAGGAAAACTCTCCACACCTAGCAAAACACCATAACCAGCATGGCAAAGAGGACATCTGATCAATCAGCCAAGGTGGAGGTACAAAGAAGAACTGGGGGAATCAAGCAACAATGATGGACTGACAAAGCTGAGGACCTGCAACTCCTTGCTGACAAGCACGACACCCAGGGCAGGTACTGACGGAATATGTCTTGAAGATGCTTGGGAAACTGATCAGGGAAGAGGGCTTCGCCAAGCCCCCAGAGGTAGGCTGGGCCACAGAGCAGTCCAGCAAAATCCCAGGTCTGTGGAATCACCATAGGCGATAATCGCAAAACTGCAGATGTTTCAGGACAAGGAGTGGGTTCTTACCTGGGCGGGGAACACGTGGTCATGTAGAAGGGAAGGACACGCATTTCACATTTATCAGGACATTGGAGCCGACCTGGCCAAGTGCCAGGTGGAGTTTAATGGGGCCAAATCTGCACTATTTAAAAGTAAAGTGCAATTCAGTACCTGGAAAGACTATAGACCAAATACAATAATAATGAACTGTATTCTAACACGCCGGAGGAAGTGAACAAATCCGTATGAAAAACGGACTAGGAAGAATCAATGAGGGGATCTGAAGGGAGTGGGGATACCAGCTGTGTTAGGCACAAGAATCATAGAATCATTACAGTGTAGAAGGAGGCTATTTGGCCCATCGAGTCTGCACCGGCTCTTGGAAAGAGCACCCTACCCAAGCCCACACCTCCACCCTATCCCAGTAACCCCACCCAACACTAAGGGCAATTGTGGACACTAAGGGCAATTTAGCATGGCCAATCCACCTAACCTGCACTTCTTTGGACTGTGGGAGGAAACCAGAGCACCCGGAGGAAACCCACGCAGACACGGGGAGAACGTGCAGACTCCGCACAGACAGTGACCCAAGCCGGGAATCGAACCTGGGACCCTGGAGCTGTGAAGCAATTGTGCTGACCACTATGCTACCGTACTACTGATCTGTTTCTAGCGGGGAGTCCCACACTAGCGAGAGGCTGGTGTGCGGGAGTAAGAAAAAGGTGGAGTCTCCCGAGAGGAAGGGAGTACCTCGCAGATGTGGGGGGTAAACAGCAAGCCAGTGGGGACAAGATGCAATGGGCAAGGGGCGAGGGGACAGACAAGGAGGGTGAAGCAACAGGGGAAAGGGAAAAGGGAAGGGGTAACTGTACAGGCAGAGGGGCTGGTTGTAACAGGTCATACGTGGAGATGGTTGGAAAAAGGAATGTGACAGTGGCCATCTTGGATGGTCCATGAACAAAGGGAAACACCGATGTGCAGGGGCACGTCCACGAGGTATGTATAGCTAACCCCACAGGATGGTGGGACGGGACAGAAACACCTCAGCAGAATAGTCACCTGGAACGTCAGGGGACTCAACGGTGAAAAGATGCAGGGTCTTCGTCCATCTAAAAAGCCTGAAGGTTGGCAAAGCCTTCCTTCACAAGACATATTTGAGAGCGAAGGACCGACTGAGGATAAGGAAAAGCTGGATCGGACAGAATTACCAGGCGTGCTTTGACTCAAGTGCGAGGTGGGGTGGCCATACTGTTTAACAAAAGGACAGCCTTTACGGCGACGAACATGGTGATGGATCCAGGGGAACGACATGTAATGCTGAGCGAGACCCTGGAAGGGGCCCTGATGACTCCTGTGAATATATTCGCCCCATACTGGGGTGACATCGAGTTCATTCAGAAAGCATTGGCGGAGATCTCTGACCTTGACTCCCACCAACTAACCATTGGGGGGGGACTTCAACTGTCTGCAGGACCAAACGATAGACAAGTTCAGTAACAGATCCAGGCAAAATCTGGGATAGCGAAAGAACTAAACACCTTTATGGAGCAGATGGGGGAGTGGCCCTGTGGAGGTTAAATCATCCAAGGGGGAAGGCAGTTTCCTTCTTCTCCCCCATGCACAAACCTAACTCCCACATAGACTGCTTTGTAATGGACAAGTTGGTACTTCCAGGGGTGGTAGGGGCGGAATACTCTGCAATAGTAATCTCGGATCATGTGCCACACAACATGGACATGAAAGTGGAGTTGGGCCAGGACAAGCCCCCCCCCCCCCCCCCCCCCGCCCCCCCCCCCCCCCCCCCGCCCCATGGAGGCTGGACACAACCCTCCTCGCCAACTAGGCGTTCAGCAGAAAAATGTCATAAGCTGTCAATGGGTATGTAAACTGCAACCAAAATGGGAAGGCTTCACCCCAGATTCTGTGAGACACTGAAGGCAGTGATAAGGGAAGAAATAATAGCATGCAGGGCTCTTAAAAACATGAAAGAATGTGCTGCCAGGCAACGTCTGATTGACTCAAAACTGGAAGTGGATTGGCGGTACTCCACGACCCCAACCGTGGAGCTGCTGGCTGAGAGGAAAAAGCTACAAATGGAATTTGATCTGCTCTCCACTAGGAAAGCATTGAACCAGCTCCGCCAGACACGGGTGACCTTTTATCAACACGGGCCAAGGGCAGCCGCCTACTGACACACCAGCTGAGGAAGCAGATTGCAACGAGGGAGATAGCACAGTTAAGGGATGAGAACGGCAGGCCAGTCACAGCCAAATAAGATCAACGAGGCCTTCGCCACCTTCTACCAGATACTGTACACCTCCAAGCTCCCAAAGGGGGACTCGAAGATGAAACAGTTCCTCAACGAGCTGGACATCCAGCGATGGGGGAGGGAAAGAAACAGGGGCTGGAAGCACCGCATAGGGCTGTGGGAGGTCATGGGTGCATCGAGTCCATGCAGTCAGGGAAGGCACCGGGTGGGCAGCACGGTGGCACAGTGGATAGCACTGCTGCCTCATGGCACCGAGGTCCCAGGTTTGATCCCGGCTCTGGGTCACTGTCCGTGTGGAGTTTGCGTCGGTTTCATCCCCACAACCCAAAGATGTGCAGGGTAGGCGGATTGGCCATGCTGAGTTGCCTATTAATTGGAAAAAATGAATTGGGTACTCTAAATTTATTTTTTAAAAAGACAAGGACCCGACGGAGTGTAGGTCATACAGACCCATCTCACTCCTCAACACTGACGCCAAAGAAGGCTCTGGTGAGGCGACTCGAGAGTTTCCCGCCAGAGGTAATCACGGAAGATAAGACGGGGCTTGACCTGGGCAGGCAGCTAATAGGGAACATCCCATGCCTGCTGCACGTGGTTATGACCCCACCCAGGGAGGAGATACCAGAAGTGATCATCTCCCTAGACTCAGAAAAGGCCTTCAACAGAGTCGAATGGAGGGACCCCATGGAGGTCCTTGGGCCAGGGTTCACCTCGAGGGTGAAACTGGTATACAGTGCTCCCATGGCGTGCATAGAGGCAAACGTCACCAACTCTGAATATTTCCGACTACACAGAGGCACGAAGCAGGGATGTCTGTTGTCCCCACATCTGTTCTCCCTACCAATCGTGCCACTGGCTATCGCTCTCAGATCATTGAAGGCTGGAGAGGCATCCAGAGGGGAGTCAGCAAGCACAGAACCTCACTCTATGCAGGTGACCTGCTTCTCTATGTCCCAAACCTCCTAGTTAGCATGGGAAAGCTTTATGAGCTTCACTGAGCAAGAGTGACATCTTTCCCATGCTCCCCCAGCGGGGGAGAACCAGAGCTGGGAATGCTGCTGTTCAAACAGCCCAAACCAAGTTCCGATACTTGGGAATCCAGAAAGCTCATGACTGTATCCATATGTGGAACCTGTCCAGCCGAATGAAAAAGATAAAGAGAAACCTATGGTCTGGCAGGAGGACTGCAGGCAATAAAAACGAACATGCTGACTCTTCAAATCCCTCCCGACTTAATCCCCAACGCCTTCTTCACCAAGGTAGATAAGATAATTTTGGCATTTCTGTGGGCTGGAAAGAAAAACCATGATCTGTAGAAGTGACTTACAAAGAAAGCGTTGCATGGGAGGCCTTGCATTGCTGAAACTCCTATTCTACCTCTGGGCAGCAACCGCAGAAAGGGTGCTGGGGTGGCTGGGAGATCCCAAAGCAGAATGGATGCATTTGGAGGAGACCTTCAGTATTGGAAAGTCCATCCAAGCACTGGCCATGACTCCACTCCCAATCCCCCCAATCAAAACTCAAGGAATACGGTGGTGGTGGTCACGCTAAGGACCTGGAACCAACTCAGGCACCATTTCAAACTTGGTGACATGCCAGCTGCAGACCCCACCTGCAAAAACCATAAATTCACCCTGGCAAAAATAGACGCCACCTTCAAAACGTGGGGAAAGGACAAAGGGGTACGTGCAGACGGTAGAGTAGGAATCCTGGGGGAACTAACAGAGAAGCTCCAACTCCTAAAAGGGAATGAGTTGCGATACAATTGCGGGACTTCGTCTACGAGGAGACCACAAAATCCCCCCAATTACCCAGACACAGCCCACTGGACAGGCTGCCAGCGGCAGACAAATTAGGGATGGTAAATGCGCCTACATATACGGCCAAATGTTGGAACAGATGAGGGCTAGACAAGACACGAGAAAGATGGGAGGAGGAACTTGACATAGAGATAGGGGAAGAACTCAGGATCGAAGCACTGCACAGAGTGAACTCCACCTCCTCATGCGCAGGGCTGGGCCGAAAGCAGCTAAAGGCTGTGCACAGGGCTCACCTAACCAGGGCACTCATGACTGGGTTCTTCCTGGAGGTGGAGGACAAACGTGAACGGTGCCAAGGAGGTCTGGCCAACCACACCCACGTGTTCTGGTCCTACCCCAAGCTAGTCGGGTACTGGACCAGCTTTTCTGAGGCCATGCCCAGGGTAGTGAAGGTGAGCATGGAATCGTGCCCGCTAGTGGTGGTCTTTGAGGTGTCGGAATGCCAGAACTCTTTATGGGAAGGGGGCAGGTGCCTTAACCTTTGTCTCCCTGATTGCCCACTGGAGACTCCTGCTTGGGTGGAAATCAGCTGCGCCATTCAAGGCCGCCGACTGGCTGCCCAGCTCAGCGGAATTCCTCAGATTGGACAGAAAATTACCATCGGGGGTCGGAGGAAGGCTTCCACTATACATGGAGGCAATTCACCATCCTATTCGAGGACCTGCTCATGACCAGCAACTGGGGGGAGGGGGATGGCGGGGTCAGGGGGGAGCGGGAGAGGTCCAACTAGATGAAGGAAAAGAAGTGGGGGGGGGGAGAGTGAAGGAAGGAGAGTGAGAGAGGAGGCAGCATCTAAAACACAGGGGAAATATACACCACAGCATGGGGGGGGCCCACGAGCAGTGCTATTGAAGCACACCCCCCCAAAAAAAGGGCAAATTTTTCTGACGAGGCCTCATTATCCTTGATGGGCCTCTACCTAGTGTGATGAAATGAAAATCGCTTATTGTCACGAGTAGGCTTCAATGAAGTTACTGTGAAAAGCCCCTAGTCGCCACATTCCAGCGCCTGTCCGGGGAGGCTGGTACGGGAATCGAACCGTGCTGCTGACCTGCTTGGTCTGCTTTCAAAGCCAGCGATTTAGCTGAGTGAGCTAAACCAGCCCCGTGTACCAGACCAGTGTGCACAGCACACTGGGACCTTCTGCTCCACCACAAGGGACAACCGAGGGGGGAGCCATAAAGTTAGCAGGTCAGGCCCGATCCACCATCATAGGCCACACCAGTGAAATGTAAAGCACAGGTGCACAGTTTAACTGTATGGTGGTTAGTGGGAGTCGAAGGATGTAAAATACTTTTTTTTTATTTTAGAGTACCCAATTATTTTTTTTTCCAATTAAGGGGCAATTTAGCGTGGCCAATCCACCTACCCTGCACATGTTTGGGTTGTGGGGGTGAAACCCACACAGACATGGGGAGAATGAGCAAACTCGACACAGACAGTGACACAGGGCCGGGATTCGAACCCAGGTCCTCAGTGCCGTAATCCCAGTGCTAACCACTGCACCACATGCCGCCTATAAATTATTTATTTATGTTGCCATATCTATTTCTGCATTATCTTTTAATTACTTTGAGCATATTCCTATTATATCTATGATAATGGCGTAGCCTGTTTATACTTTATGTTATGTTTGTCACAAGTGTGTATTTGGATTCTACTGTTAATATGCTTTTCTATCTTTTTCCCTCTGTTATAAATAAAAATGAATATCTTCAATAAAATAACTTTTTTTTTACAAAAAGTTCAATGGTGAAGCCCAACCAAACGTGGAACATTTCCCAAACCTGGGGCGACACCTATCATCTAAAGCTGACATTGATGCAGAGATCCAAGATGGTATCCCAGAGAGCTACCATCAATGCTGTCTCAGAGGGATTGTCCACATCAGCTGGGAGGACAGGTGTACTAACATTGAATGAGTCAAGCGCACTAGCATTGAGGCCATAATCATCCGAAACCAACTCTGCTAGTCATGTGCTGAGGATGTCGCAGTCCCAACTGCCAAAGCAAACCATTACCGCCCAGGTCAAGGAGGGTTCCCAAATAAGAGGACAAAGGAAGTGCTTCAAAGACACCCTGAAGGCTTACCTCAAGAAATGCAACCTAAATGTCAATGGCTGGGACACCCTTGTTTAGATGATACCTACTTGGACGAACCTCCTGATTGAAGGGACACAATTCTTCAAGAACACCCGACGCCAAGAGGAGGCCCGGAAAAGGAGCCTGAGGAACGAATACACATGATCCAGAGTCTAGGGACCGATCCTACCTCCCGAAAACACCTGCCAAGTGTATGGTCGAAGATGCGGCTCTAGCATAGATCCTTACAGCGCAGAAGGAGGCCATTCGGCCCATCGAATCTGCACCAATCCTCTGAAAAAGAGCCCCACCTAGACTCATTCTCCTGTCCTATCCCTGTAACTCCAAATTAACCTGCACATCTTTGGACTTTGAGAAGAAACCAGAGACAGGAGTAGAACATGCAAAGTACACACAGACAGTCATCCAAGGCCGGAATTGAACCCGAGTCCCTGCATTATGAGGCAACAATGCTAACCACTGTGCCACATGGACTCATCAGCCATGCAAGGACCCACAGAGCCCAATACCAATAACAAGGAGTTTCTAAGGTGGACAGTCATACTCGATGGTGAGTGATCGCCAAAGAAGAAGTGGGCAAGAAAAAACTTGAGATGTTGCTTCATTTATTTGGCTGTTGCAATTTAAAGGAGAATCCAGCAACATAACAATGAGGAGCAGGGACTTTAAAAGGAGCATTTGAGAGAATGCAAGCCGCGAGCCCTCAGGTTGTCACACTGCTTCATAATGGTTTTATTGGTCAGAGGAAAAAGCAGGAGTGCTAAACAGAAGGCACTGATTTAAGGTCATTGACAAAAAAATCATAGGTCAGGTGAGGGAAATGTTTTTACTCAGCAAGCTGTTATGATCTGGAATACACTGTCTGAAAGGACGGTGGAGGTAGATTCACTGGAATGCACTGTCTGAAAGGACATTGGAGGTAGATTCACTGGAATGCACTGTCTGAAAGGACGGTGGAGGTAGATTCACTGGAATGCACTGTCTGAAAGGATGGGTGAGGTAGATTCACTGGAATGCACTGTCTGAAAGGACATTGGAGGTAGATTCACTGGAATGCACTGTCTGAAAGGACGGTGGAGGTAGATTCACTGGAATGCACTGTCTGAAAGGACATTGGAGGTAGATTCACTGGAATGCACTGTCTGAAAGGACGGTGGAGGTAGATTCACTGGAATGCACTGTCTGAAAGGACGGTGGAGGTAGATTCACTGGAATGCACTGTCTGAAAGGATGGGTGAGGTAGATTCACTGGAATGCACTGTCTGAAAGGACATTGGAGGTAGATTCACTGGAATGCACTGTCTGAAAGGACATTGGAGGTAGATTCACTGGAATGCACTGTCTGAAAGGACGGTGGAGGTAGATTCACTGGAATGCACTGTCTGAAAGGACGGTGGAGGTAGATTCACTGGAATGCACTGTCTGAAAGGACATTGGAGGTAGATTCACTGGAATGCACTGTCTGAAAGGACGGTGGAGGTAGATTCACTGGAATGCACTGTCTGAAAGGACGGTGGAGGTAGATTCACTGGAATGCACTGTCTGAAAGGATGGGTGTGGTGAATGTAATATATGAATGTATATAATAATTCACACTGTTATTGTCAGCGCAGTAGCGCCATCCTACCACTAGGGGGAGTAGCGCTGGGAGCACTGAGGAACTTGTACTGGGCTCCACCTTTGGTTCCGCCCACGACTCCTCCCACTACTGCAGCTGTATAAGTATCCGTGTCCAGAGTCAGCCTGGGTCACTTCGAGTTCATCAACAGGTAACAGACTGGCTCTGAAGTAAGTTGATTAAAGCCTAGATTCACTTCGGAAACACGTGTCTGATGAATTGATGGTTCCATCAATTTCATCGACTTAAAACAGTAAAGATCGATTATGGAACCGGCCCACAAGCCTGGACGCCTGGAACTCAACCCGCAGGATGCAGAGGCTAAAGAAATCTTCTCCCACTGGATCCGGTGCTTCAAGGCCTACCTGGCCGAAGCAAGCACAGCTAAACTACAGAGGATCAGAAGCTGAGTCTACTGCACGCGAGGGTGAGCCATAGAATCTCAACGCAACTAAACTCGGCCAGTTCATATACTGCGGCGCTAGCAGTTCTCGAAAAAATGTATGTAAGGCCAATTAATGATGTTTACGCTCGCCATGTGTTTACAACTCGCCGTCAGCGGCCTACGGAATCGCTCGCAGAATTCCTAAGAGAACTTAACAATTTATCCAATGACTGTAATTACCAAGCGGTTACCGCGGCTGAACACAAGGAATTGGCAGTACGCGATGTTTTTGTAGCGGGCCTCAGGTCTAACTATGTGCGCCAATGACTGCTGGAAAAGGGGGCCCAGGACTTAGAAAAGACTGTGGAAGCAGCGACCACGATGGAGGTCTCTTTCCGCAGCCTTAACTCGTTCCCCGCGGGCCCCGCGACCCCATCATGGGCCCCCGACCAGCGACTCCCCCAGGCCTGTGCTACATGGTCGCCCAGCCACCATGCTGCCCCAGCCAGCCACTATGCTGCCCCAGCCTGCCATTTCTGCGGCCAGAACCAGCACCCGCGGCAGTACTGCCCGGCCAGCAACGCGACCTGCAGCAGCTGCGGGCGAAAAAGGCACTTCGCTAGAGTGTGCCTTGCTAAAAGGGCCCCAGCTTCCAACTCCCCAGCGACTCGCAGTAACCGCTGCCCGCACTCTCAGCCCCGCGGAGCCGGAAACGCTGCGGCCTATGCCCCGACTCTGCCCCCTCCAGCCACGTGCAACTTATGGGGGGGCCGCCATCTTGGAAAACCTCCGCCACGCGGCCGGCCACGTGCGACTCATGGGGGCCGCCATCTTGGAAGCCATCTTCCTCGCTGCCCGCCACGTGCGAATCATGGGGCTGCCATCTTGGACGCCATCCTCCGCCACGTGCGATCCACGGGCCCGATCAGCATCTCCGCGCTCGGACAACTCAGCGGAGGAATTCGAAGAAGACTACGAACTCAGAGGGCAGTCATCACGGGGCCACTCCAGCACAGCTGATCGAGTCGCCGACTACCCGCAACTCAGCGCGGTCATCCTTGACCAATCCAGACCAAAGAACCTACGAAACTCAATGGCAGAGGTCCACATCAACGGGTACAAAACGCCATGCCTCTTCGACTCTGGGAGCACAGAGAGCTTCATACATCCAGACCTGGTAAGACGCTGTTCGCTCCCGTTTTCCCCGCGCAGCAAACTATCGCGCTCGCTTTTGGCTCCCACTCGGTCCAGATCCACGGGCGCACCGCCGCGACACTCACAATCCGAGGCACTAGTTACTCGAAGTTTAAACTCTACGTTTTGCCCGAACTCTGCGTGCCACTCTTATTAGGCCTAGACTTCCAGTGTAGCCTCAAGGGCCTCACCCTCAGCTTCAGAGGGCCCCTGCCCCCACTCACGATCTGCAGCCTCGCTACGCTGCGAATCCCACCCCCTCCTCTCTTTGCCAATCTCACTAAGGACTGTAAACCCATAGCCACTCGTAGCAGGCGGTATAGCCTGCAGGATAGGGTATTTATCAGAGCAGAGGTCCGAAGGCTACTCAGTGAGGGGGTTATAGAGGCCAGCAATAGTCCTTGGAGAGCTCAGGTGGTGGTCGTTAAGACCGGAGAAAAATTCCATATGGTGGTCGACTACAGTCAGACCATTAATAGGTTTACGCTCCTCACGCGTTACCCCTCTCCAGGATTGCAGACATGGTAAACCAGATCGCCCAGTACCGGCTCTTCTCCACGGTGGATCTGAAGTCTGCATACCACCAGCTCCCAATCCGTCCGGAGGACCGCCACTACACGGCATTCGAGGCCGATGGCCGCCTCTTCCATTTCCTCCGGGTCCCCTTCGGCGTCACTAATGGGGTCTCAGTGTGCCAACGAGCAATGGACCGAATGGTGGACCAGTACGGGCTGCGGGCCACGTTTCCGTACTTGGACAATGTCACCATCTGCGGCTATGACCAGCAGGACCACGACGCCAACCTTCACCGATTTCTCCACACTGCCCAGAAACTCAACCTCACATACAACAAGGAGAAATGCGTTTTCGGCACATCCAGACTAGCCATCCTCGGCTATGTCGTGGAAAACGGAGTCCTGGGCCCCGACCCGGACCGTATGCGCCCCCTCTTAGAACTCCCTCCCCCTCATTGTCCCAAGGCCCTCAAACGGTGCTTGGGATTCTTTTCTTACTACGCCCAGTGGGTCCCTCAATATGGGGACAAAGCCCGCCCACTCTTTAGGACCACACGATTTCCCCTGTCAGCCGAGGCATGCCAGGCCTTCGACGGCATCAAGGAGGACATCGCCAAAGCGGCCATGCGGGCGGTGGATGAATCCACCCCATTTCAGGTAGAGAGCGACGCCTCAGAGGTAGCTCTAGCAGCCGCGTTAAATCAGGCAGGAAGACCCGTTGCATTTTTCTCCCGTACCCTCTCGGCTTCAGAATTCCGACACTCCTCAGTCGAGAAAGAAGCACAAGCCATTATGGAGGCTATCCGTCACCATCGCAGGTAGGAGGCTCACCCTCATCACCGACCAAAGATCGGTTGCCTTCATGTTCGACAACTCGCAATTCTGAGGTGGAGGATCGAACTCTCCACCTGCAATTATGATATCAAATATCGACCCGGGAAGCTCAACGAGCCTCCGGATGCCCTATCCCGTGGGACATGTGCCAGTGCACAGATCGACCGATTAAAAAGTATCCACAATGACCTCTGCCACCCGGGGGTCACCCAGCTCGCCCACTACAACAAGACCCGAAACCTGCCTTTCTCCAACGAGGAGGTAAAAGCGGTCACCAGGGACTGCCCGATCTGTGCGGAGTGCAAACCGCACTTCTATAGACCAGACAGGGCCCACCTGGTCAAGGCTTCTAGGCCCTTTGAACGCCTCGCAATCGATTTCTAAGGGCCACTCCCCTCAACTAACAAGAACATCTACTTCTTAAACGACGTAGACGAGTTCTCCCGCTTTCCATTCGCTATCCCGTGCCCCGACATGACCTCCCACTCAGTCATTAGGACCCTGCATAGCATCTTCACTCTGTTTGGTTTCCCCAGCTACGTACACAGCGACCGGGTTCGTCCTTCATGAGCGATGAGCTGCGTCAGTACTTGCTCGAAAAGGATATTGCCTCGAGCAGGACTACCAGCTACAACCCCAGGGGGAACGGGCAGGTGGAAAGGGAGAACACGACGGTCTGGAAGACCGTCCTACTGACCCTCCGGTCTAGAAATCTCCAAGTCTCCCAGTGGTAGGAAGTCCTCCCAGACGCGCTCCACGCTATTAGGTCCCTCTTGTGTACGGCGACCAACCAGACCCCTCACGAGAGGCTCTTCATTTTTTCGAGGGGCACAACCACGGGGGTCTTACTTCCGGCATGGCTGAGGACGCCGGGCCCCGTACTCCTGAGGAAACACGTCAGGGGGCACAAAACCGACACCTTTGTTGAGAAGGTGCGCCTGCTCCACTGCAACCCCCAGTACGCATTCGTAGAGTTCCCTGACGGCCGTCAGGACACAGTATCCCTCCGAGATCTGGCACCCGCCAGATCCAGCGCCCCCTCTACCCCCACAGAAGGACCTCTCACCCTACACCCCATGCTGCCGCCCCCTTGCGCTCCCGAGCCCACAAGCTCGCTCCACCAGTCCTGCGCACCCACGCCGGCCAGCCACCAGCGCCCCCAGTCCTTGGACGAACCAGGAGAGTATGAAGTTCGAAGACAACCCTCCCTGGAGTCCGCCATCGTACCCCACCACACTACACCCGTCCAGCCACCGCAAGAGTCTGCAACCCCGGTGCTCCGCAGGTCTCAGCGGACAATCCGACTGCTGGACAGACTGTCGTTATAGACTAGACCACCACCCCACCGGACTTGATTTTTTTGCAGGGGGTGAATGTGGCGAATGTAATATATGAATGTATATAATAATTCACACTGTTATTGTAAGCGCAGTAGCGCATCCTACCACTAGGGGGAGTAGCGCTGGGAGCACTGAGGAACTTGTACTGGGCTCCACCTTTGGTTCCGCCCACGACTCGTCCCCCTAGTGCAGCTGTATAAGTATCCTTGTCCAGAGTCAGCCTGGGTCACTTCGAGTTCATCAACAGGTAACAGGCTGGCTCTGAAGTAAGTCGATTAAAGCCTAGATTCACTTCGGAAACACGTGTCTGATGAATTGATGGTTCCATCAATGGGTGAGGTAGATTCACTGGAATGCACTGTCTGAAAGGATGGGTGAGGTAGATTCACTGGAATGCACTGTCTGAAAGGACGGTGGAGGTAGATTCACTGGAATGCACTGTCTGAAAGGATGGTGGAGGTAGATTCACTGGAATGCACTGTCTGAAAGGACGGTGGAGGTAGATTCACTGGAATGCACTGTCTGAAAGGACGGTGGAGGTAGATTCACTGGAATGCACTGTCTGAAAGGTCGGTGGAGGTAGATTCATTGGAATGCACTGTCTGAAAGGACGGTGGAGGTAGATTCACTGGAATGCACTGTCTGAAAGGACGGTGGAGGTAGATCCACTGGAATGCACTGTCTGAAAGGACGGTGGAGGTTGAATCACTGGAATGCACTGTCTGAAAGGACGGTGGAGGTAGATTCACTGGAATGCACTGTCTGAAAGGACGGTGGAGGTAGATCCACTGGAATGCACTGTCTGAAAGGACGGTGGAGGTTGAATCACTGGAATGCACTGTCTGAAAGGACGGTGGAGGTAGATTCACTGGAATGCACTGTCTGAAAGGACGGTGGAGGTTGAATCACTGGAATGCACTGTCTGAAAGGACGGTGGAGGTAGATTCACTGGAATGCACTGTCTGAAAGGACGGTGGAGGTAGATTCACTGGAATGCACTGTCTGAAAGGACGGTGGAGGTAGATTCACTGGAATGCACTGTCTGAAAGGATGGGTGAGGTAGATTCACTGGAATGCACTGTCTGAAAGGACGGTGTAGGTAGATTCACTGGAATGCATTGTCTGAAAGGACGGTGGAGGTAGATTCACTGGAATGCACTGTCTGAACATAAGAACTTAGAGCAGGAGTAGGCAATTCAACCCCTGGAGCCTGCTACGCCATTGAATATGATCATAGCTGATCTTATCTCAGCCTCATCTCCACATTCCTGCCCGCTCCCCATAATCCTTCATCCCGCAACTAATTTTTAAAAATAAATATTTTTATTAGCTATTTCAAAACGTTTTTATATCATTTACATTACACATATTTAACTAACATTTAACAATCTATCCCTCAACCCGAAAACAATTGATCAACTAACTACCTCCCCTTTTAGCTGCTCACTGAGGCTAATTCCTTAAAGTGAGACATAAATGGACACCATCTCCTCATTCCCTCTTGAGCTAAATTTAGCCTTCTCTAGGCTCAGAAACTCCATTAAGTCTCCCAGCCGTACTGATGCACAGGGTGGAGAAACTGACCTCCAATCCAATAGGATCTGTCTCCTCACCACCAGGGAGGCGAAGGCCAAGACATCTGCCCCACTCCTGTTTGGAGCTCTGGCAAGTTCAACACCCTGTATATATGACCCCAGGGAGACTGGGTTCTAGGTCCAACTGTTACACTGTCGACATGGTGCTAAAGAAAGTGCCCCAGAGCTTCCTCACTTGTATTATTGCCAACCTCGTGTATGTGGTTGATGCATTTACCCTTCCCTGGCACCTTGGCACTGCCACTCTGCCATGATGCCCACTTCCAGGGTGCCTGAGTGGCAGTGCCAATGTGCCAAATGTCAGGGCCTGGGAGGGTCAGGCTCAGGACAGGAGGGATGAGCGCTGGTTTGAAGGGTGGGTGGGTGAAGGGCAGATATGAAAAGACCTCCAGAAGGTCGGGGGTGAAGGGTGGGGGTCCTGGAAGGGAGAAGGGATGAAGATGGGCAAGGGAAAGCCTGAAAAGAGGGGCCCCTCAGGGACCCCAAAGCTGGGTGTCCTCACTTGGGGGGGTGTGGGATAATGCCATGTGTAGGGGGGGATGACATTATCTGTGGGTGAGGGGTGTGGGAGACCCTCAAGCTGACTTCAAGATCAGGGCATTCTTTCAAAATGGTGGCCTGATCTCTGAGGAGTTGGTCTGGCCGGTGAGTTCAGCTCCACAGTGGTCAAAATAATTCTAAGTGTGGGCTAGCCTGAAGAGAAACACCCCAGGGCCCAAAAAAGTGACTAAGTGTGGTTAGACAGCGGTGGGGAACTTGTCAACAGAGCCAGGGAGAAATCTCCAGCTAAACCCCCCTAAATGACACTTAGAAACTCTTCCATTAAATTGCTCCGTTTGAAAGGAAATTGCATAAATGCTCAAAAGGGAAAGAGCAGTGGAGTAGGGCCAACTAAATACCTCTACCAAAAAGAGCAGTGCAGGAATGAAGGACTGAATGGATTTCTGCCATGTTGTACTGTATTATTGTACTATGATAGTATTCACACCTTCTTCCTTTTTCTGCAAGTGCTCCTTCATTCATGAACATAACATGAAGTGAAACAGTAAAAACCTCACATGAATAAACAGTAGCAAGTCAGTGACACCTTTTTTCACACAGGTTACAGAATGCTCACTGTTACCTTGGGTTCATGGAGATCACAAGTAGAGGACCTCAAACTGTTTACATACTCTGAAAGAAGGAAGCGACCCAGACAGTAGAGGAAAATCCAGTCTCTAACTTTTAACCCTGTATGAGGAGCAACCCCGAGGACCTGTTGAAGAGGCATAAGGGAATAGTTGTGGGAGATTGTCAGGTATCAGGGCACAACCTGGTTGATTCTCAGGTTCATATTTTCCTGTCTCTTGAGTTCATGTGGCTCACATGTAAGCTGTCACCACAAAAGTAAGGAACTGGCTAAAGGGACACACTTCGTTGACTGAAGAGACAGAAGACTCTTAGGAGATCCGTTAGACGCTGATCCCACATTGAATTAAAGGCTACTTGTAAAATATACATATGGACAGTGGATGTGTCATTCCAGTCCTTGGTGTAGGTGAACAGGAGTGGAGGTATCCTCTACTGACAAGGGATCAGGAGACCCTCTGGGCACACATTCAGAAGACAATCAGAGCAGCTAGATGTGCCCAACAGCATAGCCCCAAGGACCTGAGTACGGTGCTACAGAAAGTTAAATGGCTGCAGGCCAGTGGTCAAAATCAGCGAATGCATTCTTGCAAACCATGTCCTTCCAACTCAGTCACTAGCCTCACACATTACTCCATTCATCAGGCCCCCACTCCTTTCAGTCACCTACCAACAATTTCCATCAATCACGATTCATACCCAACAATCATAGTTTCACCTCACCCTTACATACTTAGCACTGCTGCAAACTTTACACCCATATTTCTCAGCTATCACACACTGTCACTTATTCAACCATGATCGACACATCATACCAAGACTTCGCACAGCGCAGTAACACTCTTACCTCTCTCTTGCAAGATAACTTTGCATGCATTTGGAGGCAGTAGTGTGGGAACAGGCACAGCCACGTGTTGCAATCCAGAGGAATGAGTTGGTGGTCATCATCATTGGTCCAGTCATCGCTGAGGCTGTGGTCAGTGTGGTTGAAACAATCAAAGTTGATGGCATGCTCATATGTAAGCCTCCTTCAACATGTCTCCTCTAACACATCCATTGCTCTTTGATTTACAAGCTGCAGATGGTGTAAGCATGCACCTCTTGCTTTTCACCCCTGCCCTACAACACTACCGTCATACCATTCTGCAGTCAGATAGCCAAGAACTGCAACCAGTTGAGCAGTGAAGCAGAAGCAAAAAATGCAAGAGTAAGAAGAGACTGATGACAGGCGACACGGTGGTGCAATGGTTAGCACTGCTGCCTCATGCCGCCGAGGACCCGGGTTCGAACCCGGCCCCGGGTCATTGCCAGTATGGAGTTGCACATTCTCCCCATGTCTGTATGGGTCTCATCCCCACAAACCAAAAAAGATGTGCAGGGTAGGTCGATTGGCCACGCTAAATTGCCCCTTAATTGGGAAAAAAAATCATTAGATACTCTAAGTTAAGAAAAGGAAAAGACTGATGACGAGGAAGAAAAACCATCACTCACTCTCACACTTGTAACCACCAGCTCAAAGCATGTCATTTATAGGGTAATAGAGAGGCAAGATTTGTATCTGGCCAGACATCGGATATGAGTAACCTACGAGCAGAGCAGGGGCAAAAGTGGTGCTGGTGCTAAGCTGGTGCTGGAGGACAAGATTGCACCCAAGTTTTGCTGCAGAAGATTCAGGTGTACACTTTGATGGAGAAGGCTTGAGAAGAAGGCTGGCAGTGTGCATAATGGTATATATAGTACATTGGCAGGCTATCCAGAAAGGCTACAGTCGATATGAAGAAGTCCCTGGGCAGAGCTTAGAGCTCATTCTTTCCAGCATGTAAGTGGGGCCAACTCCTTTAGCATCCTTGTGAATCCTATTATTAGACAGCCTGATGAGTAATGTTTCAACTTCTATTGCAGCACAAACAAAAGCCATCTAATGTCTGACTGCTCCCATGCAATTCAGACCACCAGCATTCAGCATCTATCAGGAGAGAAACAGAGTTAACATTTTGAGTCATAGGCCCTTTTTCAGAACCTCTTTTCCTTCCTTTAACACTCTCTATAAAACCTATCACTTTGACCAATCTTTTAGCCATATGCCCTAATATTACGTTCTGTTCCTTGGTGTCTAACTTTGCTTCATAGTGCTGCAGGATGGGCGGCATGGTGATGCAATGGTTAGCACTGCTGCCTCACGGTGCCGACGGCCCCGGTTCAATCCCAGGTTGCTGTCTGTGTGGAGTTTGTACATTCTCCCCGTTTCTGCATGGGTCTCAACCCACAACCCAAAGATGTGCAGGGTAGGTGGATTGGCCACATTAAATTGCCCCTTCATTGGGGGGGGGGGGGGGGGAAACCATTTTTTAAAAATGTTCCAGGAAAGCATCTTGGGCTGCTTCATCGTGTTAAAGGTGTGGTACAAATATAAGTTGTTTGTGCAATTTTCCAAATTCTTCTCCAAAATTGACATTTTTTGTGTTCTTTGTCTCCCTCAGAAGATTACATGACTGCGTTGGTGGGGGAGGAGAAGGGTGTGCAGAAGTGAAACCATGCCATGGCGAGCATGAAGAACCCAGAGTGGAGATAAGAGGGAAATTAGAAAAAGGTGCAAGTTCAGGATTAGTGAAAGCTGCTTTCTGACATTCCTGACTGTCTGGTGCAAAGTAATTGGGGCATGCATCATCACAAACTGGATTTGTATCCTGCAGGAACTGGAATCAAAAAGTTTTATTTGGTAGGTGCTGGTGACATTTTGCAAGGAACTCCTAGAAATAAAAATGCTGAAAACCTTCTCACACCTTCATTGTAATTCAGCATCAACTGTGTCTAGGCAATAGAAATAACAATGAAATACTCCGAATCTTCTTAATTACGCTTCCGGTCATGTGTGTGTGTGTGTGTGTGTGATTGGCACTGATCTTTGCAAGGGTCCCAGCTGGGAAGGAGATGGCAGGGGTGGGAAGGGGGATTAAGGCAATTCTACAATGCTAATTGTTGTTTCCAACAACTGCATGTGAGAATCATTCAATCCATTGTGGATTGAGATCTGTGATTTGCTGTTCGAACAAGCAAATCTATTTGAAACTTGCTTATATATTCCATCTTTGCCAAATGTTCTCCTTTTTTTGGGAGGCATTGGCCTTTTGCAGATTCCATGAAAGGTCGTCATCCTCTGGTCCCTTACCAATTTGTCTTTGCTAGTATGATGAACGTTGAAATCTGAGCCGCAACATTCAGAGGCGGCGCAATAGGACCCAATTCTGTTGCATCTGTCTTGAAACCAATGGACATCAAGGGGGATCCTCAGGTGGTGATCCTCAGGATAAATCACCAACAGTCAGCTCTCCTCTCAATAGGGAAAGCAACGTATGGTCATCTCGAAGGATGGCAACTTTATGTCAAAGGTATCATGGGGGCGGCACGGTGCCACAGTGGTTAGCACTGCTGTCTCACAGCGCCGAGGTCCCAGGTTTGACCCCCGCTCTAGATCACTGTCCCTGAGTTTGCACATTCTCCCCATGTTTGCGTGGGTTTGGCCCCCACAACCCAAAAGATGTGCCGGGTATGTGGATTGGCCAGGCTAAATTGCCCCTTCTTTGGAAAAAATGAGTTGGGCACTCTAAATGTATTTTTTTTTTTAACATATTATGTAAATACCAGTAGCTGTTTCTCCAACTTACTAGGGGCTGGTTTAGCACAGTTGTCGAAACAGCTGGCTTGTAACGCAGAACAATGCCAGCAGCGCAGGTTCAATTCCCATACTGGCCTCGCAAAACAGGCACCAGAATGTGGCGACTATGGGCTTTTCACAGTAACTTCATTGAAGCCGACTTCAATGTAAGCCCTGCTAATGGATAGCATGGTAGCATAGTGGTTAGCACAATTGCTTCACCAGGGTCCCAGGTCGATTCCCAGCTTGGGTCACTGTCTGTGCGGAGTCTACACGTTCTCCCCGTGTGTGCGTGGGTTTCCTCTGGGTGCTCCGTTTTCCTCCCACAGTCTAAAGATGTGCAGGTTAGGTGGATTGGCCATGCTAAATTGTCCTTAGTGCCCAAAATTGCCCTTAGGGTGGAGTTACTGGGTTACGGGGATAGGGTGGGGGTGTGGGCTTGGGTAGGGTGCTCTTTCCAAGAGCCGGTGCAAACTTGATAGGCGGAATGGCCTCCTTCTGCACTGCAAATTCTATGATATTTGCGACGATAAGTGATTATTATTATATACTAGTTGAGTGATGTTGGCTTGCAGGTAATAATGATCCAGTTCATGGGTCTCAAAATTGTCACCCTGGGCACCTGTTGCTTTAACAATCCAATTTCAGTAGAAAGTGTACATCAGTCTGCTGAAAATTTGGATCTTACTTTGCTGCAATAAATAAAGTGAACTAACAGCGTCCAGTTATTTCAGGATGTAGAAAGAAAGAAAGACTTGCATTTACATAGCATTTTCATGGCCACCGGGCATCTCAAAGCACTTACAGCCAATGGAGTACTTTTGAAATGTAACGTAGGAGGACCATAAATGGCCTTGGACAGAAATATACGGCGACGGGCGGCATGTTGCGCAGTGGATAGCACTGGGACTGCAGTGCTGAGGACGCGGGTTCGAATCCCGGCCCTGGGTCACTGTCCGTGTGGGGTTTGCACATTCTACCCATGTCAGCGTGGGTTTCACCCCCACAACCCAAAGATGTGAGGTTAGGTGGATCGGCCATGCTAAATTGCCCCTTAATTGGAAAAAAAATGAATTGAGTACACTAAATTTATATTAAAAAAGAGAAATGAACGGCGACTGTACATTGTAATCACATGGCCAAATCCAAGACAACAAAGGAAAAATGGGCAGCATGGTAGCATAGTGGTTAGCACTGTGGCTTCACAGCACTAGGATCCCAGGTTCGATTCCCTGCTGGGTCACTGTCTGTGCGGAGTCTGCACGTTCTCCCCGTGTCGGCGTGGGTTTCCTCCGGGTGCTCCGGTTTCCTCCCACAGTCCAAAAACGTGCAGGTTAGGTGGTTTGGCCATGATAAATTGCCCTTAGTGACCAAAAAGGTTGGGAGGCATTATTGGGTTACGGGGATAGGGTGGAAGTGAGGGCTTAAGTGGGTTGGTGCAGACTTGATGGGCCGAATGGCCTCCTTCTGCACTCTATGTTCTATACCTGCCGCCATACTAAATAGTTGACGGCTCTTTACCACAACAGTTCTCCTGGCTTTTAACTTGGCTGCTACCTCTGCTCCTGGCTTTGTAAAACTTCATGTAATATAAAGTGATAATAAATCGGCGGAGTTTAGAAAGGTCACCATGGTTCCTAGTCAATAAACGTATCAGAGCAAAGATTTTGGTTAATTTGGTTAATTTTGTACTACTTAAACAATGTGTTTTAGCACAGGTACAGCGTCGTCTGCAGCACAGGCTAAAGCCAAAACTGCAGTATAAAAAGTGAGCTCCTCGCTGTGTGTCATCTTACTCATTGTCCGAGGTTATTTGGAGAATGTGGCCTCACACAAGTAACAATATACACTCACTCCACAAAGTTCATCTTTAAAAAAACAGGGTGCATCATATTTCAGACTGCTGAATTCACATATTTATAATTCAGAATTGCTTAATGATAAAGGCAGCATGTGTCCATGCTAAACCTATTAGAATGTTTACGATGTACTTATCAGAGCTCACAGTCACAGTGGCAGCTAAGGTGCTCACACAGCTCAGAAAGGTCAGCTGCAGCTCCTGTCTGTGACAACAGCCAGCGACTGACTCCAACTGAACCAAAAACACTTGGCAGTCAGGTTACATCTGTGTAGACAAAAATAAAACTTGGAGGGCAGCACAGTGGTGCAGTGGTTAGCGCTGCGTCACGGCGCCGAGGCCCTGGGTTCGATCCCGGTCCCGGGTCACTGTCCGTGAGGAGTTTGCTCATTCTCCCTGTGTCTGTGTGGGTCTCACCCCACAACCCAAAGAGATGTGCAGGTTAGGTGGATTGGGCACACTAAATTGCCATTTAATTGGGAAAAGAAATAATTGGGTTCTCTAAATTTATATTAAAAATAAAACTTTGGTCCATGATCTCCTCTTTCCAGAACGTTGTACCTGGGAGGTGCCCCAGAAGATGCACTGAAAGACCTCCCCACTCCCAAGGAAGTCCCCACTCAAGGATTGCCTGGAAAGTTTAAACATCGGTTGAGTAATTTCATTTCTGGAGATTTCAGGTAGTTCCGGCTGTCTAATCAGGAAAGGTTATAAGAGGGCAGCACGGTGGCCTAGTGGTTAGCACAACCGCCTCACGGCGCTGAGGCCCCAGGTTCGATCCCAGCTCTGGGTCACTGTCCGTGTGGAGTTTGCACATTCTCCCCGTGTCTGCGTGGGTTTCGCCCCCACAACCCAAAAACGTGCAGATTAGGTGGATTGGCCACGCTAAACTGCCCCTTAATTGGAAAAAATAATTGGGTAATCTAAATTTATAAAAAAAAAGGAAAGGTTATAAGAACAAAAAACACTTCAAACTCCAAGGTAACTATAGTACAGAGCACCCGCACCCATCCCCCCACTGCCAACTGAGCTCTACAGGACCCCCTTGACTACCCCAACCCTCGACTATCTTCCTGACCAGCCAACTATGCCCCTACTCCCAACTATTCCCCAAACCACCAACTATCCTTCCAAATTCTCCTGATGTGGAGATGCCGGCGTTGCACTGGGGTGAGCACAGTAAGAAGTCTTACAACACCAGGTTAAAGTCCAACATGTTCGTTTCAAACACTAGCTTTTGGAGCACTGCTCCTTCCTCAGGTGAATGAGAGGTATGTTGAGGTATGTTGAGGTACCTCTCCATTCACCTGAGGAAGGAGCAGTGCTTCAAAAACTAGTGTTTGAAACACATCTGTTGGACTTTAACCTGGTGTTGTAAGACTTCTTATCAAACTCTCCTGACTACCCTGCTCAATTACCCCCCGACAATGTCCGACTACCCTCCCAACTACCTGACTACCCTCCCAACACCCTTACTATCCTTACGATCCCTAACTACCCTCCTGACTTATCTGGCTATCCTTCTGATCCCCTGATATCCTCCCGACCCCGACTGCTGTACTCAACTGAAGGCCCTAGGAATTCACTGCACAACATTGTTCTCACCTGACCCGAGTTGGAAGGTTGGGCCTGCAGTTGCATTTCAGTTTAAGTAAAAAGGAGCAGAGTAGCATTCCTACTACTCGGAAGTCCTGACCCTTGATTAACATTCCAAGTTTGTATCTTTTATCAAAATCCCCTAAAATTAGGGCAGCACGGTGGCCTAGTGGTTAGCACAGCTGCCTCACGGCGCCGAGGTCCCAGGTTCGATCCCAGCTCTGGGTCACTGTCCGTGTGGAGTTTGCACATTCTCCCCGTGTCTGCGTGGGTTTCGCCACCACAACCCAAAAATGTGCAGAGTAGGTGGATTGGCCACGCTAAATTGCCCCTTAATTGGAAAAAATAATTGGGTAACTTAAATTTATAAAAACAAAAAACAAAAACAAAAAATCCCCTTAAATTCAGACATGTAAATGTACGGTAATAAATAATATTGGGGGTGACATGTGGTGCAGTGGTCAGCACTGGGACTGCGGCGCTGAGGACCCGGGTTTGAATCCCAGCCCTGGGTCACTGTCTGTGTGGAGTTTGCACATTCTCCCCGTGTCTGCGTGGGTTTCCGCCCCCACAACCCAAAGATGTGCAGGTTAGGTGGATTGGCCACGCTAAATTGCCCCTTAATTGGAGAAAAAATAATTGGGTACTCTAAATTTATTTTTTTATTTTTTAAAAAAGGAATTGCTTTGAAATACATCATCAAATGACATAACTAATTATTTTTTAAAATAATAATGGAGTTCGGTTGAGACCCCTTCCACAGTCAGGTAACCTCCTGCCCAAAGTAGAAGAATGAAAATTAATATTTTTTGCTGGAGTTTTTGAATACTGGGAGCAACAAATTTTTGCAGACCTCAGTCAGAAGGGGGAAGGGAGGGATGCAGCACGGTGGCACAGTGGTTAGCACTGCTGCCTCACGGCACTGAGGACCCGGGTTCGATCCCGGCCCCGGATCACTGTCCGTGTGGAGTTTGCACATTCTCCCCGTGTCTGTGTGGGTCTCTCCTCCACAACCCAAAGATGTGCAGGGTAGGTGGATCGGCCAGGCTAAATTGCCCCATAATTGGAAAAAAAATGAATTGGGTACTCTAAATTTTTTAAAAGGAGGATGAAGATTGGAAGACATTAGTGCAAAAGCAAAATTCAGCGGATGCTGAAATAACAACAGGAATCACGCCTCAGGTCTGGCAGCATCTGGGAGAGAGAGACAGAATTCATGTTTCAGGTTCTGATGAAAGGTCACAGACCTGGAATATGTGTCTCTCTGTGGATGCTGCCAGATCTACTGAGCATTTGCAGCTTTGAAGATATCGCTGCACCCATTTTCCAGGCATAAAGCAGGCATTGCAATAATAAGTTTAGCATGGGGGAATTCTGTATCTAATCAGCGGATGTCCAATCAACATCAGGACTGATCAGGTCCTTCTTTCCAGATACCTGCGCGAAATTAGTTTTTAGACCTCATCGAGTTGCATTTAGCATCCAAATTCCTAAATTTGAATAAATTAGTCAAAGCTTTCATGATCTCACTCTCATTTATTCCTGATATTTAGTCAGGGCATGAAGAGAATGGTGGAGGGGAGGGAAGGTTTCCTGTCAGCAGACCTAGAAATACCCTATATCTCCTTTGGATATTAACCCTAGGACATTCTTTAAGCTTCTTCAGCAGGTTTCCAGCCCAGCATCCAGCCTGACTGACAGGCCTGTAAAGCAAACTTCCCAGGCAACAAATGCCATGTAGTAAGGTATTGTAGCTTTGGGGAGGGTGGGGTGGGGGTTGGTGGAGAGGGGAGTCAGAGATCAGGTAGGGCAGTAGGAAATTGTCGGGGTGGGGCTGGCCAGATGATTGCAGGTTGTGTTAAACGTTTAGCTTGTTGGACCAATGACTCCAAGTAATTTTTGTCTATCTGGAATTGGAACGCTTAAACTGATTTCCAAGAAAGCAGCTGGAAGTCTACCCTTTGTGAACTGAAAGATATTGTTGTGTAAATCTGCTTCAAACAGTTTTAAATTGCACGACCATTTGGCTATTTTAATAGATGTATCGATGCAAGCAGAAAACATTGTTTACTTTGAAAAACATGCTAATGTTGCTCAAATAACTGAAGCACCGCATGAAGCTATCGAGCATTTCTGTCAAATTACGATTCTTCACATTTTGCATTCTCCCCAAACTGGATCAAAGGAGAAGAAAAGCACACTGTTCATTCAATCACTGCACGCAGACCCCCACAAAGAATCACTGAGTTAAGGTACTTGTGTTGTAATTATCACATCTACTGCCTGAGGCCTATTAGTATATTCAGTAATAATGAGGGGCCAATTTCAATACACAACACATTAGGAGCAGCAGCCTGCAAAGTCTTCTCACCTCTGATGGAGGGGAAATAACACAGGCAGCTGGTACTGAACATCTGCTTGAGAGGAGACTGCAGTCTGTTGTCTGAGGGAAGTCGAGAGTGGATTAAGATCACCTTGATCCAAATTCACTGCTGTAGTCCCAGTATTTATAGCCCATCTCTGTCTGGCATCAAGGATAATGTACTGTACTATATTTGATATTTCATAGGGCAAGAAATTGGGGCCGGGCTCTGAGATTCTAGTTCCTTGCACCATAGAAGCCTTGATTAACGGCCAACACTCTCAAAACTGACTGATGCTTACCTTGCTGACCTCACTAACCCACAAACTCAAATAACCTACAAGAAGAAAAGGATAGCAAAGAGACAAATGAACGAGAAACAAAATAATGCGGACAGGACATGGGGAAAAACTTTTTTATAAATTAAGTCAGCACTATATTGCTTGCTTTTTGGTTACTGGGATTACTATGACCTATTTCAGATTTTCTGGATAATTGCCTAACTTATTTCTCTTCCAATATTAAACTGACTTGCGTCATTCATCTCCATCTTTGGGCGACAGTCCTATTTTTAAGATATTTTGCTTTGCTCTTACAGAGTTCCTCTTGACTGAGAGAACCGAGTGGTGACCAGCTCCCAGGCCTAAGCACATACCACCCTGCAGACCCTGAAGTTATATTTGTACTGTTCTTTGCAGCCTGGATCTTCTTCAATTGGTGGCCAGTGGAAGCTATAACTGATAGAATTTGTTAAAACAGTTGGCAGGCATTGCAAGACCCATTTTCCCTGCAACAGAATTCCAAATGTCATTAAAGGACTCACTTACCAGTCCCAGCTGGGCGGTCCTCTGCCTGTTACCACGGGAACTCGTACTCGACAGGCCCCACAGGGAGATCAAGATATGTTCCCAGGTGAACATCGCCAGACATCGTCTGGCTATGCTATGCCACAATTGTGCATATGTTCCAGAAGTTGTATATGTTTAATGTGTTAATGTCATTAACTGATGATGAGATGAGTGTTTTGCACAAGTGCAGTAGCCTATTTGTTACAACCACATGTGACTGCTCCAACTCACTGGGAGATTAGCAACATGATTTAATATCAGGAGCTGCACCACCAGTTTCAGTGGGTCGGGTGCACCACTGAATTCTGAAGATCTGCTCTCACACAGCTGATGGTGTGAGACTTCTGCAACAGGAATTGATGATGCAAAAACTGCACTGACACCGGTGCAAAAGAGTCCATGCACGAGCTGCGAGGAGCTGGCTTACAGCAATCAAGATGACTATTTTTCACTGCCGCCTTATGAGATAGTGCCAAGCTTAAGCAGAAGATCACAGGCTCACACCTATGCCTTGCCATTCTGCCATGTGGCACAGTTCCAGCAGCCTGCAATGGGCCTACTGAATGTGGTGGAAATCTGCATAAACATAAACAGAAAGCACGGAGATTGAAAAGGCACGGGATCAGGGGCACTGGAAGCCAAATGTCATTCTGCTGTTTACAAGTGAGAGCTGAACAACACCAGCCGGTTGTTAGTGCTCGTCTAACTCTATTCATAATAACTTAACTGGAGATTTAGTGCTGAATCCTTCAGTTGTAAAGGTGTCAGCCTTAGCTCACTGATAGCATCCTCACCTCTGAGTCAGAAGATTGCGGGTTCAAGCCACATTGCAATAACTTGAGCACATCATCGAGGCAGACACTTCAGTGTGATACGGAGGGAGTAGATGAGATGTTAAACCAAGGTTCTGTCTTGTCTTCTCACTGACCACTAAAGAATTCCATTGCTCAATGCAAGGTAGAGTGGACAGATTCACTTGAGTCCTGGCCAACATTTATCCCATATGATAACCCTCACGAGGCCCACGGAGGGGGGGGAATATGACACCGGAGCGGTGAAAGCTGGCCCACCAACGTCTGTCCAGTACCCCCCCCCCCCCCAACTCCCCATGCCCTGCCTGTGGCCATCCTAGACCAGCCCACCCCTCACACACATCTGACAGAGCATCGAGTCAGGTTGTAACATTGTGCACAGGTGTTTAATATGAAAACATGTGTACAGATAGGTGCTCTAACCCCTATCAGTAAACTGTGACTTGCACCCATGCCAACTTAACTAGTGTCAACTTTTCTGGTCTTACGAGCCCTACATCTAAGTGGATCTCCAGACGGTACACAGGCGTTGAGGCGACTTGCTGCGATTCCCGCCGTGACCTTGGACCACTTTGACGGGAGTCTTCTGGGGCAACCAAGCTGGATGGGCCGGCTGCTACTCGGGTGTCCCAGATGGTGTGGTACCCCCCCTGTTCTGCAAGCTGCCCAGTAGATGTGCCAGGGACAGGAGGGGGGGTGGGGGGAGCCCAAGATGCTGCAGTGCTTTGGCACCTCCCCTGTGGGAGTCACTGGTGTGGTGATAGCGTGATAGTGTTGTAATTCACCAAACGACCACTAGGTGTCTCATTCGTATATAAGTGAATGTTAGAGTTAGGTGACCCCTCAGACTGGCTGGAGAGAGCTGAAGAGAGAGGTCGCTTGTGCACGATTATACCGTTATTCATCTGTTGCTTTGTATATAGTTGACCCACAGTTAATGTTAATAAATAGTTTATAGATGTCCAGTGACGATGATGTGCTGAGCGGATGCACATCAGATGGCTCCCTTCCGAACCAGAACTAAAAAAGACACTTTTAGACGAATGCTGCCCGAAAAATCAATAATAAATGTACAACCCCAACGGAAGTAAAGGAACAACAGGGAAATAAATGGCAGCAAAATGGAGCTCAAGAGGCTGAAGGGATGGCAGAAGTGGCAGAAAGCGCCACGAACAATGAGCAGACGAACCGACGGACCCACAAGGCAAGGAGGCCCCGGCCGCCCAAGAGAAGTGGAGACCATTGACCCGAGCATCAGCCTCCCCTCCCCACCAGGAGATGGACGGAGGACCTTCCCCAAGAAGGAGCTGGCCACAATGCAGAAGGAGATCCATGTCACGGTGAAGGTGGTGGTGACGGAGGCGATGGTCACCCAACAAAGGACGATCGACAGACTGGGAAAGAAAGTGGAGGCGCAGGAGAGGACAATTCAAGACCTCGAGAGAGAGCCTCGACATACCAGAGTGACAGGATCGTCGCTCTGGAAGCAGAGGTGAAAGGGTTGGTGGTGGCCCAGGGGAGTTTGAAGGGGAAGGTGAAGGACCAGAAAAGCAGATCCCGACGACAGAACGTGCGGATCGTGGGTCTCCCGGAAGGCATTGAGGGGAGAGACCTGACAGACTATATCGGCCAAATGCTGGGCCATCTAGTCGGCAGGGACAGCTTCCCCAACCCACAGAACTCGACAGGGCACACAGATCGCTCAGACCGAAGCCCAAGGCGGGTGAGCAGCATAGAGTGATCATAGCGAAGCTGCACCGATACCAGGACCATGAGAGGATCCTGCGGTGGGCTAGACTGGTAACTGAGCCAATAGCGCAGATTAAAGACAGCGGAGGCAGACTGGTAATTGAGCCAAAAGATGGCAACCGGGCGTTTGAGACCATCTTGCTGAGGGCTGTACCCCCCAAGGGGGACGCGGAGATGAAACAGTTCCTCGAAGGAGTGGACATGCCAGTCATGGGGGACAAAAGGCAGGGGGCGCTGAAAGCACCAATAGGACTGGAAGAGATCATGGAGAGTATTAGCTCCATGTAGGCAGGGAAAGCCCCAGACCGGATGGGTTCCCGGCGGAGTTCTATAAAGAATTTGGGCCGGCCCTGGCCACACACCAAAGGGATATGTTTGCAGACTCGCTAGCGAGGGGCATCCTGCCTCCTACACTAACACAGGCCATGATATTGCTGATACCCAAAAAAGACAAAGACCCAATGGACTGCAGATCATGCAAACCCATTTCGCTGCTTAATGTAGACGTGAAGATACTCACGAAAGTCCTAGCCAAGAGACTGGAGAACTGTGTACCAGTGGTGGTCACAGAGTGGACAGACCCCAGAGGGCTTTGTCCAGGGTAGGTAACTCACTGCGAACATCAGGCGGCTGCTGAATATAATAATGACTCCCTTCCCTCCCAGGGAGAGGATACCAGAGGTGATCGTCTCCCTGGATGCAGAAAAGGCCTTCGACAGAGTCGAATGGAAGAACCTCCTTGAGGTACTAGAGCGGTTGAGGCTGGGGACAGGATTCACCTCCGAGATGAAAATCCTGTCCAACGCCCCCAAGGCAAGCATTCGAACCAACACCACCAGGTTCGAATACTTCCAGCTGCACAGAGGCACAAGGCAGGGTTGCCCATTATCCCCGCTCCTGTTTGCCTTAGCAGTCAAACCCCTGGCAATGGCTCTGCAAGATGTGAACAGCTGGAAGGGCATCCAAAGTGGAGACGGAGAGCGTCTCACTCTATGTGGATGAGCTGCTCCTGTATGTCTCGGAACCGCAGGAAGACCTGAGAGCAATCATGCAGCTCCTGAAAGAGTTTGGAACCTTCTCAGGTTACATCCTCAACCTGGGCAAGAGCGAGGCATTCCCGGTGAACCCAAATGGGGGCGGGACAGAGCTGGAGGGACTCCCATTCAAACTAGCTCAAGACAAATTCCGATACTTGGGGATCCAAATAACCAGGGACTCGACACAGATCCACAATTGGAATCTGATCAGCCTGGTGGTGGAAGTCAAAAAGGACCTGCAAAGGTGGGGCACGCTCCTGCTCTCCCTGGTGGGAAGGGTGCAGACGATCAAAATGAACGTACTGCCGAAGTTCCTCTTGAGAGTCCACAAATCAACACTGCAAAGATAGAGGTAGACTGGCCTTTCAAAACCTGCAATATTACCACTGGGCAGCCATGGCAGAAACAGTGAGGGGATGGGTACGCGAACCCAACACGGAATGGGTGAGGCTGGAGGGGACGACCCTTTGGCCCTCGTCATGACAGCACTCCCATCCGCCCCGAGAAAGTATACATCCTGCCCAGTGGTCGTAGCCACACTAAGGACGTGGAATCAAATGAGGCAATATTTTGGTCCAACCGAGTTGTCTCCCATGGCCCCCTTCTGCGGAAACCACACATTCCCAACAGCCATGTTAGACACCACCTTCAAAAAATAGAGGCAGGACGGGGGGGATGCTGACAGTCAGGGACTTTTACAAGGGAAACAGACTAACGACACCGGGAGAGCTGGCGGAGGATCTGGAATACCGACAGGACAGGAAATTAGGCACCTACTGGTTGTTGCCTGTTTTACTTTGGGGTGAACCACGAGCTGTTTCTTATATCGACCAAATGACCACACAACCAATATGTTAGCTCAAAAACACAGTTTATTAATAACACAAGACTTGTATCTCTGCAATAACACACGCGGCTCCGTACTAAACTACACCTAACGACTAAGATGATCTGTACTTACCTTCGAGTGACCGGCACTGTGCAAGATAAGGCCTTTATCTGGGTCCACGTGGTCAGTTTGGAAGTGGTTGGGTTTGTCTCAGCTGGGCCTGTTCTTCAGGAATGGTCGCGGGTCCTTGAACTTGGTTGTTCTGCTGTAGTTGGTCGCACACAGACCGGTCCCAAAAGAGGCAGATCTCTAGTGCGCAGGGCTTTCGATTCTTTTGTGCCCTTTTGGGCGGTCCTTACTCCAGGTCCAATGGATCGATAGGGTTCTCAATCACCCTCATTGATCTCAGCCAGTCAGGGGGCGAATACCTCGATAGCTGGGCGGGTCCCAGCTATCATTGTCCCAGGCAAGGAGGCCTTTCCAAATAAGGGGGGGTGGTGCCAGTTAGTCTGCTGCTGTTGTAACTCCTTGATTCAAACTCTATTGTCCTGGGGGAAATGGTGACTGATTCTTAATGGATACAAGTTTTAGCCAAGTCTAGTTTCTTTGCGCAATACACAGAGGCTGTGTACCTGTCTGTGTCCCAAATTGACCACAATTCCCATGGTCCTTTGCAGGTGGCCATTTTACATGGCTACATGGTAAAACACTTTCTCCGCAAGGAGACAGTAGGGTACCCCAGGGCCCAAGAGACCACACTACTAGAGGACCTGATTAACATGGACAGTAAGGAAGGGGGAAACTGCGGGACAATGTACGGACACCTACTGGACAGGGCTCAAATGCCATTGGATGAGGCCAGACGGAATTGAGGAGACGAACTGGGGACAGAAGTGGGTTGGGGACTCTGGAGCGAAGCACTGAGCAGGGCCAACTCCACCTCCTCCTGCACAAGGCTCAGCCTCAAGCAGTTCAAAATGGTGAACAGAGCACATCTAAACAGAACCCGAATGAGCAGGTTCTTCCCGGGGGAGGAGGAGAAATGTGAGTGGTGCCAGAAAGGCCCGCAACAACACCCACATATTCTGGGCCTGTCCCAAACTTGCTGGGTTCTGGACAGCCTTCCCCGAGGCAATGTCTAAGGTTGTGGGGGTGAGGGTGAAACCATGCCCAAGAGTGGCAATCTACGGGGTATCCAAACAGCCAAAGCTACACATGGGGAGGAGGGCCACGCACTTGCTTTCGCTTCCCTAATCGCACGCCGGAGAATCCTGCTCGGCTGGCGATCAGCAGCACCACCCACAGCTGCAGACTGGCTGGCAGACCTGGCAGAATTTCTCCGCCTGGAGAAGATCAAATTCACCCTCCGAGGGTCGGAAGAAGGCTTTCTCAAAGCATGGGTACAATTTGTCAGTCTGTTCCTAGTCCTGTTCGAAGCCAGCAGTGACTACAGGAAAAAGTGAGAGATGGGAGGAGAGAGACAGGAATACACAACTCTGGGGGGTGGGGTGGAGGAAGAGAGGAGGGAACTCGGGGGAACTGAGGAGAGCAGCACAGAGGGAGCGGGAGGGGGCAGAAGGCCACTCCCCTAAACCCACAAGGCAGACATAGCAGAACGCACAAAGGGGAGAAGAGGCGGAAAGGGGAGATTAGGAGCCAGGGGACAGTACACCCTGAACGAAAAGGGAGGATACCAAGGGGGGCTGGGGTGGGGGGGTTGGAGAAAAGGGAAGGGGGAGGAGGAAGGCACACCAAGACAGACAATGCCAAGATGTATATAAGATCCATACGCTCCGCAAATACCAAACATGTAGTGTAACTCTGTAAAAATTTTAAATACCAAGAAAAATATTTTTTAAAAAACACTGAGAAAACCTGCCACGAGGTTCACAGAAATTTGAAGATTTTGCAGACTGCAGGAATTAATAACATGGAGTTGTTGAAACCATCAATGAGCCTCAGATTTCATGGTAATGACGACAGCAACTGGCGTGTGTTTAAACAACAATTAATCTGTTTCTTACTGCAATAAATTTAGGCAATCATTCAGATTCATGTAAGGTAACAATGATCCTAACAGCGGCAGTGCATAAAACAATTGCTGTACTTAATACGTTTAAATTTGCAAACGATTAAGTTAGTAAATCAAAGTAATTCACGATTTTACCCCCGTGAGAGTGAAATTTATGAAAGCTATCGGCTGCATTCTACGCCGGCGGGATGTTCCGTTTTGCTGGCAACCTGGAGGTGTCCCGATGGCATGGGGCTGCCCACAATGGGGAAGCCCATTGACCAGCCGGCATAATGGGGCATCCTGCCGGCAGGGTGAAACAGAAATGTGGCGTGGTGGGGCAGAGAATCCAGCCCTATGAGTTTAGATCATGTTTGCAGAAGACAGAAGAGTCCATAGATCATGTCATCACTGATTTTTTTAAAATAATCTTTCTTGTCACAAGTAGCCTTACATTAACACTGCAATGAAGTTACTGTGAAAAGCCCTGAGTCGCCACATTCCGGCGCCTGTTCAGGTACACAGAGGGGGAATTCAGAATGTCCAAATTACCTAACAGCGTGTCTTTTGGGACTTGTGGGAGGAAACCAGAGCACCCGGAGGAAACCCACGCATGCACAGGGAGAACATGCAGGCTCTACACAGGTAGTGACCCAAGCTGGGAATCAAACCTGGGACCCTGGAGCTGTGAAGCAACAGTACTAACCACTGTGCTATTGTGCTGCCCAACAAATTCAAAAAAACAACTTGTGAAAGCTGAAGCAAAAGCCTCAGCAGAGAAGTTAGAAAAGTACAACGGATGGATTCTCCATTTCTGAGACTACCATGCTGCCCTTTTAAAGTTAAAAGCTAAAACCTGTCATTTTTCTGCGGTGGAATCTTCCATGATTCGGGACGCGATTGTGTTTGGTGTGAATGAAAATAAGCTGAGGGAACGGTTGCTGAGGGATCAAACAGTTAAGATTTGTCAGGCTCATGAGCTAGCAGCTCAGCATTCTAAAATGTTTCTCAGGAATGACGGTGCCTCCTTGGAGGAAAATACTCCGGTTGCAGCCCTTTTTCCAAAAAGGTGGGAAACTTCCAAAAAAGGCGGGAAAGTTCCTGCAGCTCCTCACACCAACAAACAGGTCATAGGTCAGGACAAAGTATTTCTGTGTAAAAGATTTTTGTCAAAGGAACAAATTAAGACAGTGTCCAGCATTTGGCAAGTTTTATTCCAGATGCAAAGGGAAAAAATCACTTTGCTCAGAATTGTTACTGTCAGCTCAACCCCTGATTGTTCAGCACAGTGGAAGGACACAGCCTCCAGTGATGAAACATGGTTGTTTCTTGGAGTAATAACAGAGAAGAATAACTTTTTGGAGACATCAAAAAATTCTCCAGCACTTAAAAAAATGCAAACTGATGCTCCATTTAAAATGAATACGGTTGATGAGGATAAATGGCTGCTACCACTGGAAGTGAACAGTACAGCGGCACAATTAAAGTTAGACACTGGTGCCAAAGTCAATTTAATCAGCATGACTGATTTAAAAAATCTTAAAATTCAGCCAATTAGAAGAAATCACTAAACATCTTTGAGAGATTCTAACGGTTCAAACATTAGTCTGCACATTTTCCCTGTGTCTGAATGGGTTTCCTCCAGGTGTTCCGGTTTCCTCCCACAAGTCCCAAAAGATGTACTTAAGTGAATTGGACATTCTGAATTCTCCCTCAATGTACCCAAATAGGCACCATAGTGTGGCGACTGAGGGATTTTCACACAAACTTCATTGCAGTGTTAATGTAAGCCTACTTGTGACATTAATAAAGATTATTATTATTAATTTTTTTGGTGTTTGTGACCTGAGTCCGGTGGTGAAGAACATAGTTTATTCCGTCCCATTCTGTATTGTTGCCAAGGGCTTAGATTCTTAAGTAGGTGATCGGCCCTGTGAAGAATTAGGTCTAGTGCAGTTGGTATACAGCATCTACACAGGATTGGAGCAGTACTCCAACAATTCTGAGAAGATTATCAGCAAATTCAGCGATGTGTGCACTGATTTTAGTGCACTCCCATTCGCCAACGAGATATAATTTAAAGAAGAAGCACCAATACAAATTATTTGTGAAATTGCTGAAGATGTAGATCTTTTTTTAAATAAATTTAGAATACCAAATTCATTTTTTCCAATTAAGGGTCAATTTAGCTTGGCCAATCCAGCTACCCTGCACATCTTTGGGTTGTGGAGGTGGAACCCACGCAAACATGGGGAGAATGTGCAAACTCCACGCGGACAATGACCCAGAGCCGGGATCGAACCTGGGACCTCGGCGCCCTGAGGCAACAGGGCTAACCCACTGCACCATCATGCTTCCCCGAAGATGTAGGTCTGCATGTCAATCTCATTTCTACCCTACCACATGTATCAGATGCAAAACCACAAGTTATCAAGAAGATAGAAGATAGAAGAACCTACCAATGGGGTAAATTCCATGGTATGTGTGAATCACAAAAAATGGTAATTCTCGTATAGGCATAGATACCAAAGATCTGAACAAGAAAAGTGGCCATATTGTAAAACAAACATTACAGAAAGCAATGGACAGCCAATCTGATCCATATCTTGTGAAATCACATTATAAAGCGTGACCATAGTCGTATGGTAGATCGTCAGCGGAGTTACTCATGAATAGAAGGTTGCGTCCACACTTCCATAATTGGAAAAGAAGGAGGAGAATGCAGTGGTACTGCAGGAAATGCAAAATATTAAAGCAAAATAAAACAGTTCTGTGATAGGATGTCTAAAACTTCACCACTTCTGAGTAGTGATGACATTGTGAGAATAGAAGATTTAGGCAAGTGGTAGAGAAAAGCCATTGTACTTGAAGAATTAACACCTCATTCCTACAATGTACAGGGAAAGGAAGGGTTGGTTTTCAGAAGAAATCATCGTGGGTGAGTTTGTTTTAAGAAGAAATCGTCGCACACTCTTCAAAACCAAGGAACACTTTCACAAGAACATGATGGATGGCGAATCTATGTAAGAATCAGTGTCAGCTGCAGTGAAAGATAGTCCAGCAGTTCCTGAGCATCAGAATGACATGGAGAACATTGAATCTACAAGTTCTGAGCAACAATGTCAAAATTTGAGATGATCAACCAGAGTCAGAAGAAAATTGACTCAACTTGTAGATTTGGACTATACTATGCTTGCTGTTCTTGTATATATATATATATGTAGCTTTGTTAAATGAGTTTTTAAAATATTTTTTGAAAAATTAATACTGTTAGACTCACAGGCTAATGATATTACATGTTAATATACTGATGATAACATATTAATTTATTCCTTCAAAGGAAAGGGCATGTGGTGATATCATGGTTGTGCTGCAATTCACCAACTGACCACTCGGAGTCGGATTAGTACAGAAGTGAGTGTTAACGTCAGGTGACCCCTCAGACTGGCTGGAGGGAGTGGAGAGAGAAGTTGCTTGTGTTTGATCATATTGTTATTCATCTGTTGCTTTGTATATAGTTCACCCACAGTTAATGTAAAAAATAATTTATAGCTTCAGCTACAAGTGTTCTTGGAATATAAATCAGGCCATCCGACAAGAACATTACAACTAGCATGGCCCCCATCACCTCTCTTGCGGCATCCGATCGTCCCCAGGCTACTCCATGCGGCAGGGGTGTGAGCGGAGTAACCCCTTGAGGCTCCCCTGCCACCCGGCCTTGCCATCCTGCTGCCATTTTGGCCAAAGTCTGCATGCTCACAGCCATGGAGCACGGGAGTGGATCACCTCGACTGGGACTCTGCCACATCACCCATTGACTGTGCCACCACCTTCTGGGTCTGGGCCATCTCCCTCTGTGTCTGTGCATGTCGGCCAGTGCCTGGGCAATGCCGCCGACCCTCTCAGCCATGGCCCGCTGTGACTGGGCCATGCTCAGGAGCACCACTGCAGTGTCCAGCTGGTTCTGGCACATGGCTGACTGTGACAGGGCAGCCCTGTCCTGAGCCTTGGCCGCCACCTGCACAGAATGCCCCAGGCCTTGGACATGCTGATCCTTGGCAGAAACCCTCTCCCCCCAAGGTCTCCACCACAGACGCCACCCATGCAGTGTTGGCCAGCACCACCTCCAGTGTCTGCAGGCAGTTGGACTCCTCCAACAGCACCTGCAGGTTCTGAATGCTAGACGGCAATCACTCATGCAGACCTGGGCTCTGCGACTGCATCTGCACAGTCGTTGGGAGTGTCCATTCCAGAAGCCCGAAGCCCATCTGGAGAGCAGCTAGTCCCTGGATTCGGCCCGCTCTTTCACCGTTCGCCCCCTCGGGAGTTCCTATCCTCAGCTGATGTACTGGAACATGTGTGTCGTCCACATCAGATAATTTTCTAGGAGCTTCTTCACCAAAGTGCCCAAATGAGGTGAGTGTCGCTAGGATGATGGAGGGTGTTGCAGACAGGTGTGATGGGAAATCAGTGTCATCATCGGACTCGAGCTTCGGGGTTTCCTGGGTCTCAGGCCTATGGCGCGTCCGTTGTGGTGTCCTTGTTGCTGGTGGGCCTCTGGCTGTGGCTGTGGCGGGGGCTGGGGACACCAGAAGAGCCCGCCCCATCACCAGCAGATCCTGCAAGACACAAGACAAGATGCATAATTAGACCACGGGCTGGGTGGAGTGGGGTTGTGGGGTGTGTTGGGGAGGGTGAAGGGGGTGTGCTGGGGAGTGGGATGTTTGGGAGTGTTGCTCTTTTTAATGAGTGGAATACTATCCCACCAGCGTCACCAATAATGTTGCCAAATTAACTGGATATGGCAGCTATTAATGATAATATTGCTTTACAGAGTCGTCAAGTATCAAATAATACCACCACAAGGCTTTACCGGATATCGATCAAAGGACCACACAACTAATTAGTCAGTTCAAGTTCAAAGATGGTTTATTTACGCACAAGGATTACGTCGACATGCAACATAAAACACTACAGTCAAACTACACCTAACAACTACAATAACCTGTACTTAACTTCAGGGCAACCGGCTCTTTGCAGATGAACAAAGCCTTTGTTTGGATCTTGCGTGGCTGGGTAGAAGAAGTGGCTTTGTTTCTGCTGGGCTCATCCGTCTGGTAGCGATCGTTGGTCTTGAACTTGTCTTCTGGTCGTAATGCTACACTTGTTTTTAGGCGTAGGCCGGGGCCAAGAGAGACCGAACACATGGCTGTGTCTCTTTTTATCCCTCTGGCATTTTGCGCTCTTTGGGGCGGTCCTTAGGTTTGGACCCAATAATTCGACAGGCTTCGATCACTGCCTTCGATTTTGGCCAATAAAGGGGCGGGTGCCTTGATGGCTGGGCGTGTCCTGAGTGGTCATTGACCTTAGCTGTTTGGGCTCCCTGAGTAAAGGGAGTGCTGCTGATTAGTCTGCATCTGTATCGGTTACCTGAGTACAATCTTTTTGTTCTGGGGAAATGGACCATCAGAATGCAAACGAGCGGGTGTTTCGATCGCGTCTAGCTATCTGGGTTGCAAATATACACACAAGCTCTGAGTGTGTCTGAGTCCTGGGTTGACCATAATTCCCATGGTCCTTTGCAGGTGGCCATCTGGGATGGCTACAGGAGGAGGGAGTATGGGTGATGGAGGTGGCAGAGCAGGGGTGTCGGAGTGGTGTGAGGGTAGTGTGGTATGAGGGAGTGGTGTGGGGTGAGAGTGGTATGAGGGTGGTATGAGGGTGGTGTGGGAGTGGTGGTGGGTGTGGGGGGTTGATACACATGACATGAGGAACTGCAACTCAGTGGGATCTCACTTCCCCGCCCGACTGACCTCCACCCTGGCGACTGGCCTTTCCTCGGGACCGCCGACCATGTCCAGGGCCCTCTGCTCTGCAGTGGTGAGGGGCTGTCAGTCCGGCAGTCATCCTGAAGTTTTTCCCCACTCCCGGTGGTTATGGGCTTCTCCTGGGGGTGGAGGAACCAAAAATGCACAGTGTTAGATGATCCGATGCCTGCAGCCCAGGGTGTGGGTAGCTGGTGGCTTCAATGGCCAGGGCACCCGGCCATGACGGCAGTGTGGGACCCATCATGTGGTGCAGGATGGGAGTTCAGCTGCCCTCCAGGTGCGGAGGAGGGGGGAGGGGGGGGGGGGCGATGTGGGGTAACAGGCGTGTGGGACAGAAGTTCAGGGATAGTGGAGGGAACTTATGCCCAGAGTCTGAGGAGGTAGGGGAGGCCCTAAATGAATATTTTGCATCAGTATTCACTGGAGAGAGGGACCTTGTTGCTCATGAGAACAGTGTAAACCAGGTTAATAGACTTGAACAGGTTGATATTAAGAAGGAGGATGAACTGGAAATTTTGAAAAGCATCAGGATAGATAAGTACCCTGTGCCTGACAGGATATACCCAAGGTTACTACGGGAAGCGAGGGAGGAGATTGCTGCGCCATTGACGATGATCTTTGCGTCCTCGGTCACTGTTCGTGTGGAGTTTGCACATTCTCCCCGTGTCTGCGTGGGTTTCGCCCCCACAACCAAACAATGTGCAGAGTAGGTGGATTGGCCACGCTAAATTGCCCCTCAATTGGAAAAAATAATTGGGTAATCTAAATTTTTTTAAAAATGTTTTTTTAAATCTTTGCGTCCTCAATCTCCACTGGAGTAGTACTGGATGATTGGAAGGAGGTGAATGTTGCACCCTCTTCAAAAAATGGAATAGGGATGTCCCCAGGAATTACAGACCCATCAGTCTTACATCTGTGGTCAGCAAAATACTGGAATGGATTCTGAGAGATAGGATTTATGATTATTTAGAAAAACATAGTTTGATTAAAGATAGTCAGCATAGCTTTGTGAGGGGCTGGTCATGCCTTACAAGCCTCATTGAATTCTTTGAGGGTGTGACGAGACACTTTGATGAAGGTTGGGCAGTGGATTTGGTATATATGGATTTCAGTAAGGCATTTGATAAGGTTCCTCATGGTTGGCTCACTCAGAAAGTTAGGGGGCATGGGTACACGGAAATTTGGCTGTCTGGATACAGAATTGGCTGGCCGGTAGAAGACAGCGAGTGGTAGTGGATGGAAAGTATTCCACCTGGAGGTCGGTGACCAGTGGTGTCCCACAGGGATTTGTTCTGAGACCTCTGCTCTTCGTGATTTTTATAAATGACTTGGGTGAGGAAGTGGAAGGGTGGGTTTGCGGGTTTGCCGGTGACATAAAGGTTGGGGGAGTTGTAGATTGTGTCGAGGGCTGTTGCAAGTTACAACAGGACATTGACAGGATGCAGAGCTTGGCTGAGAAGTGGCAGATGGAGTTCAACCTGGATAAATGTGAAGTGATTCATTTTGGAAAGTCGAATTTGAATGCTGAATACAGGGTTCAAGGCAGGATTCTTGGAAGTGTGGAGGAACAAAGGGATCTCGGGGTCCACGTACATAGATCCCTCAAAGTTGCCACCCAGGTTGATAGGGTTGTTAAGAAGGCGTATGGTGTTTTTGCTATCATTAACAAGGGGATTGAGTTTGAGCCGCGAGGTTTTGCTGCAGCTTTATAAAACCCTAGTTAGACCACACTTGGAATATTGTGTCCAGCCCTGGTCGCCTCATTATAGGAAGGATGTGGATGCGTTGGAAAGGGTACAGAGGAGACTGACCCGGATTTTGCCTGGACTGCAGGGCATGTCTTATGAAGAAAGCTTGAGGGAGCTAGGGCTTTTCTCACTGGAGCGAAGAAGGAAGAATGAAGGAAGCGAAGACTTGATAGAGCTGTACAAGGTGATGAGAGGTATGGATAGAGTGGATAGCTAGAGACTTTTCCCAGGGCAGAAATGGCTGTCACGAGGGGACATAAATTTAAGGTGATTGGAGGAAAGTATAGGGGAAATCTCAGTGGTAGGTTCTTTACACAGAGAGTGGTGGGTGCATGGATTGCACAGCCAGCAGAGATGGCAGAGTCAGAGTTATTCGGGACTTTTAAGCAACTCTTGGACAGGCACATGGACAGCAGTAAATTGAAGGGGTGTAGGTTAGGTTGATCCTAGATAAGGATAAATGGTCGGCACAACATTGTGGGCCGAAGGGCCTGTACTGTGCTGTACTGTTCTATGTTCTATGTTCTAAGTTGGTGCCAGGGGCACAGCGCTGTCTACTCACCCTGGCCGCCCTGAGGAGGTTGTGCAGTTTCTTATGGCACTGCTGGCTGGTCCAGATGGTGTTGCTCATGGAGCTTACAGCCTCTGCCGCCTGTGTCCAGGGATGGCAAACAGTGGTGACTGGCCACCTCCTTCCTGGGCTGAGGTACAGGGTCACCCACCTCTCCTGCACAGCATGCAGCAAGGTTTCAAGCTTGACGTATGTAAAACGGGGTACCGCTCCCCTCGCTGCCATCTTGTTGGCTGGGATGTTGTGTAAGGGGGAGTGAGGTGTGTATTTGCAGATGTAGCTTGTCAGCCTCCTGAGTGTCAATCATGAATCCGGCAAATCCGGCACCGTTTCTCATTGGAATTGATTGTGTTCCACATGGCACTGGTGCCGGTTCTTTAAATGGTTCAGGTGTGGCACCAGTTTTGCTGTCATAGAAGTCCACGAATCCTGCCCCGTGTCAGGAACGGAGAATTCCGCCGCAAGTCTGTTCAATTTGAATACCATGTGACCCTGAATTTCCACAGGAATTCTCCTTCTGCAACTTCAACAGGAAGACCAGCAGACCCCCCACAGAAAGGGTGTACTTGGCCATCTACACTATTTAAACCGTAGGCTCTTTCAATCTCCCTGACATACCTTCAATTCACAGTGAGGCAGAGAGAGCGAGTGAACAGTAGGCTTTATTAGTCATGAACTTGCCTAGCCAGAGTCAGTAGTACAGATGAATGCCGGGCAGCATGGTGGCCCAGTGGTCAGCACAGCTGCCTCACGGCGCTGAGGTCCCAGGTTCGAATTCTGGCTCTGGGTCACTGTCCGTGTGGAGTTTGCACATTCTCCCCGTGTCTGCGTGGCTTTCGCCCCCACAACCCAAAACAATGTGCAGAGTAGGTGGATTGGCCACACTAAATTGCCCCTTACTTGGAAAAAATAATTGGGTAATCTAAATTTATTTTTAAAAAGTGCAGATGAATGCCGCCCACAAGAGGCCAGCTTATATATGGCCCCGGTGTGGGCGGAGCCAGAGGCAGAGCCATACCGGGGTTACAGTACAGTACCTGGAAGCAGTTCATATCACCACTTCCAGGTCACAGGTTACAGGTTATGGTATCATGCATACATTTTGGTGAATATATTCAGCATACTCCCTTTAGAGCATTTCACAGAAGTTTAAGCAATTACAATTCAGTGATGCTGAGGATTCAGAAACATCTTGATAATGCGCCAGGTTTAGGAGGAAAGCACCACATTTTTAACAATATCACAACCTGTTAACAAAATATGAAAAACAATTGAGGACAAAGATTGGCCACAATTAAGGAGAGAGTTCATCGTCGAGGATGGGGATATCATGGAAATATTACTGAAATATTTTGCATCAGTTTTTACAAAAAGCAATGGAGTTTAGAGCATTAGCGTTGTGGAGGAGAATATAAAGAAAAAGATGACTCTGACTGTAAAAAAGGAATTGTTTCAGAAATCATTAGTGGAACACAACATCACCGAGCTCTCTTCAGAAAACAGTAAAGTAGGCACTTTTGGCCCAGAAAATCAGACTCATTCATTCCCTCGCCCACAAAGACACGAGAGAGGAAAATTATGCCAGGAAGCCAGAAACTGCGGAAAAAGCAGCGAACAAGCGGGTCAGAGGACACTCGTGGAGAGGTCCCCGGCCACCCCAGAGAGAGGGAGTCCGGTGATTCGGGACTCAGGACTCGGATAGCACCCCCCCCCCCCCCTCACCAGGAGCTGGTTGGAAGACGTTCCGAACTAAGGAACTAACCACGATGAAGGATTAAATTAAGGCAGAGATTCAAGATTCAAACGTCAGTCAAGTGACGGGGCAGCCAGGAAGCCCAAGGGAAAACGATATTGGAACTCAAAAAGCCATCGACGTAGCAGAGCGACCGAATCGGCACCCTGGAGGCCGAAATAAAGAGATTGGTGGCGACCCGGGGAGCATGAAAAGAAAGGTCGAGGACCAGGAGAACCAATCCAGGCAACAGAATATTTGAATAGTGGGCCTGCCAGAGGGAATTGAGGTCAGAGACCCAGCTGTCTAAGTAGCCCAGATGCTGGGCAATCTGGTTGGAAGGGAAAGCATCCCCAAACTGCTGGAAATCGACAGGGCTCACAGATCACTCTGACCAAAGCCCAGGGCTGGGGAGCTGCACAGATACCAGGATTGGGAGAGGATCCTGCTCTGGGCTCGGCAGATGAAGGCAAGCAGCTGGGAGGAACACAAGGTAAAGGTATACCAGGGCATTGGGGCAGACCCAGCGAAGCGCAGGGCAGAATTCAACCACACAAAGTCAGCCCTGTACAAAAACAATGTAAGATTCAGAATGTTATTCTGGGTGATGTACCATAACAAAGAGGACTAGTTAACTCCCCAGCAAAGGCTGGCGGGTTCATCCGCACAAACAGACTAGATAAATGGCTGACGAGACAGTGGAGAGGTAGGGGGGCAGATGTGGGGATGCGGGGTGAGGGCAGATAGGGGGACAGTAGGGGGAATCAAAGCCATGGGGGGAACAGAGCGATAAGGGGGGAAGGGCTCTAACTGTCTTCGACATGTCAAGTTCGGAAAGATGGAATAAGTTGGCACCGTATGTAGCCACTTTGAAGGGTCCCTAAACAAAAGGAAACCCCGGAACGCAGGGGCTTACCCACGTGCCGTACGCACAGTTGGCGGCCATGTTTGGTGCCCTGTGGACAGAAGGAAACCCTGGAGCGCAGGAGCCCGACCTCATGGTGAGAACGGTGACTGCAGCCATTTTGGATGGCCCCCTAACAAAGGGAAACCCCAGAGTGCAGGGGCCCATCTACCAGGTAAGAATGGTTGATCCTGCAGGAAAGGGGAGCCAGAAACCCCCAACCATGATAGTCACCTGCAACATTAGGGGACTTACCGGCCCAGTGAAAAGATCCAGAATCTGAGACCTGACAGGTATGAAAGCCAACAAAGTCTTCCTCCAAGAGACACTACTGAGGGAGACGAACCAACTGCGGGTAAGGAAGGGTTGGGTGGGACATAACTACCATTCCAGCTACGGGACGAGAGCCAGGGGGGTAGATATTTTGATAAGCAAGAGGACTGTGTTTATAGCGACAAAGACAGTGATGGACCAAGGCGGGACGGTACTGAGTTTGTGAGAGTCGATGCAGACATGCCAAATTTCTTTAGCTTCTGTAGGAAGTAGAGACGCTGTTGGACTTTCTTGACTGCTGCATCAATGTGAGTGGACCAGGACAGACTGTTGGTGATGGTGACACCCAGGAACTTAAAGCTATCAACCATCTCCACTTCGGAGCCATTGATGCAGACCCAATGCCCTACATGGAGGTTGGACTCAACCCTCTTTTTTTTAAAATTTAGATTAGCCAATTATTTTTATTTTTCCAATTAAGGGGCAATTTAGCATGGCCAATCCACCTAACCTGCACATCTTTGGGTTGTGGGGGTGAAACACGCGCAGACATGGGGAGAATGTGCAAACTCCATACGGACAGTGACCCATGCCCGGGTTTCGAACCCGGGTCCCCAGTGCCACAGTCCCAGTGCTAACCACTGTACCACATGTCGCCCTTGGACACAACCCTCTTGGCCGACAAAGTCTTCTGCCAGAAAACATCACAGGTTATAGGCAAGTATGCTGTGAACAACCGGAACGGGAAGTCTCACCTTCCACGTTCTGCGAGGCACTGAAGGCTGTGATCAGAGGAGAAATTATTGCCGATAAGGCTCGCAGAAATCGGGAAGAGAGGCCAGGTAGGCAGCAACTGATCAACTTCATACTGGAGGTTGACGGACGGTACTCCGAGGCCCCGACCGTAGAGTGGCTGGCGAAGTGGAAAAGGCTACAAATGGACTTTATCCTGCTATCCACCAGGAAAGCAGTGCACCAACTCCACCAGACACAGGGGACCTTTTATGAGAATGGAGACAAGGCTAGCTGCCTGCTGATTCACGAGGGAAATGGCCCTGAAAAAGGACAACAGAGGCAGATTGGTAGCCGAATCAAAAAAGGTCAATAAAGCATTCAAGACCTTCTAACGGGGTCTGTCCACCTCCAAGGCCCCCAATGGGGACTCGGAAATGAAAAGGTTCCTCGATGGAGTGAATAGGTCAGTCATTGGGGATGACAGATGGAGGGAGCTGGAAGCACCATGGGAACTGGGAGAGGTCATGGAGAGCATCAATTTCATGCAGGCGGGGAAGGCGCCGGGACCCGATGCTTGATGCTGAGTCTCTGGAACAGGGTGATCCGGAGTCGATGGAGACCATAGGGGCCAACCTGAATGTTCAGAGGGAGATGTCAGAATCACTCCAGCAAATCCATAACCACTTGGAGGAGTCCCAGAGGCTCCGGGCACAGATGACGCCAGTAATGAGTGGCACTGAAGCCAACACTGCTAGTGTGGCAACCGCAGTGGGGAGCATGGTGCACGATGTCAGCACCATGAGTGAAGCTGTCCTAGATGTCGTGCAGTCGGTGATGGCCATGGCTGAGGGTCTCGGCAGTACCTTTGCCTGGCTGGGGATGTCACCCAGTACCAGGCTGACCTTGCTGTGATTCTGCAGGACATGTACCGCTCTCAGATGGCCATTGTCAAGGCGCTGCTGAGCTTGTCCCAGTCATTGAGGAGCATCGCCGAGGGTGCCGACACAATGGTGTGGACCATGGGGAACCGTACAGGGCTGGCAGAGTCAGATGGTGCAGGGAGACAGCCTTTAGCCATGCAGCCAGAGTTCTCAGCAATCGGTGCGAGTTATGGGTGATCAGTGGGGCAGTGACAAGAGTTGCCCCCAGCATGGGGTTGGAATCCACGGGTTGGCATGGTGGTTCCGCAAGCGATTGCCCTCCCCCCAGTTGCCCCTCAGCGCTTCCTCCCACCCTCCTATGGCGGCCCACCCCTGCAGCTGGTCCCCGCACCCTCAGTCGTGGGTCCTCCATCCCCGGCCGAGCACTGAGGCGGCATGTCCCGTGCCCCGGGCTCTTTGCCTGTGAGCAAAGATGGCTACTCCCCTTCCCGGCTCCCCACAGAAGCCCTTCCGTCAGGTTCACGTTTTTCGAAAGGAGTACTAATCGGCGCCAGCGTGACCATTTGTTGGAGAGGCCGCTGAATGACTAGAGGTTGTTGGATAAGGGGTGGCTCTCATTAATTGTATGGAAATGGGGCTTACGTGGTGATAATTGGTTTCTCGCCACGCTACAGCGAGATTCCGATTTCGCCTACGGGGGCAGGCCGGTTGCATCACAAGCTGTTTGCCGCCTGGCACGGTTCCCGCTTTTGGCCTCTCCCACTATTCACCAGCCTCGTTACACGAGTGCGAGTGAAACGAGGCTGGAAGACCATGCCCACAAGCGTTTGGAGCTCTGCTCCTTCAACTGGAGCAGCGCTCCGAAAGCTTATGATTTCAAATAAACCTATTGTACTTTAATGTGCCGTTGTGAGACTTCTTCCTGGATAATTGCAGCAAGACATTCCTGTTCCTGTACTCAAATCGTCTTGCTATAAAGACCAACATACCATTTACCTTCTTTACCGCCTGCATGCTTTCAGATCATAATCAAATACCTTCTTGAATGCCTCGATTGAACCTTCCTCCAGAACTCTCCTGCAGTTCCAGATCCTATCCACTGGCTGTGTGAAAAAGGTTCTCCTCATGTCTCCATTGCATCTTTTGGTAATTATCTTAAATCTGTGCTCTTTTGTTCTTGTCCCTTCCACAACAAAAACAATTTCCCTCTCTCTACCCTGTCCAGACACCTCATGATTTCCATACCTCTATCAAATCTCTATCAAATCTCCCCTCAAAGTTCTTTTCTCCAGGAAAAGCAGCCCCAATTCTTCAATCTATCTATGTAATTTCCACATCCTGGAATCATTCTCTTAAATCCTTTATAGACTCTCTCTAATGCCTGCACAGCTTTGAGGTAATATCACAGCAAGTGGTGCAAGAAGATCAGGAAGTAAGTGGTCTCTGTGAAGAAGAGGATATGGATTTGGAAATTTGGGCTTGGAAATTAATGAATTGGAAAGGTTGCAAACAAACTGGTTCAGGCTGCGACAGTTGCCAGGTGCAGTATGTGGAAGGAAATGAAGATTGTGATAGGGACCGAAAACAATCGCAGTCTTATTGGATGAGCAGAAATTTCCTCCAATTAAATACTAGGAAGATTTAAAACCATGATATCTTCCAACTCCATTTCTGCCATGAACTATCTGTTGCTGAAATCCTCATCCATGCCTTTGTTCCCTCCAGATCCATTTATTCCATTACTCTTCTGACTGGCTTCCCAACTACCAATCTAAACTTGAACTCATCCAAAACCCAGATCCTAACTTGCACAGTCCAGTTCATCCATCACACTTGTGCTCGCGATCTGCATTGGTTCTCAGTCCAGCAGTGCCCCAACATTAAAATGTGTATCATTGTGTTCAAATTCCTCCATGGCTTCACCTCTCCCTATCTGGATAACCTCCTCCAGCCATTCAAACTTCAGAGGTCTCTGTGCTCCTCCAATTCTAGACTCTTGGGCATTCCTGATTTCATTCGCTCCACCATCAGGAACTATGCCATCAGTAGCCAGCCCTGTATTCTGGACTTCCCTCCCTCAGTCTCTCCTCTTCACTTTCTTTCTTAAAGATGCGCCTTAAAGCCTACCTCTTTGGCCAATCTTTTGGTCACCTGTTCCAATGTGTCCTGACAAGCTCAGTATTAAAATTTGTCTGATAATGCCCCTGTGATGGTTTTGGGACTATTTAACAAAGTAAAAGGCACGATACTCGAGTTGTAGATATTTCACCTGATGAAAGATTGGATGGCACACAAATGGTCTGACGTCTAAGAGGAAATAGAGGGATTGAAGGACATGCTGAAGACTTAATGGTGGATGTTCTTTCCTTTTTAATGATTAGGCTGATCCTAATTCTGTTAGTGTGTACTGTGTACACTGTGTACAGTGTGTACAGTGTGTACACTGTGTACAGTGTCTCCAAGATATATTGCTGGGTAAATGTTGCGGAGCTTGTTCTTCAGTGATCTCCAGTTTTGGATCTGCTCTGCTGTATAATCAGACTGATTTGAACATTTAGAGGAACGGAGTAACTGCACAATCCACCCAAATCTACAGTATAGAATATGGAAAATACTCACTGGATGTACATTAGAAACTATTGACAATTGCTCGCCAACCATCTGTGTCAACCATATTTTATATTTTAAGTTTAGCTTTTCCACAAACAGATTGATAGGATTTTGCAAATTTACCTGAAGCAAAAAAAGATCCATAATGAAACCAATTTTCTGAAAATGCGTAGCGTCAGATGTGGGACTGAGTCTTCCAGAACAGAACAACCTCTGTTTTGATCCCAATCCATTCAGAGACAGTTGGTCTGAACTGAATGGCCATAGTGATGGGACAATTTACTTTGCTGCTCCTGGACCCGGGGAGTCGGGTTACCCAACAGACTTCCAGCTCTCTCTGCTGGAAATTGTGTATGTGTATGGATATTGGAAGAGGACAGAATCCAGCCATACTGACCCCTGTGGTAAAACCGCTTGCCAACACTCCCTGTTTAATTTCACACCCCAGGAGTAATTATTAAATTCAGGTACCAAAGGGCTGCCCATATCCATGGAACCATGCTCCAACTTGGGCTGCCTTCTGGCTGCCTGGAGAAATCGAGAACAGAGGAATTGTTCCATTCCAAGTGAAATTGAGTGAAATATAGCTTTGTGTGAATTGTGGAAATGGTTTGACTTGTATCCGTGCAGAAACAGTGCAACCTCAGAAACAGAACTGCCTCAGAAACTATCAAAGGCTGTATCATCCTGGGGGGGTGGGGAAAATGAAAATCCTTAAGTGAAGCTTATGTGAAGGAAATATTGTAAGCACTTTAATTTCCTAGCAATTCTGCCTCTCTAGGGTGCTTTGGGTGCTGGAAGCTGCTAATGAGACAATGTTATTAATCTTAGCCAAAGGAGATAGTAATTCACCCGCAGCTAGAAGTTTCCAAAGCCTGTCTGGCTCATAAAACCTGGAGCAGTTCACTTTCATGTGCTTTGGTGCTTATCTGCAGTGACAACAATATGGTGACACTTCCCTTTCCCTGATGTGCTAGCCCCAGCTAAGGGCCATGTGAGGTCAGTGTTAACACACTGAGAATTTTACGAGTGGTCAAGAGACATGTTGAAAGGGTCAGATTACATTAGCAAAAGCACTGCTCACCTCCCTTCACTAATATGCCTTTCTTTATTCAGAAGGGTGTGCAAAATATTGAAGTTAAAGTTTTGAGTCACAAACATTGATTTATAGCAAGCCGGAGATCTGTTGGCCCCCACTGCACTTTGGAGGGTGTAGGATATCCCTTGTTGTGCGGGTTTAAAGACCCCAATCTGAGCTGTTGTCAGCTGCTTGCCAAGCAAGGCTCATCAACAGTAAGGGGTCAAGAGTCAGGGGCAAATTCCGGAAGCTACTCTCATTTATCCATGCAGAACAAAGTTACTGACTTTTTAAAAACACATTTAGAATACCCAATTCATTTTTTCCAATTAAGGGGCAATTTAGCGTGGCCAAACTACCTAGCCTGCACATCATTGGGTTGTGGGGGCGAAACCCATGCAAGCACGGGGAGAATGTGCAAATTCCATACGGACAGTGAACAGGGCTGGGATCGAACCTGGGACCTCGTGCCGTGAACTGCAGTGCTAACCACTACGCCACCGTGCTGCCTCACAAAGTTGCTGATTTGAGGTGAGCTGGAGTGCAACTGTCATCCAGTTCCCAAGCTCGGAGCTCCACTTGCGCAGGTGGGACAGTTTTTTTAAAAAATGGTTATATGGCATGATACAATGAGTAAGTTTGATTATCCAAATTAAATATTTGTGTTCCATGTACGCTACAATTTATTCCAGACCATGTAATTAATATTTTATAAAGCTTTTTGTGGATTTCCCCTTGTCTCTACCATAATTACTGCATCATCCGCATAACTAAATGATTTATATTCTGTCCAAAATTCCTGCCAAGTCTGATAGGTATCTTATAACCATTTCACTATAAAGATTGAAACTATCTGGAGACAGAATATACTCATAGAATCATAGAATTTACAGTGCAGAAGGGGGCCATTCAGCTCATTGAGTCTGCACCAGCCCTTTGAAAGAGCACCCTACCCTACCCAAGCTCACACCTCCACCCTATCCCCGTAACCCCACCCAACCTTTTTGGACACAAAGGGCAATTTAGCATGGCCAATCCACCTAACCTTCACATCTGTGGACTGTGGGATGAAACCGGAGCACCCGGAGGAAACCCGCACAGGCACGGGGAGAACGTGTGAACTCCGCACAGACAGTTACCGAAGCTGGGAATCGAACCTGGGACCCTGGAGTTGTGAAGCAACTGTGCTAAACACTGTGCTACCGTGCTTTTCAACCTCCTCTTTGCATAGCTAACCACTCACTCTACTGTATTCATTGTCTACTCTGACTGCTACTGTTTGGCCCCAGTATAAACCCTGAAGCAGTCTTAAATCTTTCCCTTCTATATCAAAGTTATGTATTATTTCAAACACCTTTCAGACCTGAAAATATCGCAAAAGTTCAAACACCAGGTTAAAGAATCTTTGATAAAGTGTCATCCAGACTCGAAACGTTAGCTCTCTTTTCTCTCCACAGATGCTGTTGGACCTGCTGAGATTGTCCAGTATTTTCTGTTTTTGTTTTAGATTCCAGCATCCAAAGAAATTTGCTTTTATTTAGTTTAAGGAAGCCATTTCACACTGCTATCAGACTGTGATGGCTACTTGAGTGGTACCTTCCACTAACAGAATGTTTCTGTTGTCCAAAAAAACACCATATATGCATTTCAGTGACGGTGCGATGCCAGTGATTCAAACAACACATTCCTTTGGTTGTTGGTAATAGGCAGAGTGCAGACCGTATCAACTAGCCTGCAGTGGCAAAACCCAAAACATTTTTTGAAAATAAATTTAGAGTACCCAATTCATTTTTTCCAATTAAGGGGCAATTTAGCTTGGCCAATCTACCTACCCTGCACATCTTTGGGTTGTGGGGGTGAGACCTCCGCGGACACGCGGAGAATGTGCAAACTCCACACGGAGAGTGAAACAGGGCCGGGATTGAACCCGGGTCCTCAGTGCCGTGAGGCAGCAGTGCTAACCACTGTACCACCATGCCACCCCTCAAGGCAAAACCCAAAACAAGACATCTTTGTTATATGTGATTCTTCAATTGGGCAACACTTGCTGAACAATCTGAGTGCGCTGACCGCGACACTGACAACCAATTGAAGATAATTATTTGAGCTCTTACTGTGACTCATTTTCACTTACTAGATGTGACATAGATGCGAGGATACATTCTCTGCAAAGAAAAGGAATATGTTCAAGCCTTACACTTTTATTAATTATCTGAGAACTTGGTGAGTCTATAGTCCCTTTTGCTTTCTCCATGACAACATCTTGACTAATCAGAGTCAACTTGTCAATCAATCAGTAACCCTTTTCTCCTGTTATATAAATTGTTGCGATTGTTTGAAATCGGGCATTCTTGTGTTGTTCATGATAAGGGCAAGATGAAAATCACTGACAATATATCTCTCTTTTCAGCAGCATACATCTATCTGTGCCTCACTTTGCTTGGTGTAATCAATTAAACATAAATATACACCTTTTGGACTTTTATTGCACTCTCCATTCCATTTCTTAACACACATATGGGGCGGGATTCTCCGGTCGCTGACACTGAAATCCTGTTCAGCGATCGGCCGGAGAATCCCCGTTTGCGCTCAAATCAGAGCGGGGGGGCCCCCGCTTTTGCGATGCTTCACCCCCTCAAAATCAACTGAGTCCAGTGCTGTCACATGCAGGGTGTGGGGGGGGGGGGGGGTGGAGTGCGTTCCGCTGTCAGGGAAGCCTCTGGTCCCACGCCAGCGTCAGCACTTAGTCTGCAAATCAGAAAATCCAGCCCACGGCATTTAAAAAATTCCTTTTCCTTCAGTTATCTCATATTGTTCTTCAAATATCTCTGGTCCAATTCTGCTTCTTTCTTTTACCATCGCGCATTCTGTTGCACCCTGTCTTTTAATTTGAGCTCTGCAGGTGACAAGGTCATATGGCAGACAGAGAGTGAAATCTACAGACTCCTGAACTCAATTGTTTTTTATATAAATTTAGAGTACCCAATTATTTATTTTCCAATTAAAGGGCAATTTAGCGTGGCCAATCCACCTAACCTGCACTTCTTTGGGTTGTGGGGGTGAAACCCATGCAGAGACGGGGAGAATGTATAAACTCTACACAGACAGTAACCCAGGGCAGGGATTTGAACCCGGGTCCTCAGCGCCGAGGGCAGCAATGCTAACCACTGTGCCACCGTGCCGCCTCTGGACTCAATTGTAACAAAAGGTAACAAAAAACCTGCTGCAAAACAGTTTGCATGGTAATATCAAAGAAAAGTATTCTGGATGCAAACAGTGGAATGGAAAGAACTAAAGCGAGTAGAATAATTTTCTTACCTGGGTAGCATAATAACATTTGATTGGAAAAGTGATCAAAACACCAAGAAGTACATAATGTTTCCAAATCAACCCTTCACAAAAATATCAGTCCTCTTTAGAAATAAGAACATTTCAATGGAAAGCAGAATGAGATTACAGAAATGCGACATCTGGTCAATTTTACTGGATGTAAAAGCTTGAATATAGGTAAGACAGTGTAAGAGATATTAAAGCTACAGAGAACAGTATGATGAAGATTAGTTGGAGAGCACATACAGCTAATGAGGAAATTGAAAGGAAAACAGGCACACAAGAAGGACGTTTGCAGATGATTACCAGGAGACAACTAAAAGGTTAGGTCAAGTCGCCATAATCCCAGATGACCATCGGCTGCTTTCCTCTTTGAGGGGAGAGCTGACTGCCGGTGGTTTAACGTGAGGATCGCCACACCTCAGGCGAGGGGCAAGGTTGAGATGGCAGGGTCAGGAGACAACTATAATGCTTTGGGCGCACATTTATGAAAGAGAAACACTGAACATCTGGCAGTGAGTGCTAAAATTAAGAGTAGCAGTGCAAGAAAGAGACAAAAGAAGAAATATATCGACGGCTTGAGAAGCAGAGTAGCTACAAGATTTGAGAACGACACCAAGCGTTGGCTGCGATCAAGCACCGTGAGAAAGTTGGAGAGCCATGATTGACCACATTGTGAAACATGCCACCTGGAAAAGAAAAGGTTTAATGTCACAGAAAAACACCGCAAAACTTTCCTGACTGATGTATCTTCATTTATTTCCTGCATCAGCCTCTGCACCCAATAGCTTCTCATCCTCAGTGATTTCAACTCATCAAACTCTATCTCCTCCAAGGTCAGTTGTACAGTCCCATTGTATCAAACACAACTAAGGGCATTATGATTACTTCATAGTCATTCTTTCCACCCATACCCTCCTTTCCTCCTCCCAACCATACTCCCTTTTGTGTCTGACAATGGAATAATTCTCTCCCAACTCATTTACAACTGCACTTGCAAAATTGTTCCTTCAGTAGCCATACCATTTCTGTAGTTCCTGGTCTGCTCAGCAGCACCCTCACCACCAACATTGATCCCAAATTCCCCACTAAAATCATAATCTCTCCTACCCCTAGCATTGCCCTCGCCTCCATTCCCTTAAGTCCAAGGTGCACAAACTTGAATGCACATGGGACAACTGCTTAGGCCATTCACCACCAGTTAAATGGCTCTGCTCTAGGGCAGCACGGTGGCGCAGTGGTTGGCACTGCTGCCACACGGCGCCAAGGCCCCAAGTTCAATCCCGGTTCTGGGTCACTGTGTGGAGTTTGCACATTCGCCCCGTGTTTGCATGGGTTTCACCCCCACAGCCCAAAGATGTGTAGGGTGGGTGGATTGACCATGCTAAATTGCCCCTTAATTGAAAACAAATGAATTGGATACTCTAAATTTGTGTATGTTTTAAAAAATGGCTCTGCTCTCTTTTGTCAAAATTGATTACTATTCCAGAATCATCCTGGAATGCAAAGATAACCCCGGCTTATTTTCTCTGCTGTAAATTGTCTTCTTTAAGTGCCCTCCCCTGTCTTCTCCACCCTCATCTCCAAATGGTGTAGAGAGCTCATGATCTTCTCAGCCACTTAAATAATAATAATAAACTTTTATTGTCACAAGTACGAAGTTACTGTGAAAAGCCCCTAGTCGCCATATTCTGGCGCTTGTTCGGCTAAGCTGGTACGGCAATTGAACCCATGCTTCTGACCTTCTTCTGCATCACAAACCAGCTGTCTAGCCCACTGAGCTAAACCAGCCCTTACATTGAGACCATTCAATCAGCTGACATTGCCATCTCACTCCCTTTCCCTAGCCAACTTGACAGAAAGTTCCCTCAGGTTCCCCCTTGCCCCAGCACTAAATATGCACCATTCTGTAGTTTCTCTGCTTTCTCCCCTCATTACCTCCCTCAGTTAATTTTGTCCATGGCTGCCTGCTACTCCCTTAGTCCTATTCCCACCTATTCATAGTGCAGAATTAGGCCATTCAGCCCATCGAGTCTGCACCGGCCCTTGGAAAGAGCACCCTACTTAAGCCCACACCTCCACCCTAATTCGGACACACACTTCATGAATTAAATTTCATAACTTTAATTGTATTTGAACTGACAACTTCTGGGCGGTTAGCTACAGTATTAAAACCAATAGTTAACCAAACACATATATAAATGAATCAATTTGACTGTCAATCTATTTAGTCATCCTGATTTCATAATGTCTCTGAAATTATGCCATGTGTTGCTAACAAATGAAAACTTAAGGACTGATTTCCAATAAAAGAGACTGGATGGAACAGTCACAGATCACACCAATTTCCAGATGTGTGATCTCCGTATTAGGAGCACACATTCAGAATATTGGCTGTGAAACCCATTTGTCTGAAATTCTCCTCCCTGCTATTTTGGCAAAGGTGCTAACCCATTTAAACTAAATGCTTTAACAATCCAACAAAACATTGGAGAATGAAAATGCAGAAGAAAAATATTTTAAATGTTCATGCCCGGAAAACTCACAAAGTAATCTCAGCCATTAATTAATTTTGTTGAAAATACTGCCATGCTCTGAATGTTTTCACATTTGTGCATTCTGTTAATTTCTCATTGGTTAAACAAGTTTTTTTAAATTTAAATTTGGAGTATCCAATTCTTTTTTTCCAATGAAGGGGCAATGTAGCTTGGCCAATCCACCTACCCTGCACATCTTTTTGGCTTGTGGGGGACACACACAGACACAGGGAGAATGTGCAAATGTTATGGGCCAGGGTTTAGAGAACCCCAAAGTGTATCATGGAGTTCACCTGACCCACAACTTTTAATAGATTGCGGTATGGGGAGCACACGGGCCACTCTACAGGTGTGGTACAGCAGAAATGGAATAGTATTTTTTAAAAGCCAAACAATGTTTATTCTATGAACTCAAGCTAACCTTTTTAAAACATACAGTGAACATCTTAGCAACCATCAATTCAAATACAACCCCCAAAGAGTACAACACTAAGTCATCCTTTAAGCTTTCCTTTTACCATCCATATGACTTAAAACACCTTTTACCAGAAGCACATCAGGTTGAAGTCATTACTGTTATTAGTTTTAAATCACCAGGATCGATTTACAGTCTTTAGATTACAGAGAGAGATTCATACACCTTCTGGCTGTGACTGCAGCTCCAACGTTGAAATCAAAACTAAAACACACCCTGCAGCCTGCTCAAAAACAAAAGTAAAAAGCTGACAGGCAGCCCAGCTCCACCCACTCTCTGACATCACTGCAGTAGTAAACACCCATTTCTTAAAAGTACTCTCACTACAGATATTCATACACACAACCATTTATAAACACTCATTTCTTAAAGGTACACTCACATGACACAAACTCCACATGGACAGTGACCCAGGGCTGGGATCAAGCTCAGGTCCTTGGCACCATGAAGCAGCAGTGCTAACCACTGCACCTCCGTGCCGCCCTAAGTTGAACAGGTTTAACAAGAGCAACAAAAATCATATTAAAATATGGTAGCATTCTTTCTGCAAATGCACACTGTGCAAACAATACAGCTTTTTCCTTTGTGGCTTTCACTCATGCAACATAACCGTACTTGCGTAAGAAAGGAAACACTGAAATACAGCCTTGACTGTAGGGAATAGATAATTGTTTATGCTTGTTTATTGTCGCTATCTATTATGTATATGTGTACTTGTATATTCGGGAGCCTCCTGTCTTACGAGATGATGGTTTGCACCTTGGTCTCCAGCTCTGTATGAAACATTGCCTGGTGTGGTTCAAGAGTCCTACTCTGGTACGGCAGCCTCTGCTGCACTTGCTGCGGATGAAGGCAGTGAGGTGAGAAAGTGACGCGTTTGTTTTTTCTCTGGGTCTTCTTCTCAGGTAGCCGAGCTTTTCATTTCTCTTTGGTGCTTCCAATGCCCCTCCAAGCAGTCAGCCACCAAAGATCCCAGCTGTCAGCAGCTGCCTACCAGTTGTTTGGGTCAATGTTCACCATCTTTGTATTTTGCTTGCAGATGTATCAGAGGCATGGATAACTAACAAGCCAAGATTCAATGGAAAGTTCACCGTACAGGTCTTTGAGTATATGACTGTTATGAATATGGGTGAGCCATCGTATATGTCATTGGCCTATGCTGAGTGCATGTTGATGGAATTAGCACTTCAGGCCTTCTGAGTCGGTGCCTTTGTCCTGTCAAGAAATGGTGGGGTTACATATGAGACAGTAAAGATGGGAATTGTATACCCTTTTTTCCTGCCTGGCATATGTTGTCCAGGTGTCACAACTGCAGAGGAAACTTGCATTTATATATGTATTTATATATGCATGAGGAAGAGAAGAGTCTGTGAGACTAATTATGTGAATGTGTATTTCCTTAATTCAGGCAAGATGTCAGTAAGGAACCAAACTAATAATGTCAGTAGTTGAGCTTGACAGTGCATCACTGCTGAACCTCAGACCTTTGAATGTTGCACGCCAGTCAGCTCCAATGATCACATACCCACTTTGTATGTTGATGCCTTAGAAAGCTATGTAGTGATAATTAAGCTGCACTAAAACAAATTGATAATGACATCTTCTGACATAAACAACCATGATTTGTTTAATTAAGCAACATTGCCTCATAGTCTGTGGTCTTAGATCTTCCAATGTATTGAAAAGCATATTTACGCAAGTACAAGTATGGCCAAATGCCACGGGGGGATTTTGTACAGGATTATAAAAGTAAGGCAACCTTTGGTTTGTGTTTACAAGTTATAAAAGGTGGAATAAGTTTTATTTTTATCAGAACACTCAGACCTATGCAATATTCGGGTGGAGGTACTTGTTGATAACCTGCAAAAAAAAGCTCCACTGATGGTTCGTTAATATTATCTAGTGATATACAGGTCATAAATCTGATCTTTGCCTTAGCTAATTGAGGTCTGCTGAGGTTGGTGGAATAAGCACTCCAATCAGAGGAGGCAAGTAACAGGATTTCTTGATCATAATTGAGAAATACCCACTGAGTGGACCTGCGTAAGGTATTGGGCAGGGCAGAACTTTGCTCACTCCTTTGCTGTTTGCCCATAGAGCACCTCGACAAGATTCACTGTCCAGGTTCAACAATGAGAAATGTCTATTTGGACGAGGGACTAAAAACAACCGATCATGTGGAATATGGTACTCCATCAACTGGCCCCTGTGGAAAGGTATCCCAACAAGAAGGTGAGAAGTGAAAAACACTATGGAAAACAGTTGAAAAAAAATCCATTTGCATCCACAAATCTGTGCAGAAATGAATGATATAGTGGTATCAAATCAAGAAAATGACATAAACGTTAGCCAGGAGTTTGGGGATTATTATGGTTTCAAAAACCAACAACTAGTCTTCCTCCGTGGTGCTGGAAAGAAGATTACCCATATATTAATCTCTACTTCTGTGAGTGGATATATAGGGTTGAATTTTGTCATGGACATCAGGAAACCAATGTCTGGGTAATTGCCAGGTCATTAACCCTCATGCAATGGCAGCATTGTTTCTGGCTGCATTTTACAGGAGGCAATATATTAATAGGTCACCTTCACTATCCAATTAAGGACAGCTAGTGGATACTGGAGACATGAGCCACTGACAGCACTGCCCAACAACAGGAGTGGCAGGGAAGCACTGAAGCCATCATCAGTATCAAACGATGGAGACCACATTAGATCCATGAAAATTGGAGACATTCTTCATCAAGAATTCCACATTCAATGTCAAAGTTGTTAACTCCTTTCTTTCAGCAGTTTTGTCAGTTCTGGTTGTTCTCCAAATCCTTGCCCAATTGACCAATGTTCCCTTACGAGCCCAGCCAGAATATCCTTTTATTGACTGTCAGTGTCAGCAAAGCTATCCAACATCAGAAAATATCACCCGATCGTGCCTCTAACCAATGTACAAAGGGTAGAGCATCGATCCATACATGTCATTCTGTCAGAGATAGCTGCCTCACTATCTGGAGTGGAAATCTTGCACAGCTTCTCCTGTCTAGCCCAACAGTATTGAAAACAAATGTGTAGCATTGTTGCGTCACGGCGCTGAGGTCCAAAGTTCGATCCCGGCTCTGGGTCACTGCCGTGTGGAGTTTGCACATTCTTCCCGTTTCACCCCCACAACACAAAGATGTGCAGATAAGGTGGATCGGCCACACTAAATTGTCCCTTAATTGGAAAAAATGAATTGGGCACTCTAAATTTATATTAAAAAAAAGAAAACAAATGTGGTGCGTCTATTGTTATTTTAGTTGCAATCAGTTATCTCAACATAATCACTTCTTGGCCTTTTGGGTAAATCAGGCATCAGATCAAGCCCACAAGATGAGGTGCAATGCCTTTTCTTGTCAGCTGGGATCTTGTAGGTCTCACTTGTGGAGACCATGAATGGCTTCAATTTGAATTTAATTGATTTTTGGAGCAAGCAATGAAATGGATTAAGGGTTTACCCTGTCCACTCTGCGCATTGGCATGAAAAAATGATTTAAAGTTATAGATCATAGAATTTACAGTGCAGAAGGAGACCATTCAGCCCATCAAGTCTGCACCAGCCCTTGGAAAGAGCACCCCACTTACGTCCATGCTTCTGTTCTATCCCTGTAACCCAGAAGCCCCCACCAACCTTTTTGGACACTAAGGGCAATTTATCATGGCCAATCCACCTAACCTGCACATCTTTTGACTGTGAAAGGAAACCGGAGCAAACGGAGGAAACCCACGCACACACGGGGAGAACGTGCAGACTCCGCACAGACAGTGACCCAGCCGGGAATCGAACCTGGGAGCTGTGAGGCAACTGTGCTAACCACTGTGTCACTGTGCTTCCCCTAATTATGTTATCTTAACATAATTAAACTGAAATTGAGAACAGTTGAAAGACCATTCTCTATGCTTGCTGCAAGCAAAGAGGTTTAATTGTCTCAATCCAGTTTCGCACTCAACAAAATCAACACCGCAAAACTACCCAAACCTCGGCACCACATTGTCACTCAATCTATGGTCTCATTCATTGAGGATGTGATAGGGAAAAGGAAAATGTTACAGTGTCACAATAAGGGATTACCTTCAGTGGCAGAGGTTACAGCATGCTGTAGGTGCAGAGCAAGCTTTACTCAACATTTGGTCCATCCTATACCTGACCTGAAAGCACCTAGCGTCAAAGATAATAATATTCAGCTCCCTACCGTTGACATCTTCCACCTTGATACCAAAGTTCACAATGCCTCCTCCCAAAGGAAAATACATTCTTAGGAGGTTACTTACAGTTCCTGTCACACATTTGCACCAGAGAGTAAGGCTTCGGCGGCTGTTAATCAGTAATTTGCACCAGTGAGTATAGGCTGGTTCTATATGTTTTTCCATATATTTTCCCTGTGCACTGTCTTTAACAACACTGTTAACACCTTTAGAACAGATTGGCACACCATACAGAGATAATCCTTCCCCTCCCTGAGTTCCCTGGTAGCTGGTTGATGAATTTAGAGTTCCCAATTCATTTTTTCCAATTAAGGGGCAATTTAGCGTGGCCAATCCACCTACCCTGCGCATCTTTGGGTTGTGGGAGCGAAACCCACGAAAATTCAGGGAGAATGTGCAAACTGCACAATGATGGTGACCCAGAGCCGGGATCGAACCTGGGACCTTGCCGCTGTGAGGCAGCAGTGCTAACTACTGTGCCACCATGCTGCCCCAAGGGAAAGGGGAACTTGACTATGAATTTATCTGTGACGTTTGGGTGCACCTCTTCACATTAAATCAAATTGAAACATTGGTGGAGTACTGCATGATTTGCTTTCTGAGGATGTGTGTGGTACAGGTCAAGTAAAAATAGAAAATAGAATGGTCCCAAATTTTTTCACCAAAGTCAATGCAAATACACTGTGATCAGAGTGGTGATAGAAGAATGTGGGGGAGGAATCGTGTCTTGGTTTCTACCCTCAAAATGCCTCCAAAAGTTGAAACAGTCACATAATACTTTGTCCAAGTTTAATAACATGCAAATGCGGGAAATCTGAGCATGCATGTTAGTTGGTATTACTTAGAGCCTCGGGAAGAATTTAAAACTTAAAAACTGTTTTGAACAATACTGCCAATCAAAGTGATCAGTTGTACTCTCAAGATCTACACGGTGATGAACCATCAATTTGGCACATTTCTTTGAATGGATCGTGGGGACACAATTGCGTTGTATTAGCCTAACCCAGAAATGTCCTTCACAGAAACAGAAAATGTTGGAAATCTCAGCTGGTCTGATAGCATCTGTGGAGGGCCAACGTTCAAGTCTGGATGACCCTTTGTCAGAGCTGAAATTTCCTTCCCCTCGCCTGAGGCACACTTTCCACAGACCAGGTGCAGTTATCCATCCTGCTATGAAGTAGCATGCGGCTGACTCCTACAGAAGGCACTACCTCGGAAACACACCCCACACCCCGATGAAGTTTTATAAAATGAAATAAAAAGAAATTATATTGATGCCAAGAGATCATTTGGAACCACACTCCCATCAACTATTATGCCACCAACAATATCTGCCTGACTTGTCATGTAAATACTTTACCTATGGCAGAAGGTAAGATCAACAAAGTTTACTGGTCAACCAGAACTGTGTGGGAACTGCAGCCTCCCTACATTAAAAACTCTACATGGAAACTCCTGCCACAAGCTTATGGCAAGCTTCCTCCTCACTTTGCGGGACTACTGGAGAGAGAGAGACAAGGTTACTCCTGATCTTTTGCCAAAGTTGTAGGGTCCCATTGGGAGAATCCCCGAGGAAATTCCTGGCGGCTACCTTTCTGTCATTAAATGTGCACATCCTTTGTCCAAATGGCAGGTGAAGGATTCAAACTAGATGTGCCTTGGATATCTACATAATTTGAAACAACGCTGAAAATATTTTATTAAGAACCAGGTTGGAGGATATAAGTGAGAGAAAGAATCAAATACTAGATAGAATATGATAGTTCTCGTGCAAATAGGATCATGGAACCGTCATTTGTGCATTGCGGCTGGTCAGAGCTATAAATGATGTTAGATTGATATCCTGGAGTTTTGCTTGATTACTTCAGTGAGTTAGGGAGAAATTTCACAGTTTTACCGTTGCAATGTTGCCTGTGGTTAATTCCGCCTCTGAAGAGTTCAAGTAAGATGAGTAGAAATTGTGGTAGCACCATTTGTATTTGGTATGTTAGAAGAAATGGGCTCAATGAACTGACGAGCCTTTCCTCATTCACTATTTACCTGTCCTGTGTAACAAAACGTATTTGTCACCTTGCCTTTCTCGAGAAAATTCTATCTAGTCCTTTGACAGAAAGTGCTTTTGAAAACTGTTATCCGACATACCTCCTTTTCATGTTTTCAATGTTTTTTTAAAAAGGAATCAACACAGAATAGAATGTTGTTTATATTATTTGTACACATATGTTTATATATTTCTATATACGTGGAAGAATTATTTTTGTCAGATGTAAAAATTGGGGCTTTTTTCGTTCCACCGTCCAGAAGGTTTGTCTAAAGTATGTCTTGACGGCGTGCCTATATTAATACTGGTCCCTGGTCATTTTCCTGTGGATATGATTGGTGTTGAATAGATTGGGTTTGGAAATGTGAGAGTCAGCTCTGGTTGAAAATGCCCAGTGCTTGGGGTGGGATGTAATTTTGCTGTCACATCTCGTATGACTGAAGCTTTTTGATGTGACAGGTTGGGGTCTAGACAGGAGCTGCCAGACTGTGCAGCTCTTTCCTCTCAGGTTTTTTTTTAGTTTAGTGGCAATATGGTCCAATTAAAAACTTTGCGTTATCACTCAGGATATAATAAAGCCCACTCCCTCAAGTTGTAAGTTGAAGTTGAATTTGGAACAGGTTCACTAAAATGACATTCTTGATGCACCTTAGTTGAATCTTTTAATGAACAGATTTTTGAACAGCTACAGAAGAAACTGGAGATTTATTTCTGACAAAGGGTACCACCTGAAATGTTAACTGTTCTTTCTCTATCAATGATTTATTAGCCATAGTCAGCTTGAACTCAGTTGATAGCGCTCCGGCTTCAGAGTCAGCAGGTTGTGGGTTAAGGTCCCACTCCAGGGACTTGAACACAAAATCTAACCTGCCACTCAGAGGGTGTGCTGCATGATCCAGAATGTTATCTTTTGAATGAGTTGTTAAACTGAGGTCCTTCCTGTCCTCTCAAGTGAAGATAAAAGATCCCAATGTTTATCTGTCAACTTAAACCTTAATGTCTAAAATGACATGATTTGGTTATTACCACACTGCTGATTGGCTGCGGCATTTCCTACATCACAACAGATTCCACTTCAAAAATACCTTTCTAGGGGGCAGCACGGTGGCACAGTGGGTAGCATTGCTGCCCCACGGCGCCGAGGTCCCAGGTTCGATCCCGGCTCTGGGTCACTGTCCGTGTGGAGTTTGCACATTCTCCCCCTGTTTGCGTGGACTTGCGCCCCCACAAGCCAAAGATGTGCAGGTTAGGTGGATTGGCCACGCTAAATTGCCCTTAATTGGAAAAGAATTAATTGGGTACTCTAAATTTTTTTTTTAAACCTTTCTGGTCTAAAGCACTTTGAGACATCCTGAAGTCATGAAGAGTATAATATCAATATAAGTCTTTCTTTTTATTTTGCATTTTATGGTTTTTGTTTCAGATTTTCACACAAAACATCAGTCCAAAATCATCTAAATCCCCATACAGCTAACAGTTCAGCCTTCCACACCATCCACTGTAACCTACTCCAATCCTACAATGCTCCATGAATTTAGCATTCCTCCAACTCAGGCATCTTATTACACTAACCATCTATTGTGGCCAAACCATCAACTACCTATTCCTCTGGAATTCCACCCCCGAATCTTAATGGCAGTTCATGTCTCTCTCCTCCTTTAATCAAGCTCTTATTCATTCATTTTAATATCTATTTCTTTGACATAGGGCAGGGTTTTACATTTGAGGTCAGGACCCCAATGTTGGGAATCATATCAGGGTCCTGGGCTCCCCCCGTTTTGGGAATACCCATCTAACATTTTTATTTTGCAAGTTTGTCCAATTCTACATATCAAAGGGCATACAATTAAGGATGATGGGCTCAAATTGGAAACCCTGCAGCACTGGAGCAGCTGTAACCCGGTGCTGTAGCTAGGTAAGGGAAAGGGAGGGTGCCACATCCTTAACAAGCACTCCGTGGGGGGCCACGGTGGCGCAATGGTTAGCACTGCTGCCTCATGTAGCTGAGGACCTGGGTTCGATCATGGACCCGGGTCACTGTCCATGTGGAGTTTGCACGTTCTCCCCGTGTCTGCATGGGTCTTGATGTGTTGGGTGCTCTGGATCTGTGAAACACATACAGGCCACCAACACTTAAAATAATACAACACTATTTTATTCAACTATAAACTGTTGGACATACTCTTACTGTGGGTTAATACGATGTTAGATTAACTAAAGACCTGTGCCTGTCCTAACCAGTCGAATCACTCAGCACGTGGTGAGAATCTGTGCTGTAAACTATAAGCTCTTGTACTTCTGAAACAGTAAGAAGTCTTACAACACCAGGTTAAAGTCCAACGCCGGCATCTCCACATCAGTACTTCTGAAAGGCTGCATCCCGAATGAGCGGGAAAACTGATGCCCTCTGTCTTTATAGTGAGTGTGCTCTAACTGGTGATTGGCTGCGGTGTTTATGCATGTTGATTGGTCCTATTGTATGTCCATCAGTGTGTATGTCTGCACCATGATATACCGGTGTATATTATGACATCCCCCCTTTATAAAAAAATGTGTATGTGTGTGTCAATAAATTGTGTGTGTGTGGATAATGTTCCTAACTATATGTATGGTGCGAAGACGTATTTACAGGACTATGTACAGGAAAACAAAGCTATATACAAGGGTGGGTTCCTGGTGCAGAGAACTGGTATGCAACAAAATGAACGAGAACAATACTATATACAAACCAAGAAAACGATCAAACAAGGCAGGAAAACAACTCAGACAGTCCATAAATTAGTAAAGTTCATAAATTCAGTCTCTGAGGTGGCCGACGAATTCTGGTTGACCGCCTCAAGGGTGGGTCGAGAGCCGCCAGTTCAGGAGCAGGCTGGACTGCATCACAGTCGGGAGGAGGCAGAGTGACAGCAAGATCTGCACAGTCCATGGCAGGGTCAGCAGGGGAGCGATGCAACTCCGGAGGATCACGTGGCGATCGTGGAACGAGGGGAAGGGCGCGCCGATTGCGGCGCAGAATGGAGCCATCTGGGAACCGAATCAGGAACGAGCGGGGGGCCACCTGCCTAAGGACAACACGGCTGCAGACCAGCCACCATCCGGGAGATGGACGCGAACATTGGCGTCTGGAGTTAGAGCGGGGAGATCAGCAGCACGGGAATCATGAGTCGCCTTGTGCTGCGCACGAGACATCTGCATTTTGCGAAGAACTGGAATATGGTCGAGATTTGGTACATGGATAGATGGCACTGTCGTCCTCAGGATGCGATTCATTAATAACTGTGCGGGCGACAGCCCAGTGGACAGCGGGGCGGAGCGATAGGCCAGCAAGGCAAGATGGAAGTCAGACCCGGCATCGGCAGCCTTGCATAGGAGCCTCTTGACTATGTGAACTCCCTTCTCTGCTTTAACATTGGACTGGGGGTACAGGGGACCGGATGTCACATGGACAAAATTGTACCGCCGGGCGAAGCTGGCCCATTCCTGGCAGGTGAAGCAGGGGCCATTGTCCGACATCACCGTGAGCGGGATGCCGTGCCGAGCAAATGTTTCTTTGCACGCCCGAATGACTGCGGACGAAGTAAGGTCGTGCAATCTTATCACCTCCGGGTAGTTTGAAAAGTAGTCGACAATCAGGACATAGTCCCTACCCAATGCGTGAAACAGGTCGATGCCCACATTGGTCCAAGGTGACGTGACCAACTCATGGGGCAGCAGAGTCTCCTGTGGTTGGGCCGGCTGAAAGCGCTAGCAGGTGGGGCAGTTGGGTACTGCGTTGGCAATATCGTCATTGATACCTGGCCAGTACACAGCCTCACGGGCCCATTGGCGACACTTCTCTACGCCCAGATGGCCCTCGTGTCACTGTTCCAGGACAAGCTGGCGCATGCTATGCGGAATGAAAATGCGGTCCAGTTTCAGGAGAACCCCATCAACGACTGCCAGATCGTCTCTTACGTTATAGAACTGAGGGCATTGGCCCTTGAGCCACCCATCCGTCATGTGGCACATGACATGCTGTAGCAGGGGGTCAGCCGCCATTTCGCGTCGAATTTGGACGACGCATTCATCTGATGCAGGTAGATGGGAGGCTGCGAACTCTACCTGGGCGTCGACCTGGTAGACGAACCTCTCTGGGTCATACGGAGTGTTGACTGACCTGGAGAGGGCGTCCGCAACGATGAGGTCCTTGCCTGGGGTGTACACCAGCTGGAAATCATATCGCTGGAGCTTGAGCAGAATGCGCTGGAGGCGAGGCGTCATGTCGTTCAAGTCTTCCTGTATTATATTGACGAGCGGGCGATGGTCGGTCTCGACAGTGAATTGGAGAAGGCCATAGACAAAGTCTTGAAACTTCACAACACCGGTCAGAAGGCCCAGGCATTCCTTTTCTATCTGCGCGTAGCACTGCTCCGTGGGGGTCATTGCCCGTGATGCATACGCAACGGGGGCCCATGACGAGGCCTCATCACATTGCAAAAGCACGGCTCCAATGCCAGACTGCCTGGCATCCGTAGAGATTTTTGTCTCCTTTGCTGATTCAAAGAAGGCCAGAACTGGGGCCATGGTTAGTTTGGCCTTGAGTTCCCTCCATTCTCGCTCGTGGGCAGGGAGCCACTGGAAGTCCATCGTCTTCCTCACCAGGTTCCTGAGAGCCATGGTATGAGAGGCGATGTTAGGGATGAACTTCCCTAAAAAATTTACCATCTCCAAGAACCAGAGGACCGCTTTCTTGTCTTCTGGCGTTCTCATAGCTGTGATGGCAGCTACCTTGTGCGCATCCGGCCGCACACCCAAATGGGAGATGCGGTCCCCTGGGAATTTGATATCTGATTGGCTGAAAGAGCATTTAGCTCTATTGAGGCGAAGGCCATGTTCGTGTATGTGTCTGAAAACGCGCCGGAGGCGTTTAATGTGCTCCTGCGGGGTGGTGGACCAGATGATTATGTCATCGACATAGACGCAAACACCTTCAATCCCTTCCATCATTTGTTCCATGATCCTATGAAACACCTCAGATACCGAGATGACCCCAAACGGCATTCTGTTGGATTCATCTAGCTGGATTTGCCAGAATCCTTTTGAGGCGTCGAGCTTGGTAAAGAGCTTGGCGTGAGCCATTTTACATGTGAGCTCTTCACGCTTGGGAATTGGATAGTGCTCCCTCATGATATTGCAATTAAGATCCTTGGGATGGATACAAATTCTCAATTCGCCGGAAGGCTTCTTTACACATACCATGGAACTGACCCAGTCGGTTGGTTCCGTGACCCTGGAGATCACTCCTTGGTCCTGAAGATCTTGGAGCTGTTGCCTGAGGCGGTCCTTAAGCGGCGCCTGGACCCTGCGAGGGCCATGTACCACAGGCGTGGCGTTCGGCTTTAATAGAATCTTGTAGGTATACGGGAGCGTGCCCATGCCCTCGAAGACGTCGTGGTACTTGTTGATAATGGCGTTGAGTTGCGCCCTGAAGTCGGTGTCTGGAAAGGCAGACGCATCAACAGGAGAGAGAGAGTGAACCCTCTGCACTAGGTTCAACAGATTGCATGCGTGCGCGCCAAGCAAGGAGGCTTTCGAGGAACCTACGATTTCAAACGGCAAGATGGCTTTGTAGTGAACAGTGCGTCACTTCCAGTTGGCATGAGCCACTGGCAGCAATGACAATTCCATTGTAAACAAGTAGTTGGCATGCAGATGGCAGGATGGCTGGTTTGACACGAAGGCTTTGGAGGTCAGACCGCGCAATGAGATTGGCGGAGGCACCGGTGTCCAGGCGGAATCATATTTGGGACCGGTTGACTGTAAGGGTGGCACACCACTCATCATCCGGATCGATGCTGTGTATTGGAATGGGCTTGGTGCTGCGCTTTGGAGACATCCTGTTCTTTGTTATGATGCCGACTTGAAAAGGTGCCTTCGGGTCGTCGCTGTCAAAATCAGGGGGTACGTCTGGATCAGGCTCAGTGACTGTGGGTTGAATGGCCCGGACATCCCTGCGAGGCTGGCTGGAGCGACAAAAGCTAGCAGGCTGAGTTGATCTGCATAAAGCAGCATAGTGGCCAAGTTTGCCACACTGCAAACATCATTGGGACTTGGCAGGACACTGACGCTTTAAATGGGCGGAGCATGGGCACGCTCCCGTATTCTATTAAATAAGATTCTATTAAAGCCGAATGCCATGTCTGTGGTACACGCACTTCATGGGTCCCATCGCCCCTTCAGGACCGCCTCAAGCAACAGTTCCAAGACCTCCAGGACCAAGGATGTCGCCGTCCCCTCGGTCGGTGCGCCCAAGCGCGGGAGTCCGCGAAAAGCATGCGAAATGGGCGCCCTCATCCAGTCTGAGGCCCTGGAGTGGTTTGATGACTTGGACCCGTTCTGTCTCGTGGGGAGCTTGCCGCGCCGTTTCAGCCGCCTGGATGTGGGAATACCGACTAGTGGCGTGTTCGTGGAGCACGCAAGTCTCAATGGCAATCGCTAGGGTGAGCTGCTTGACCTTAAGGAGCTGGCGAAGGGGGTCCGAGTGAACACCAAAAAAGATCTGGTCGCGTATCACGGAGTCGTAGGTGGACCCGTAGTTGCAGGACTGCGCAAGGATACGGAGGTGGGTGATAAAGGACTGGAAAGGTTCATCCTTACCCTGTAAGCGCTGCTGGAAGATATAGCGCTCAAAGTTTTCGTTCACCTCGACGTTGCAGTGGCTGTCAAACTTTAGGAGGACCGTCTTGAATTTCGCCGATGGTGAAGGTGAGGGAATTGAAGATGTGGATGGTCCCCGGCTGTGGAGAGGAAGAGAGCAAACTTCCTGGCATCTGAAGCAGCTTCCAGGTCTGTGGCCTCAAGGTATAGCTGGAAGCGTTGTTTGAAGATCTTCCAGTTGGACCCCAGGTTGCCGGTAATGCGGAGCGGCGGCGGCGGGCGGACACTGTCCATGTTGCAGGATGGCTGTAGACTGGTGGAAGGCAGATCACTGGCAGGTAGGTCTAAGAAGTTCTAACATCCCTCAACTACTGGTACCATGATGTGTTGGGTGCTCTGGATCCGTCAAACACATACAGGGCATCAACACTTAAAATAGTACAACACTATTTTATTAAACTACAAACTGTTGAACATACTGTTACTGTGGGTTACACGATGTTAGATTAACTAAAGACCTGTGCCTGTCCAAACCAGTCTGATCACTCAGCACATGGTGAGAGTCTGTGCTGTAAACTATAAGCTCTTGTACTTCTGAAAGGCTGCATCCCGAATGAGCGGGAAAAGTGATGCCCTCTGTCTTTATAGTGAGTGTGCTCTAACTGGTGATTGGCTGCGGTGTTATGCATGTTGATTGGTCCTATTTTATGTCCATCAGTGTGTGTGTCTGCACCATGATATACCGGTGTATATTATGACAGGTCTCACCCCCAGAACCCAAAGATATGTAGGGTAGGTGGATTGGCCAAGCTAAATTGCCCCTTAATTGGAATTTTTTAAAAAACAAGTCCTTCTTACAAGCTGAAGAAAAGAAATGGCCACAGATGCCGGACCATCACTGTGAAGGGGAATCCCTTCAGAGGGGAGCCTGTGTCCGCATCTATAACCAGGTAGGCATGATAGGAGTGGGGATGGACCTCAAAATGAACCCAGGGACTGTTTCCAGTCATCTGCCTGGCTCCTGGTGCCAAGGTGGGCCTGCAGGTCAACTGGGAAATTCCTTTGATCAATGGCCTTAATTGGCCTTTTAATTGACAAATTAACTGCAATTTGCGGATGGCAGCCCTTCCATGGCCAATCCAAATCTCCATAAAAATTATTGGGTATCAGGACCGTGACAGGGAACCAGCACGCTGGCGGCAGTGGGAAAATATGTGCCTGTTTCCCTCTCACACCCATGTCAGCTTCAAAATCCTAGCCTGGCTGCCCAAATTTTGCCAGATGACACTCCCGGAAAGTGCCTAGGGATAATTTCCTATTTAATATTTTTGTTTTTTAAATTTAGAGGACCCAATTAATTAGCACAGGGCTAAATCGCTGGCTTTGAAAGCAGACCAAGGCAGGCCAGCAGCACGGTTCAATTCCCGTAACAGCCTCTCCGGAATGTGGCGACTAGGGGCTTTTCACAGTAACTTCATTTGAAGCCTACTTGTGACAATAAGCGATTTTCATTTCATTTAATTTTCAGGGGCAATTTAGCATGGCCAATCCACCTAGCCAGCGCATATTTGTGGGTTGTGGGGGCGAAACCCACGCAAACACGGGGAGAATGTGCAGACTCCACACGGACAGTGACCCAGAGCTGGGATCGAACCTGGGACCTCGGCACCGTGAAGCAGCAGGGCTAACCCACTGCGCCACCATGCTGCCCGATATTTTGCTCTGATAAAAGTTCTATATAAATGAAAGTTGTTGCCGTTATGTAAGCTGCTTTAAACATCTCCAGCCAATCAATAGTCTCCCCAATCAGTATTAATTCAGGACATTTATCATAGATTGTGATTCTCGGGTTAACTGAAGGGAATGTATTTACATAAGAACATAAGAACATAAGAACTAGGAGCAGGAGTAGGCCATCTAGCCCCTCGAGCCTGCTCCGCCATTCAATGAGATCATGGCTGATCTTTTGTGGACTCAGCTCCACTTTCCGGCCCGAATACGATAACCCTTAATCCCTTTATTCTTCGAAAAACTATCTATCTTTACCTTAAAAACATGTAATGAAGGAGCCTCAACTGCTTCACTGGGCAAGGAATTCCATAGATTCACAACCCTTTGGGTGAAGAAGTTCCTCCTAAACTCAGTCCTAAATCTACTTCCCCTTATTTTGAGGCTATGTCCCCTAGTTCTGCTTTCACCTGCCAGTGGAAACAACCTGCCCACATCTATCCTATCTATTCCCTTCATAATTTTAAATGTTTCTATAAGATCCCCCCTCATCCTTCTAAATTCCAAGAGTTCAGTCCCAGTCTACTCAACCTCTCCTCATAATCCAACCCCTTCAGCTCTGGGATTAACCTAGTGAATCACCTCTGCACACCCTCCAGTGCCAGTACGTCCTTTCTCAAGTAAGGAGACCAAAGCTGAACACAATACTCCAGGTGTGGCCTCACTAACACCTTATACAATTGCAACATAACTTCCCTAGTCTTAAACTCCATCCCTCTAGCAATGAAGGACAAAATTCCATTTGCCTTCTTAATCACCTGTTGCACCTGTAAACCAACTTTCTGTGACTCATGCACTAGCACACCCAGGTCTCTCTGCACAGTGGCATGCTTTAATATTTTATCGTTTAAATAATAATCCCGTTTGCTGTTATTCCTACCAAAATGGATAACCTCACATTTGTCAACATTGTATTCCATCTGCCAGACCCTAGCCCATTCACTTAACCTATCCAAATCCCTCTGCAGACTTCCAGTATCCTCTGCACTTTTCGCTTTACCACTCATCTTAGTGTCATCTGCAAACTTGCCCTTGGTCCCAACTCCAAATCATCTATGTAAATTGTGAACAATTGTGGGCCCAACACGGATCCCTGAGGGACACCACTAGCTACTGATTGTCAACCAGAGAAACACCCATTAATCCACACTCTTTGCTTTCTATTAATTAACCAATCCTCTATCCATGTTACTACTTTACCCTTAATGCCATGCATCTTTATCTTATGCAGCAACCTTTTGTGTGGCACCTTGTCAAAGGCTTTCTGGAAATCCAGATATACCACATCCATTGGCTCCCCGTTATCTACTGCACTGGTAATGTCCACAAAAAATTCCACTAAATTAGTTAGGCATGACCTGCCCTTTATGAACCCATGCTGCGTCTGCCCAATGGGACAATTTCTATCCAGATGCCTCGCTATTTCTTCCTTGATGATAGATTCCAGCATCTTCCCTACTACCGAAGTTAAGCTCACTGGCCTATAATTCCCTGCTTTCTGCCTACCTCCTTTTTTAAACAGTGATGTCACGTTTGCTAATTTCCAATCCACCGGGACCACCCCAAAGTCTAGTGAATTTCGGTAAATTATCACTAGTGCATCTGCAATTTCCCTAGCCATCTCTTTTAGCACTCTGGGATGCATTCCATCAGGGCCAGGAGACTTGTCTACCTTTAGCCCCATTAGCTTGCCCATCACTACCTCCTTAGTGATAACAATCCTCTCAAGGTCCTCACCTGTCATACCCTCATTTCTATCAGTCGCTGGCATGTTATTTGTGTCTTCCACTGTGAAGACCGACCCAAAAAACCTGTTCAGTTCCTCAGCCATTTCCTCATTTCCCATTATTAAAACTCCCTTCTCATCCTCTAAAGGACCAATATTTACCTTAGCCACTCTTTTTTGTTTTATATATTTGTAAAAACTTTTACTGTCTGTTTTTATATTCTGAGCAAGTTTACTCTCATACTCTATCTTACTCTTCTTTATAGCTTTTTTAGTAGCTTTCTGTTGCCCCCTAAAGATTTCCCAGTCCTCTAATCTCCAAGCAATCTTTGCCACTTTATATGCTTTTTCCTTCAATTTGATACTCTCCCTTATTTCCTTAGATATCCACGGTCGATTTCCCCTCTTTCTACCGTCATTCCTTTTTGTTGGTATTTAAGCTTTGGTATAGCTTTTTAAAGATTTGGTATAGATCCTAATTTATCTTCGAAAAATGGTTTGATATATTTCAAATCAGAAAATCCAGGTAAGACTACTTAAATGTCTGGTATTTACAAAATCTGCATTCTGATAAATGCTTATTAATGAATATGAAACTGATTTATTTCAACTAACCAGTGACAATGAACATTTACAAGGGTTGAATGGGGCTATTACTGATAGCAAAAACTACGGAAGCCAATATAAACCATTTTAGAATGTGTTGAACTAACTCCAATGGATAGGGAAGATAAGTATAATTGTATATTTATGACTACTGAAAAATAATCTGCAGGACCCGAGCTCCGAGAACGACCCCGCTATTAAATGGAACTATGCTCTTTTGGGCCTCGGCTAGGTACGCCCCGGGGGTTCTGCAGTTTTTCTACTGAAGTTACAGCAGGTAAGCAGGAGATACCCCTTCACCCCACATAAATATTTATCCCCAATGTTCCGAATAGATACTTATTTTCTTTTTTTTATAAATTTAGAATACCCAATTAAAATTTTTCCAATTAAGGGGCAATTTAGCGTGGTCAAACCACCTATCCTGCACATCTTTTGGGTTGTGGGGGCGAAACCCACGCAAACACGGGGAGAATGTGCAAACTCCACACGGACAGTGACCCAGAGCCGGGTTCAAACCTGGGACCTTGGTGCCGTGAGGCAGCAGTGCTAACCACTGTGCCGCCATGCTGCACCTCCTAATAGATATGCTCATTTTCAAGAATGAAGGCCCAAATTAGAATTAGAAACTAACGGTGTACTAATCCACTAAAACAGGCGGTGAAGGATATAACTGAAACTAATCTTTACACACTTTTATTAACTTTTCTGGAGATACACATGACAACCTGCAAAGAAAACAAGTGTATCCAGTTCATCTCCACTATCTGCGTACAAGTAAACACACCACTAATTTGTTGCTTCCTATATTGTCAATCAAACATGATTAATCCTGGGAAATGTCTTGAAAACAATTGGAATGAGCAGTCTAATTTATGCACATGAATTATATTTGATACACTAAACATACATGAATATTTTTTTTCAATCCAAAGGGCAAAATTTTCCTTTTCTTTCCCGAAGTGCTGGACCAGACGGGAAAACCGGTGTGCAACTCGGCAGCTGCACAGCTGGCTTGTCTCTCCATGTTTCCCAGCACTTATTTATAAGAAAGTGCTGGAGGTGTGTCACATACTGTCACACTGGCAGGGCATGTTAGAGCCAGCAATGCCCCGATCTTAAAACAACAAACATTTTAAAAAGATCTTCCCAATGGAGAACTGCCCCAGGAACATAACCCCTCCCCCCACCTCCCGCCGCACCATTCCCAGGGGACTCCTCGGGGATGTTGTGTATAGGCTCCCCCACCATATGGGGATCACCCCGCATAGACCTCCCAACTGAATTCCCCCTCCCCGGCATTATCCACTGGCTCCTTGTCACTTCCCCTGCTGGGTAAGTGGCAGATGGCAGTACCAGGATGTCAAGAAGCAGTGGTGGAGAGAATGCCAGGGTGTCAGTGGCTGTGCCAGGGGTCAGTGCCAGGGGCCAGGGTGCAGCATCAGGGTTCCGGGGGCAGTCCCAGGGAGTACGACCAGAAAGCCGTGCCAGCGGCAGAACCAGGGAAGCATGGCAGTTTCCAAGGGGACAGGACCAGTGCCAGAGGGCTGTTGGGCCATGTCCCTCTCTCCCTGGGGTTCCCTTCACCTGGTTCCCATTTTTAAAAAAACAGTTGTTCACCTCGCCATTGCGAGGGGGAATTCCTAATGCGGGGGGACGATGCAGCAGAGACGTCCACTAATGGGATGTTAATGCATTGAAATGAGGATCCCGACCTTCCTGGGCAGGAACCTCATTACATCAATGGCTGGGGATGGGGAATATTAGATGAGCTGGATTCTCCGATCGCCGACGCCAAAATCGCATTTGGCGAACGGCCGGAGAATCCAAATTCCCAACTAAATTGGGGGCGGCGTCGTTTCACAATGCGCCGCCCCACCAAAGTCATTGCCTGTGGCCCGTCTTGCGATGCTCCGCTCCCGACCGGCCGAGTTCCCAACGGCGTGGGACACATGTGGTCTCATTCGTCGTGAACTAGGCTTCACGGCTACAGACTCAGTTCAGTGCCGCCACAGTCAGGGGCGGGCCGATCCGAGGGCAGGTGGGGGTCATATTCGGGGCTGGGTGCACTGTGGTGGGGTGGACTATTTCGCGGGCCGGGTCCGCGGGCTGCGTCCACCATGAAGCATGGCACGGCTGCTGCAGGCCGCCGTCGTGCGTATGCACGGCCACGGACCCGGCAATTCTCCAGGCATATCGGCAACGAGAATCAGGTGCTCAACGCTGCCTCCCTGCTAGCCCCCAGCAAAACGGTGGCTGTTTTGCGCCAATTTTCCCACCGTTCCCACACAGGCGTGGGGACATAACCCCAGAATTGGAGAATTCAGCCCGAGATCTCCCAGGTAAGGTCTCCCTCGCGTTTTCCAGCCCTTGTAGGACTTTGCGCCCACATCACCATTTGTGCTCATGACGAACATGGGTGCAAAATCCCCCGGAAGGAATCCAGTGCTTCGTGAATATGCTTAAGAGGGATTAATCAAGAGCAGCACAGTGGTTAACGCTGTTGCCTCACGTCGCCAAGAACCCGGGTCACTGTATGTGTGAAGTTTACACATTTTACGTGTCTGCCTAAGTCTCATCCCCACAACCCAAAAGATGTGCAGGTTAGGTGGATTGGCCATGCTAAATTGCCCCTTAATTGGAAAAGAAGAAGAAAAATAATTTTTTTAGAAAGGATTATTCATCCATTTATGTATTTTACAATCCTAGCTCTCAGCAGGAATGCTCTACTCAAAACACAAGCTTATTTCTAATTATCTAGATCAGCACAGAAGCCTTTTGGCCCTCACAGGCCATCAGTATACAGACAACACAGGCTTATTAGCTGCACTTTGGGTTGAAGTTTCTCCTGGGGTTGCCGTGGTTTTTGAGTATTTTAAGGAATGTTGCCCGAAGGAAAATGAGGGGAAGGGACTTCATGACTCCCGATCCCATACTTTGCTCTCCAACATTTTCCGCACTTTCCCTACCACCACCGGTATTGCTCTCTCACACCGATTACCCGCTTTGCCTCATGTAAATGATGGCGAAAGGGCAGGCGTTGTGAGCCTAGATGATTTCCCGCCATTTCTGAACTGCCAATGTTGGAGATCCACCACTGGCGGTGGCAGCTTTGCAGGTAGGAGGGATAAAATTCTCTAGATGGCCTTCCCGCTGCTCTCCTTCCCACCTCTGACCTGCTGATATTTCAAAGAGGGCAGTGAAGCCCAGGCTGACAGATATGCTCTGGTCTGCCCTTGCCCTAATTGAGGCCCTTAAGTGATTGATTAATGGCCACTTGAGGGCTTCTTCCCACCCAGCCTCAATTTTGATGTTGGTGGGAGGAGTCCGGAAACTGGGGAAAAGCCGGGCCTCAGGCAGGAAATTTAGTAGAAGCATTTCCCTCAAAGGTACTCTTTCTCCAACTGGTAACGCTCCCCCACACCCCCCCCCCCCCCCCCCCCCCCCCCCCCCCCCCCCCCCCCCCCCCCCCCCCCAACCCGCCCCACCAAGATCTGCCCGCTACAGGTGCTCCCTTCCGTCTGGCGTCTCCATTAAGCTCCCTAACCCCTCCTCACCCTCTCCCCTCTCTGCCGTGAGACTCCCTGCACTTCCCTGGTCCTGGACTCCAAGACTGTTTGTAGTCCCAGTCCTGATCTTCGCTGCCACTTCATCTGCCACTACCAGGACAACAGAGTAATCCAATTGCTAGCAGAAGTCTGAGTGAGACTTCCAATAAGTGAGGGTGAAATTCCCAACTCCAGTTAATTAACACTCCTCATAGCGTTAAATGACTGAGGGCCTCCTATGACCAGCAGGGAATTATTCTGATTTTTCAGGTCGTAGGATGGGAAACACCATCATCTGGAAAATCCTGCCCGTGGTTACTTCCCTCATGCCTATATGATTGTCAAGCTGTTGCTAGAATAATTCAGAGGCTATCATGACATTTATTACTTAGGGGGCTGCTTTCTCTTTTAAATCTGTTTCCCGAACAGATGCACACTGCCTCTGCAGCACCAAGATAACACTGTGAGTTCATTTTCCAAATTTAATTGACACCAGGAAAATAGGCCTCCCCACATTTGGATCAGACAGGCAGGCTTAAGTACTGCCCCAAGGGCAGCACGGTGGCACAGTGGTTAGCATTGCTGCCTACGGCGCTGAGGACCCGGGTTCGAATCCCGGCCCTGGGTCACTGTCTGTGTGGAGTTTGCACATTCTCCCCGTGCCTGCGTGGGTTTCACCCCCACAACCCAAAAGATGTGCAGGTTAGGTGGATTGGCCACACTAAATTGCCCCTTAATTGGAAAAAATAATTGGGTACGCTAAATTTAGAAAAAAAAAAAAAAAGTACTGCCCCAAGCCAATTCTCACAACAATATTGTCCTCAAGAAATGTCTGCCCCTCCACTGTGAATTTGATCCTTCTGAAGCAGTGGATCATAACAGATCTGAGTATTCTCATTCAGGATGAATCCATCATTCAGCAAATAACAACAGGACAGACCTTTCCAAGACATCAAGGCTCACATGGTACAAACAGGACAATCCAGTCAATGAGAAATTTAAGCAAAATTAGAACTGAGTTGCCTGGATTGAGGTTTGGACATGGTCTACGGGCCAAAGTTTGGATAGCCATTCCATACCATAGCATTTCCAGTTCTTTTGATATCATAATTTCTTGTAGTAGCTCAATTTGTACCGTGCATAATAATATAATTTCAACCATCAAACAGAAGGGATTTAAAGACGCCATTGTTATTATGGACAACGTTAAATATATGTCCTATTTGTATCTGCATGCGGAGGTTTTTCTCACATCTTGACAGACATTTTGTACAGATTTATGGTTAAGGAACTTACTTGAGAATGTTGTCTGAAGGAAAGCTATTGTTTTTCACAGAATTTACAGTGCAGAAGGAGGCCATTCGGCCCATCGAGTCTGCCCTGGCTCTTGGAAAGAGCACCCTACCCAAGTCCACACCTCCACCCTATCCCCATAACCCAGTAACCCCACTGAACACTAAGGGCAACTTTGGACACTAAGGGCAATTTAGCATGACCAATCCACCTAACCTGCGCATCTTTGGACTGTGGGAGGAAACCGGAGCACCCGGAGGAAACCCACGCACACACGGGGAGAATGTGCAGTCTCCGCACAGACAGTGACCCAAGCCAGGAATCGAACCTGGGACCTCGGAGCTGTGAAGCAATTGTGCTAACCACAATGCTACCGTGCTGCCCATCTGTAATAATGCTTTTCCTGAGTAATTTTATTCACTTAATCATTTTACTCATTCATCTGTTTAAACTGTTATATGAAGTTCAGTAACAAACTGACAGTAGATGTTATGTTCAGTGGTTTGTTCCAACTGTGCTTGATTATGCTAGTCAGCAACTAATCCTTGTACTGTACACTTGCTTAATTGCTTAAGCCTGTGGGCAGTGCCAACCCTACTGCCCATCCCCAGCCTCACTCCTTTGATACAAGGGATGGCAAGTACTGAAATCAGCGACCCACCTGACATTTTTAAAGGCAAAAGCAATTTATCAAACCAATTAACCCGCAAAATATGCATGTAGGCGTTGACAGGCCAACTTTTTAAAAAGCTTTTTTAAAAGGCAGGAATAAATATGGGGACTATCTTGGGAGGGGGGGCTGCCTTCTTCACATTGGCAGCCCTCCAAGATATTATCCCCCCTTTCATTCTATCTGCCTGCTCTATAAACACACCATCACTCCCACCCCCAAAGCTAGCCCCCTCCCTAACCTTCCCAAACCCTCCCCGGACAAGTCTACAGACTTACCTCTGGGATCCATGGGCCATTTTCTTGGGCCTGGTTGTAGTTCTGGAGGCACCCACTAACGTGTACTTGGCACTGCTGGAGCATTGCCAACAACTCCTAAGGGCAGGACCTCCTTCTCGGTGAGGGGGCAGAAGTCCCACAGTGCACCAATTTAGCCTGCCCACTGCCCGCTATGGCTGCTAGGCAGACCGGCATCCAGTAAGCAAGCTCCATGCCGACTTTTGCTTCAGGGGTGGGGTGTTGAGTGGTAGCATCATGAGGTGTTTGTACCTCCTCCCATAACGCGATGCGCCATGTGTGTTGCACCTCCAAGATCTGCATTGCTCTGAGATAAATAAGGTGCAACCCTACACATACATAAAGATGCAAACTACATTGCAATTGTAGCATTTAAAAAGCTCACTCGGCTAAATCGCTGGTTTTTAAAGCAGACCAAGCAGGCCAGCAGCAAGGTTCGATTCCCGTACCAGCCTCCCTGGACAGGCGCCGGAATGTGGCGACTAGGGGCTTTTCACAGTAACTTCATTGAAGCCTACTCGTGACAATAAGCGATTTTCATTTCATTTCATTTCAGTGGTTATGGGATATCAAATGTGTATTAATCGCTTTTGCTTCTCTACAACTTACATTTCACACAATCCCACAATATTTTCAAAGAAAGTATCATGCACAAAACTATTTAGTGATTTCATTTTTGGGAAGATCAAAAACCTCTTGCTCATTCACTTTCACTTTATTTGGTAAAAGAATCTTACTCAGAAAATACATAGAAAATTGAAGTAAGAGGAGGCCATTCGGTTGGAATTTCCCCCCAAAATGACTATGTGTAATTTAGGGCACAAAATTTGTTGAGAATCGTGCTGGCTGTTCCGGAATGATTTTCATCAAGATCTTTCCACACTTCATAACTTTCTTGGAGAGCGGGTGTACTTTGCACCAGCACTGAAAGGGACGGGGCCTAAACACACCAGTAAGCCTGGCTTCACAGAAATCAGGGTGCCCTTTATTTCCAAGTGACAGTAAAGGCCACCCCCCCCCCCCCCCCCCCAACATCGACAGGATCGGTGCTTCAGTGACCACCACCATCACCATCCTTACCCGCATCAATAACCGCTCTCGGCCCACTCCCCCCCCCGGTGCCACCCAAGGATCACTGGCATCACAGCCCTCCCAATGGGTCTCCCTTCAAGCTCCACCCCCTTCTCACTGGCAAAAAGAGGGTGTGGACCAGATCACGTCAACGTCAGTGAGCTGGGAGGATCACACACTGTTCGTCACCTGCCGCAAATCCCGTTTCAGGCCTTTCCCGCTACTCTCCTGACATAGCGGGTTTGCATCAGGCACAAAGCAGCCAGAGAATTGTCCCCATAATTCTTATGCATCTCAGAAAGATTTTTTGTGATGTTTTTCCACTGTCTCACCAATCAATCCACCTGCATGGATTAGTGTGGAAAAAGCCTCCAGGGCTTTGTGTAATCACAATATAACTCACAAACTGCAATTTGGAAAACAAGAATTCTGCTGTTTATGCTGCTGGGTACATCTATTACAGGTTCAATAGGTTAACTTCGAAAGCGCCATCAGTGAAAGTAACTTTGCTCTTGCAAACACTGAACAACTTTGACACGAGTGTTAAAGAGAATAAATTGTGAAAGGCTCTGTTCATTTTGGAATATGGATCATGTTAAATGCTTGTAAGTGAATAAAGAAGTTTTATTGATCATGGCCGGAAATCTCCGGTCGTCGGGATTCACTTTTCCCGCTGGTGGCGCACCCCTGCCAGCGGGTTTACGGCGGCGTGGGGTGGTTTCAATGGGAAAGCGGAGGGAGGATAGAATCCCGCCGACAGCGAACGCTGCGTGACCAAGAGCACACAGCTGGGGGACCAGAGAATCCAGCCCCGTGTGGTCTAAACCAGGGACTTTTTCATCAATGTGACGATTACTTGCTGCCCAGATGGTAAGACTTTGTTTTTCTGTAGTCATCTAAATTAACTTTTTGCTCAGTGAAATCTGTTACTTGATCTTTGACCTGAGAAAAGTAACTCTAAGAGAGAATTAAAGGCACCATTGGATTCTGGAATACTAGCCAATGCACTACAGCACGCAACGACAAGTTTGGGTTGGCAGTGTTAAACAGAAAGAAACCATGAAGGGATGAGGAAGGGAGCAACATACATTATCATCTGATACCCATTACTTTGTTCTGCACCAGAAAGCAATGTAGTGTGAGCTGTATATCTGGTGAGCTGAAACATCCAGCCCTAATTTATACAGTGCTCCATGGTTATAAAACTCTCAATTCAGGTAAGTGGCAGGTGCCAGCAGGGTTCCGGATTTAAACAAAATGCCTGCTGGTATGCTTGATAAGCGGGCGTTTTGCAGAGTTGTGGCAGAGTGTAATGTGGATACTGATACCACTGAGGTAGCACTCTGTTAACCAATTGGGATTGATAAAATACTCCATTCTTCAACTTATTCTGACACACTGCTGTTGGGTTGGAGGAAGAACAATGATTATAGTTTCATTGCCTAGTTAAGAGGTTTATATTAAAATGCAAATAGGAAAAGAAAATCACATGGTCAATGTCTTCAATAATTGTTCAAATGTTAGCCTTGACTCTTAAAACTCCATCTGCTCCACACACCCCTGCCCTGCCCACCATTCCATCTTGTCTTCATTATCCTGTAAGCTTCCTGCTGTGGCAAATAATGACATCCTGGAGAATACTTTTGATAGAAAGTAGGAATCTGGTGTGGATCTCAGCTTATTGAACCCAATGACACGAGGTGAATTTCAACTGTCTTACAACAATCATTAGTGACCTGGAATGTTTCCGCAAATTATTATGTAGTCATTAGGCAATACGATAATTGAGCCTATTTGAACTAAAATAAAGTGGTATGTGAACTTCTCTGATAATTTCCTGCGCCTCACTTCATTTTAGGCAAATACTGATCATGCCTTCCTGACTTAGAAAGAGATTCAATCAACAAATAATTTCTCTGGCTGTCCCCATGCTATTTTCATCTAGCTGACACATAGAGTTTTAATTTTCAACAACGTCAAACTAATTTTTCACAATCTTGCTAAGGTTAATGAAAAATGCCTTACACCACATTTATGGCAAAGTTTTTCAGCTGTTGATAACAAGTTTGAAGTCATGACAAACCTGCAAAGAGCATACACTGGCAACACAGCTGATTGACAGCTCAGGCATATGCCATTCTTTATAGTGGATCCAACTGCCTTTCAGAAGCAAACAAGGCCAGCAGGGTTGAAGTAGTGGAATAGCCAACATGAACAAATCCCCTTCAGGAAGCACTTCTGCCACAGGAATGTGCCGTCAATTTTCCTATTGCGCAGCACCGAGATCCCAGGTTCGATCCCGGCTCTGGGTCACTGTCTGTGTGGAGTTTGCACATTCTCCCCGTGTTTGCCTGGATTTCGCCCCACAACCCAAAGATGTGCAGGGTAGGTAGATTGGCCACACTAAATTGCCCCTTAATTGGAAAAAATGAATTGGGGACTCCAAATTTATTTTTTTTAAATAAAACTTTCCTATTGTGGCAGGTAGTGTTCACAAAGAGCGGGCCTGTCATTGTAGCAATTTTCAAGGTCATTGCCTGGACTACGTCAAAGAAGACACAGTGGCCAGAAAATTAAATGATAGCAAGACTTATTAATGTGCAAAATTTCCTACATGTGCCCACTCCGTGACACTTCCAGGTCAATTAGCTTTTCCCAATTGCCAACATTTCTATTTAGTTTCAGCCACCAGATGGCAATAACCCCTACTCACTTTTATATATATCCTGAAATCAATTATAGCCAAGTTTCATATTGTAATGTTGAATTTTATGTGCAACGGGCATTCTAGGTACATTGAAAGAAGATAATTAAAAAGTAGCTTCTTATCCTCCTTTCAAAATAATATTATGTTATGAGTTCATGATTGCCATTTCTTTTTTTTTAAATTTAGAGTGCCCAATTCATTCCAATTAAGGGCAATTTAGCATGGCCAATCCACCCAGCCTGCACATCTTTGGGTTGTGGGGATGAAACCCACGCAAACACGGGGAGATTGTGCAAACTCCGCACGGACAGTAACCCAGAGCCGGGATCGAACCTGGGACCTCGCTGCCCTGAGACAGCAATTCTAACCATTGTGCCACCATGCTGCCCACAATTGCCATTTCATCACAGCGCTGAGGACCCGGGTTTCATCCTGGACCCAGGTCACTGTCTGTGTGGAGTTTGCACATTCTTCCCGTGTCTGCATGGGTCTCACCCACACAACACAAAAAGATGTGCAGGGTAGGTGAACTGGCCATGCTAAATTTCCCCTTAATTGGAAAAAAAATTGGATACTCTAAAAAAACATTTTTTATTGCTATATCATTAACCAAGTTATGATGTTTCTAGGCAGCACGGTGGCACAGAATTCAGGTTATGTTGTCGCGTTATGTTCAATTTTTGCCATTTCTAATTTCCTTTTGAGGTTTAAGAGCATCTTGCGCTCGAACGGGTTTTCAGTTCTGAAGGCAGGTGAAGGCTATGGTTCCTCTGAGGAATGCAACCAGACCCAAGTCTATGGCACCATGGGTGGCTCAGCTGTACAGGTAAGTAGGCAAGAGAAAGACTGAGAAAACAGGGGAATCCAATGGGGTGGATTGAGGATTGCCGTTGTTTGAGAATGTACCTACTCTAGGAAAATTGAAATCCAAGATTTACAGACAAAACTGTAATAGGCTGCCTTTCAGGAGGAAATGGTATGGTGGAGGTACATTCCCATGAGTCAGAAAGGGGGACCAAAGCTAGATCTGCCTGGATAACAAAAGAGATAGAGAATAAGGTACAGAAGAAAAGGGTCTGTATGACAGATGCCAGGTTGTAAGTGGGAACACAAGTGAGAACCAGGCTGATTATAAAAAGTTCGAAGGGAAAGTGAAAAAAAGAAAAAGAAAGAGGCAAATTGAGAGTATGAGAAGAGACTGATAACTACCAGAAAAGGGAATCCAAAAATGATGTGTAGGGGCATCACAGTAAAAGGGGTACTTTGAGAATGGATGAGGCAAATAGGACCAAAAAATGGATCTATGCATGGAGGCTGAGGTAGTAAATGAGTACTTTGTGTCTGTCTTTACTGAGAAGAAGATGTAGCCCAAATCATAGTGGAGGAGGCTGCAGTTGAGACACTGGATGGGCTAAATATTGGGAGAATGAACCAATTAGAAAGGCTGACTGTACATAAAGTTTTTTTTAATAGCAATTTAGAGTACCCAATTATTTTTTCCAATTAAGGGGCAATTTAATGTGGCCAGTTCACCTAACCTGCCCATCTTTGCTTTGTGGGCGTGAAACCCGCACAGACATGGGGAGATAAAGTTTTTTTAAAGTGTTTTAAGGATTTTTAAACAGACAAGGCAAAGGTAACATACATTGAAAAATATCAGGAATGAAATAATAAAGTAATAATAATAGTAAAACAATAAAACAAAACAGAACGGGAAAAAAGGAAAAATTGTGTACACATCGCTTGTGTTTAGTTATTTACATTGGTTGTGGCTTCTTGTTTCACGTTCTCCAATGGGTGCTTAATCCCAGCCGATTCCTCCCCCACTTTCCTCCCGCCCCCTTTCTTCTCAACCCCTCTCTCCTTTGAGTCATGCGGCATGCCCTCTTTCCTCTTCAGTTCCTGTATTCTATTTTTATGTGATTGGCATGATGCCATGTATTTTGTTGTTTGCTTGCTGATCTTGGTTGTGTTCTATGTTATGCTTCTTGAAAGAATGCTCGAAGTCGTCTTTAGGTTAAGGATGATTTATTGTGTCCCACAATAAATTACAGATTACACTTGAGAAAAGGCTGCTCTTCGATGTTCTGCAACTAGGCCCCAAACAGACTAGCACCCTTCAGTTACTTGCACCTCTTGCCACTCCAACCCCTCCGGTTTCAAGTGGCGGAGGCGGGCCTTCGGCGTTCCTTTTATGGGTGTCCCCGCGCTGCCCCCTGGTGACTCAGGCGAGGATCACCACATCCCCTTTCTTCACTTTTTTTTTTTTTTCGTAGTTGCAGAGCTGTAGTAAAACACAAAGGTAAAGAGTTAGGTTTATATATATATATACACAGAACAGGGCAGGGCGATGCATTTGTCAGTCCATGTTCACAGGTTCAGACGGTCAGGTGCACGTCTGATCCGTGTAGACCTCCTGAGTGGGCTTGGAGATCCAGGGTCGTTTGTGTCCGTGCGGACATCTGCTGCTGGGGTGTCAGGAAGATGTATGACCGTGTCCTGTGGATCCAGTGTGTCCTGCAGATCGAGTGTCGGAAGGACCCGTGGACGAGGTGTGACCTTCAGAAGGTCTCGCCGATTTCGTCGAACCATTGTTCCATCATCCGACTCCACGACGTAGGACCGTGGCGATGTTAGGCGGAGGACCACCGCCATTTTGGACCAACCCCCAGCTGGGTTTCGCAGCCTCACTGTGTCGCCGATGGCCAACGGTGGCAGTACCTTGGCCTGCTTGTCATAGTGCTGCTTTTGCGCTTGCCGCTGTTGACGCATTTGATCCAGGACAGGCGAGTGATCAGGATTGGTGAAGTGTAGCGCTGGTAAAGTTGTCCGCACATCCCTGTTGAAAAGCATCTGAGCTGGTGATAGTCCCGAGCTCAAAGGTGACGAACGGTACGATAGGAGGGCCAAGTGTACGTCAGATTTTGAGTCCGCAGCCTTGCTGATGAGTTGCTTGACTATGTGGACACCTTTCTCCACCCTGCCATTCGATTGCGGAAAGTGGGGACTCGACGTTATGTGCTGGAAATTGTAAATCTTGGCGAAGTCCGTCCACTCCCAGCTGGCAAAACAAGGACCATTGTCGGACATGACCGTCCGTGGGATGCCATGCCTGGAGAAAGTTTCTTTGCAGGCCTTGATGACGGCTGCTGCTGTGAGATCCGGGAGTTGCAGGACTTCCGGGAAGTTGGAGAAGTAGTCAATGATCAGGACATAGTTGCGGCCCATGGAGTGGAACAAATCAATGCCCACTTTGTCCCATGGTGACGTGGCCATCTCATGCTGCTGCAGTGGCTCCTTGCATTGTGCCGGTCGATGTCTTTGGCACGTGTCACAGGAGAGCACCATGTTGGTGATGTCCTCATTAATCCCTGGCCAGTAAACAGATTGGCGCGCTCTCCTTTTGCATTTTTCGGCACCAAGGTGCCCCTCGTGAATCCTGTGGAGGATGTCCGCCCGGAGAGCCATTGGAATGACGATCCTGTCGTTCCGCAGTATAATGCCATCGACCACGGATAGTTCAGTCTTGACATTCTGGAACTGTGGGCACCGCCCCTTTGGCCAGCCATGCTGCAGGTTGTGTAGGACTTGAAGGAGGGTGGCGTCCTCCTGTGTCGCCTGACGAATTTGCTGAAGCTTCTCGTCCGTTGCCGGGAGCGTCTCCTTGCACCACTGTGCATGAGCTTCCACATCATTGATGGACGCCAGTGGCGGGTTGTCAGCGTCCATGGCTCGTGATAACGTGTCAGCTATCACAAGGTCCTTGCCAGGGGTGTAGACCAGCGTGAAGTCGTACCTGCGCAACTTCATCATCATGCGTTGTAGGCGCGGCGTCATATCATTGAGGTCCTTGTCAATGATATTGACCAGCGGCCTATGATCCGTTTCCACGATGAAAGTGGGGAGACCGTACACATAGTGGTGGAATTTGGTCACTCCTGTTATTAGCCCTAGGCACTCCTTTTCTATCTGTGCATACCTGCACTCTGTGGCGGTCATCGCCCGTGAAGCGTAAGCCACTGGAACCCAGTCCAACTGGTCATCCTGTTGCAGTAGCACAGCACCAATCCCATGTTGACTGGCGTCAGTGGAGATCTTGGTAGGTTTCACCGGGTCAAAAAATGCAAGCGTTGGAGCTGCCATCAGCTGGTATCTTAGATCATCCCATTCAGCCTGGTGAGCCTGGGTCCAGGCAAACTCCGTGTCCTTCCTTGTCACGTTCCTCAACGCCTGTGTCCGTGCTGCCAGGTTGGGTATGAATTTACCAAGGAAGTTGACGAATCCCAGGAACCTTAGAACCGCTTTCTTGTCCTGTGGTCGCTGCATGCTCTGAATTGCAGCGATCTTCTCAGCGTCCGGCTTCACCCCGTGCTCTGAGATTGTGTCGCCCAGGAATGTCAGAGAGGACTGTGCGAAAGTGCACTTGGCCCGGTTGAGCTTGAGTCCAAAGTGGTGGATCCTCTGGAAGACTTGCTTCACCCTCGCAATATGGTCTTTCTCCGTCGCCGACCATATGATGATGTCATCCACATAGACACGTACGCCTTCGATGCCTTCTACCATCTGCTCCATGATTCTGTGGAATATTTCGGATGCAGATATAATGCCGAAGGGCATCCGATTATAGCAGTACCTTCCAAACGGCGTGTTGAAGGTGCATAGCAGGCGGCTGGACTCATCGAGCTGCATTTGCCAGAAACCCTGTGAGGCATCAAGCTTGGTGAAGATGCGAGCTTTTGCCATTTCGCTCGTGATTTCCTCGCGCTTGGGGATCGGGTAGTGTTCCCTGCGAATGTTCTTATTCAGGTCTTTGGGATCTAGACAGATCCGAAGTTCACCAGATGGCTTCTTGACGCACACCAGCGAGCTGACCCAGTCAGTCGGCTGTGTGACTCTTGAGATGACACCTTGAGTCTGGAGACGCTGAAGTTCGGCTTTTAGCTTGTCCCGCAATGGAGCCGGGACCCTCCGTGGGGCATGAACAACCGGTATGGCTGTCTCTTTGAGCAAGATTCTGTACGTGTAGGGCAGTGTACCCATGCCCGAGAAAACGTCGGGGTAGTCGGTGAGTAGCAGCTCTATGTCCTCGTAAATGCGTGATGATGCAGCCGTGTGCATGAAAATCGGCTGAATGAGCTGCAAATCCTTGCAGGCTTGAGCGCCGAGCAGCGAGGACCTGTTGTCTTCCACAATCTCAAAGCGTAGGCCTGTTACGACAGTTTTGTTGGCAACTTGTAGGTGGCAGGATCCCTTTGAGATGATCGGGTTGCCGTTGTAGTCAGTGAGCTTGCATGCTGCAGGTAACACCTCGTGCGTCCCTGGGACCGATGCGAGATCTTTGCTCGTTAGCAAGTTTGCTGAGGCTCCCGTGTCCAGTTTGAACGTGATGGGGAAGTCCTGTACGTGCACCGTGGCAGTCCATTCACTTGCAGAGTTGATGGCATGCACGTGTCGAGGTTGTGTCGTCAGCTCCTGTGGTCCCGCTGTGGCATTAATAATGCCAATGCTGTACGTGTGCTCCCAGGAGTTGAATTCTTCATGGTCGGAAAAATTGTCGTCGGGAGCCTGAGTGTTCGTGACATCAACTGTGCGGACTTTCAGGTTGCCATGCCGTTGAGTGGACGAGTGAAATTTAGCTGTGGATTGACATTGGGAGGCGAAGTGATTCATTTTTGAACACTTTCTGCACCTTTTTCCTTGGGCAGGACATTGCCCTTTTAAGTGGGAGGAGCCGCAGTAATGACACGTCATGACGTCATGCGTATGCTGCGTTCGCGCATGCGCATTGCGGTTTTCAGACCAGGGCCGGTATTGTGAATAGTGCGCATGCGCGGACCGATCACTTCCGGGTTCGCGTCTTTCAAGATGCTGCGCATGCGCAGACGGGCCAGAGAACGGAAGAGACGGCCTGGAAAACGGAAGAGACGACCTGTGAGGGGAATTCACCATCTTTATATCATCCTCGTGGTGGGTGTTTTGTAAGGAATGTTTTTCAAATAGCTCCTGTACCTGCTGCATTTTCTGCTCCTGTAACAAGCATTTTTCTATGGTAGTTTTTAGTGTTAAATCGTTTTGAAGTAATAGTGAGTCTCTTAGTTTTTTGTCAGCAAGACCATAGATTAGCTGATCTCTGATGAGTGAGTTTGTTAAATCACCAAAGTTGCAGCCTTGTGCCAGCAAGCGTAACTCTGTGACCAAGTGGGTGATAGTCTCCCCTTGTTTTTGGAGTCTGTGACGGAGGGTGAATCTTTCAATGATCTCATTGGATTGAGACTTACAGTGTTCATCCAATTTTGCCATTATCACTTGAAACTTAGTTTTGTCTTCAGTATCCGCATATGTGAAAGAGTTATATGTGTCTACCAGTTGCTGGCCACCCGATCTGATTAAAAGTGCAATTTTCTTTCCATCGGTGGCTGTATGCAAGTCCTGAGCTAACAAGTACATTTCAAATTGTTGTTTGAACATTTTCCAATTATAATTTAAATTACCTGTAGCTCTCATTGGCGCTGGAAGTAGCGTGTGTTCCATTGTTGCAGAAAGTCGTCTGAAGTTGAGAGGCTGCAAAGTCTGGTGGCCTGCCTGTTGCTGGTGCTTCTTCTTTGTCTGCTGTCTTTTTCTTTCTTTGTCTTGCTGGTAGCGCTGGTTCCCTCTGTTCAGAGAAGCCACTCCTGTACCATGTTATGCTTCTTGAAAGAATGCTCGAAGTCGTCTTTAGGTTAAGGATGATTTATTGTGTCCCACAATAAATTACAGATTACACTTGAGAAAAGGCTGCTCTTCGATGTTCTGCAACTAGGCCCCAAACAGACTAGCACCCTTCAGTTACTTGCACCTCTTGCCACTCCAACCCCTCCGGTTTCAAGTGGCGGAGGCGGGCCTTCGGCGTTCCTTTTATGGGTGTCCCCGTGCTGCCCCCTGGTGACTCAGGCGAGGATCACCACATTCTATGTTTCATTCTTCCCTCCCAACCTCCCCCTATCTCTTTCATTGACATACGTTACTCCATTGTGGCTTTCATTTCCCCCTGGTTTACTGGCTGTTGGCTGCGAATAGGTCTTGGAACAGCGAAGTGAATGGTTCCCATGTTTTCTGGTAGCCCTCTTCCGACCCCCGGATGGTGAATTTGATTTTCTCCATATGGAGAAATCTCGATAGGTCAGAGAGCACATTGGGTGGTGCTGCCGATCACCAGCCAAGCAGGATTCTCCGGCAGGCGATTAGGGAGGCAAAGGCAAGGGCGTTGGCTCTCCTCCCCATGAAGAGATCTGGCTGTTCTGAGACCCCAAAGGACTAGACTAAAGTTGATAAGTCACCACAACCGGATACGTTGCATCTGTGGATGCTGAGGGAAGTGAAGGCAGAAATTCCAGAGCCACTGCCCTCGTTAGGCATGGGGATGGTGGTGAAGCACTGGGGAGTTGTAACGGTTACACCCTGGTTCAAAAAAAGTGTGTAAGCATAAACCCAGCAGCCGCAGGCTAGTCAATTTAGTGACAATATGGCGCAGTGGTTAGCACTGCTCCCTCACGGCGCCGAGGACCGGGTTCGAATCCCGGCCCCGGGTCGCTGTCCTTGTGTAGTTTGCCCGTTTCTCCCCGTTTCTGCGTGGGTTTCACCCCCACAGCCCAAAAGATGTGCAGAGTAGGTGGATTGGCCACGCTAAATTGCCCCTTAATCGGAAAAGAAAAGAATTGGTTACTCTAAATTTATTTTTTAAAAGTTTAGTGACAGTGGATGGAAAGGTTTTGGGAAAGATAATCCAGGTGCAGCATTAACAATAGCTTGGACAAGGGTGGGTTAAGGAAAGCCACCATAGATTTGTTGAAAGCAAATCATGCTTAACAAACTTTATTGCATTTTTTAAAATGTTGATGAGATAACAGAAAGTGTTGAAGAGGATAATGCAGTTGATGTGGCATATGTGGACTTCCAAAACGTATTTTAAGAAATGTTACATAATAAGCTTGTCAGCAAAGTTAAAGCCCGTGGAATAAAAGGGAAAGTGACAACATGTGAAAGGTAGCATGGAGGCCCAGTGGTTAGCACTGCTACCTCAGCGCCAGGGACCCGGGTTCAATCCGGCCTTGGGTGACTTTTTGTGTCAAGTTTGTACATTCTCTCTGTGTCTACATGGGTTTCCTCCGGGTGCTCCCGTTTCCTCCCACAGTCCAAAAGTGTACAGGTTGGGTAAATTGGCCATGCCAAAAATTGTCCCTTAGAGTCCAATGATATGCAGGTGGGGGGTTACAGGGATAGGGCAGGGGGGGTGGGCCAAGGTAAGGTGTTCTTTCAGAGAGTCAGTGCAGAATCGATGGACGAGTAGTCTCCTTCTACATTGTAGGAATTCTATGGTTCATTTGTTTTATATACATTTAGATTACCCAATTCTTTTTTTCCCAATTAAGGGGCAATTTAGCGTAGCCAATTCATGTACCGTGCACCTCTTTTGAGGTTGTGGGGGTGAGACACATGCAGACACAGGTAGAATGTGCAAACTCCACATGGACGGTGACCCGGGGGCCGGGATCGAACCCTGGTCCTCGATGCCATGAGGCAGCAGTGCTTACCATTGTGCCACCGTGCTGCCACTGGAATTCTATAGGTCTATGTGTGCAAAATTAATTAAGTGACAAGAAACATCTGACTCCGACTCTGACTAGATCAAACAAGCATTGGGGAATCGCTTTCGGATGTTCCCAGGTAAGGGCTTACCTGACAATTGTCAAGAAGCATTTACATCCCCAGGACAAATGTACAGCATTGTGAACCATCGGACAAAGCGAATTAAATCGCTAACTTCAGATGGTTCTGTCAGTTACTCTGAAAGAGTTAGAAGAAATAAAACCACTTCTAACTTCAGCCTAATATTTTAAACACCCAGACTGAGACCTGCAAGAGAAACCCACACCCCCTCACCCCACCCCACCTCTCCCTGGGGGATCTCCGACCACACTCCCTCACCCCAAACCAAGCACCCCACTCAGGTTTCTCCGCCCCCAGACCTGACCACCTGACTTGACCGAACTCGACCCCCACCGATCCATCCCCCTAGCCTGGTCCTACTCCTCACCACCCACTGACCCAACCCTACCTGATCTGGCCCCCTAAACCACCCTACCCCTGGTCAAACCACCAATAGACACCAACATACCCTCCTCACCCACCCACCTGACCGGATTCAACCCCCCCCCCCCCCCCCCCAAAGACACAACCACCACTCACCGACCTGACCAACACCCTCTCCCCACCAACCCGTCTCCCCCGGCAACTTAATCAAACAAGCCACCTAACCCCTCCCCCGACACAAACCCCATCCTTCCCCTCACGACTCAAATCCCCCCCCCCCCCACCCAAGGGAGTGAGGTCCTTCCTTGTGTGCAAATGAACATGAACCTAGCCAAGGCTAGAAGTAGCTGCTTGACACAACAGGACTTAAAATGTAAATTACATTTTTGGGACAATCGATACACGAGACATTAAAAATGTAACAGATCTCTCCTCTGAAGTTAATGTCTACTATTGTCTAAATGCTCACAGAAATTGATGTACAATGGCCATGCAGACGTAGCGGCTGCAGAATGAAATTCCACGAGAAGGTGTAAATGGCCAAGAGCAAACCCTATTGTGTGTCAGTGTTAATGTCATTAGGAACAATTTGTGTGGACAATAGAAACACTGGTGCTATGGTCACGTGACAGCAACTCTTTATGATAAGAAACATTTATTAACAAACATCTTGAGAGCAGAGGTCAGTGAATCTGGGAGACAAAGATACTCAAAGGGAAAAGATCTCAACCAGCAAAGAAAAAACCCTACTTAGAAATTTGCTTGCAGGCAGAAAAGTGGTTTCATCCTTAAACCTGTAGACTTGCAAAACCAAGCTACGGGTGTAATGTTCGATGGACTTTTGGCTGGGCTGCCGAATTTCCTGCAGTGGGCCCCGCCAAAATTTGGCCGGAAAATGTGGCCCATATCTTCCCTGAAATACAACCAACTGGCGAATAATCAGAAACTTACTATTAGAAGGACTAAGCCACCGTGGACTCATCGCTAGAAACTTCCAACCTACAATCAGTGAATCAAAGGGAAATTATCAGGCTTGCCATGTTTCTGTCTCGAAAGACAACATTATAATGGCTTATTGGATTGCTTAAAACCATAAGTGCATGCATTCACTTTTATAATCACCTTTTCTTGTCTGAGTGAGAGTGAGAAGGCACTGTTGCGATTACAATTGGATGTTGAGGGGGCGGCACGGTGGCGCAGTGGGTTAGCCCTGTAGTCTCACGGCGCCGAGGTCCCAGGTTCGATCCCGGCTCTGGGTCACTGTCCGTGTGGAGTTTGCACATTCTCCCCGTGTTTGTGTGGGTTTCGCCCCCATAACCCAAAAATGTGCTGGTTAGGTGGATTGGCCACGCTAAATTGTCCCTTAATTGGAATAAATGAATTGGGTAGACTAAATTTATATTAAAAAAAACAAAAAACAATTGGATGTTGAGAAATAAATGTTTGTTCTTTCTTTAATTATAAAAAAATCTCTTGTGTCCATCCTCGAGAATCACAGTACTAAAGGAGTTAAAATACTTCATCTTTAAAATGCATCTTGTTGTAGTTCATTGAGAGGTAGAAAATAGAGGAAACAACCCTACCATCTCTCAGTAACATTTTTAAAAAAAATTTAGAGTACCCAATTAATTTTTTCCAAATAAGGGGCAATTTAGCATGGCCAATCCACCTACCCTGCACATCTTTGGGTTGTGGGGGCGAAACCCACACAAACACAGGAGAATATGCAAACTCCACACGGACAGTGACCCAGAGCCGAGATCGAACCTGGGACCTCGGTGCCGTGAGGCAGCAATGCTATCCACTGTTCCACCGTGCTGCCCATCTCTCAATAACATGAACTTTGATAGAACATAGGTTCAGTCTCAATTGCATCCAAATCTGGGCATTGCAATTTCAGAAGGATTCGAAGGCTTTAGAGAGTGTGCAGAAAAGATTTACAAGAATGGTTGCAGGGATGAGAGGCTTCAATTACAAGCTGGAGTTGCTATTCCTCAGAGAAGGGAAGGTTGAACGGATAACCCATAACTCTCCGGTTCCCCAGCGCCACATTTAGTGGGAACCCCAATGATGCATTGGGGAAACCCTCTCAGCAGTTCTCATGTAAGGGTTTATTCGCTAATTGCCTAGAATGCTTTCTCTGGGCAACTGCGCTGGGCTGGGAACCATCTGACATAACAGCAGCGCATAATGTCGGATATACGTCATTGACTGTAAAACACTTTGGGACATTCCAAGGATGGGCAAAAGTGCTATCTGTATAAATATGTGGGTCACAAAATTCAACAGCATCCACAGTTTCCACACTGGGGGTGTGATTTAATGGAAAAGTTTTGAAGTGTGGTCGCGATGTTCTCTCTGTGCCCACGCAGGAGAAGTTGCCCCACAACAGTCGGGAGAGGGTTCAGACCGGCGCCGGGGTGCCGGACTTGAGGGTCCCCACCCCCTACGAGGAATGGGCCCTGGAGGTCGGAGGGGTGGCCGAGGTCAAATCTGCCCCCACCTAGATGACCCAACACATGTGAGTTGTTAATTCCATACAGAATGGGCAGCACGGTGGCGCAGTGGCCTCACGGCGCCGAGGTCCCAGGTTCGATCCCGGCTCTGGGTCACTGTCCGTGTGGAGTTTGCACATTCTCCCCGTGTTTGCGTGGGTTTTGCCCCCACAACCCAAAAGATGTGCATACTTGGTGGATTGGCCACACGAAATGAAATGAAATGAAATGAAAATTGCCCCTTAATTGAAAAAAAATGAATTGGGTACACTAAATTTTTTTTTTTAAAATTCCATACAGAATGACCCATCCCTCCCACTGACCACATGGCCATTCTCCTGCAGGATCCTCATCCAACACAGCCTGCCCATCCAGGGTGGCACCGTGCCTCCCGCCTCCGATGAGAACACCACGGAGGGGAGCTGCAAGGAGACTACCGCACCACAGCTGTCTTCCCCACCCTCCACCAGCGCAGAGACACAATCCTTGATGGGAAATGGTAGTGAACAGACTTCTGGGGCTTCTGGTGAGCACCACACAGTTGCTGATGCACCGCAGGTGGAGGCAGGATTGCCCAGGCAAGTCAGCAGTCAGAGGTCTGCTAGACCCCAGGACTCAGCTGGGTCCCAGTCTGATGCTGAACCTCTGGGCCAGGATTACCAGGAGCTGATGCAGATGGTAGGGTATTGAGACGGGGATGTCAGTGACACTCCAGCAGATCTACAGCCAATTAGATGAGTCCCAAAGGCTACGGGCGCAGGAGATTACACTGGCAATGCATGCCATCGAGGCTAACACTGCTAGGATGGCGACTGCAGTGGAGAGTCTCGTGCACGACGTCAGCAGCATGAGTGGTGCTGACCAAGGTGTGGCTCAGTCAGTGATGGCCATGGCTGAGCGCCTCGACAGCATGTCTGACCCGCTGGGTGACGTGTCTCAGTCCCAGGTGGGCATTGCCAGGGTGCTCCAGAGCATGTCCGAGTCACTCAGGAGCATCATATAGGGCGTCAATACCCGTCAACACTATACTGCAGTCATTGGAGAGCTGCCAGGCCTGGCAGAGCCAGATGACACAGGGACAGCCGGGGCTCGATCCAGCTGTCCCTCTGTCCCAAGGTGAACCCCAGCGCCGTATGGGCACTGAGCGGGAGGAGGGGGCACTGGGTGCCAACCCGGAGCCACCCTATGGAGTGGCAGCGACAGCCACCAGCTCTCCTGAGATCCACCCCCCCAGACAACATTGCATCCCGGAGTCAGGGTGGCATGGTGGGGCATGTGCCGCCGGCACGTGGGATGGGATCTTCTTGCCCCAGGGCCCTCAGAGGATGCCCACCAGGGCATTGAGGGCCACAGGACGTGGTAGACAGCAGGATGCCTCCACCTTTGTTGTGCATCCTGGGGAGACACCGAGGTGCAGCAGTAGAGCATGGAAGGCTAAGCAGATCGAGATCATTGAGAGGGCAGAGTGGGGAGGCGGTTGGGGGTAAGTGGGGGGAGTGTACGATGAGGGGGGATTGAAGGGAGGAGGACTTGGGACGGGTGGGGAAGGTGGGGTGGCACCATCGGGGGATTGGGGCAGTTGGGGACATATATGTACAGCATTAAAAAACATTGCACTCGAGAAATATCCCAATGGTGGAATTTAAATTTAATTAATAGAAACGTCCAGATGGTGTAAAAATCCATCCAGTTCAATCATTTCCTTTACTGAAGGAAATCTATCTGACTGAGAAGTGACTCCAGACCCATCCCAGTGTCACTGACTCATAACTGCCTCCAAAATAGCAGCTAGCAAGTATTCAGTTGCTGCAGAAAAGTTGAAACGAAGCAAAACAAAACAGACCACCTGGCATCAACCTAGACAATGGAAACAAAAAAAGCCCAACCTCCCCACCCTGCAGACTGCTTGTCACTAACATTAGGGGACGTTTGCCAAAACTGAGAGAATTGACCCATAGACGAGCCAAGAAACAATTTGAAATAGTCACACTCACCGAATCACACCTTAGAGTCAGTGTTTGAGGCTCCATCACCATTCCTGCAGTTGAGGGGGAGTTGAAGGAGAGTGGTCATGGGAGTGCTCGGCATTGACACCAGAACCCATAAATTCTCAGAGTATTAAATCAGATATGGGCATGAAACCCTTGCCAAAGTCCCCCGTCAGCTGATGAATCAGTACTCCTCCATGTTGAACAGTACTTGGAAGAAGCACTGAAGGTGGAGAGTGCACAGAATGTTCTCTGGTGGGGAATTTCAAAGTCAATCACCAAGAATGGCTCAGTGACACTACTACTGGCTAAGTCCTGAAGACCATGACTGGGACTCTCCGATATTGCGGCCAAGAGTTGACACCGGCGTCAAAAGCGACGCAAACGACGCCGGCGTTGATCCGATCAAAAGTGCGCGTATTCTGCACAACGGAAGGCGTCATGGGCAGCACGATGGTGCGGGCCAGAACGGCATCAGAGATGCGCGCGGCGTAATTGACGCTACACCGCGTCGCTGTGAAATAGACGCCACCTGCACATGCACAGGCCAACGCTGGAAGATGGCCCCGCGCAGCGCAGAGGTTCCAGGACTGTGATATGGAGATGCTCTTGGACGCCGTGGAGCAGAGGAGGGAGGCCTTCTACCCCGGACACGGCCGCAGGGCCACAGCCAACACCGTCCGGTGCCTGTGGAGGGAGATGGGGAAGCTGTCAGCGCCATAGGCATAACACCCAGGACCAGGCAGCCAGTGCCACAAGAATGTCAATGACCTAGTCAGGGCAGCCAGGGTGAGTACCCCCCATTGTGCCCATGGCACCAAACCCCTACCCCCCACACATGTGGCACCGCCACCCCCCTCCGCATGGGGGATGGTACAGCCCCAGCTGTGACCCACATGGCTGCACCCACCCATGCCAGGTGCATTGGCAGGATGGCCTGTGAACCTATGCCAACACACACCCAACTGCTGGGCTGCAAGTGAGCGGCTAACACTGCTGACCTTTTTGTCTCCGTCCCCAGGAGAAGTGCGCTCATAACAATCAGGAGCGTGCCAGGATCAGAGGAGTCCACCTGAATTGCGCCCCCCTCACCGTTCATGAACAGAGGTCACTGGACCGCGCAGACAGACCTGAGGACCGGGGGGTTGCTGATGCCAAAATCGATTGCGCGCCACCAAGTGAGACCCCCCCTGCCTGGCCCCCACCTCCTCCCCCCACCCAGTCCCCCACTTCGTCCTCTCCCCCCTTCCCCAACCCCTCCCATCCCCCCTTCCCCACCTCGTCCCCTACCCTGTCCCCAACCTCCTCCCCTCCCCCTTTCCACACACCCTCCCCTCCTTCCTTCCCCCACCCCTCCCCTTCCCCCACCCCCTCCCTTCCCCCACCTCCTCCCACCACCCCCTCAGCCCTGTCTGCATGTCTAACCATGCATGCTGTCTTGTGTCTTGCAGGACCACAGCGACACCCCCCCGGCCCAGTCGAGTCACGACGCCACAGCCCCGGGGATGGAGACACAGGGGGCAAATAGGCGGGACACCATGACACAGGGGACCTACAGCGATATCATGGACACACAGGACACACCAACCCAATAATCCACACACATGGGACGGACAGCAGGACACCCACACACAGTGGACGGGCAGACAGACAGGACACACCACCCCAGGGGACCCCGGACTTCGGGTCCGATGAGGACCTCCACATAACGCCACTGCTATCTCCTACACCCTCCACCATCGCAGAGGCTCTCATCTCGGATGGTCACCTTAGTGATGAGGCTTCTGGGACACTCACTGATGCACACCACACAGCTGTCCGGGTACAGCAGGTGGAGGTAGGAGCAGCCATGGGGCTGGACGGTCGGAGGGCAGACCGCCCCCAGCAACCAACAACCGCCTGGACGGGTCCCGGGCTACTGGAGTTCCCCCGCCCACCCATAGTCCCGATGCAGTCAGGGACCCAAGGACAAGTGAAGGGGGTGACGGCCGGCTTCAAGCAGCTGCAGATGCAGGGGGAGGAGTGCACCTGCCTGCAGGAGCAGCAAGTGGTGCTGGTCATGCGTGCCTCCCACACTGACACCGTAAGGGTGGCGTCCGCGGTGGAGGCAATGGGGACAAAGGTGTTGGATATGGGTCACATCATGCAAGGCCTGGGACGTTCTGTGCAGGCGGGGGCCGTGGCCCAGGAGATGGCTGCCCTCTCACAGGAAGCCATGAGTAGAGCCAGCTGCAGATTGCAGCGGTGCTCAATGCCATGGCCCAGTCTCAGCAGGCCATGGCTGAGAGCATCGGCGCCATTGCCCAGGTGCTGGCCGGCGTTGCCCAGACGCAAACAGGGATGGCCAACTCCCTGAGCTCCATGGCTGCAAACCTGCAGACCCTTGTCGATACCAGCACGGGCCTCCAGGACTGGAAGCACCAGGTGCCGGGGTGCCTCGGGTGCTGGATCCACTCGCACCCCCATCCCATGGAGAGCCCTAGGGGCCATCGGGCACCCCCCCCCCCCCAGTCTGTGAACCGCGCAGCTATCAACTCGTCCCGCGCTCGCAGGCCCAGCCGGTATCGGTGGCCAGCCTCCTGACCCTGTCCAGCCCGTATGTCCCATGGCATTGCCCCCCCTCCACATCCTCCTCACCTGGGGAGGCCTGCGCTTCGTCATGTTCCCCCCACCTCCTCCTCCTCTGCCTCCATCACATCGCCCCTCTGCCGGGCTATATTGTGCAGGATGCAGCAGACCACAACGATGTTGCCGAACCACTCCGACGGGTGCTGGAGGGCTCCTCCAGAGCGATCCATGCACCTGAAGTGCATCTCCAGCAGCCCAAAGCACCTCTCGACCACACCGCTGGTTGCACTATGGGCATCGTTGTCGCGGGTCTCCGCGTCAGTCTGTGGCCTCCATAGAGGCGTCATCAGCCACGCAACCGGTAACCCCTGTCGCCCAGCAACCATCCCCTCAGCCGGGGGTGGGGGTGTGGGTGTCCCTCGAACATGGCGGAGATGAATGATTGTGCCAATATGAACAAGTCATATACACTGCCCGGGTACTGGGCGCAGACATGCAGGATCCTCATCCGGTGGTCACAGACCAACTGCATGTTCATGGAGTAGGTCTCTTTTCTATTCATGAACACGGCCCTGTTATCCGATGGTGACCGCATGGTAAAGTGCGCCCCATCGATTACTACCTGGACCATGGGAATCCTGGCAACCCCGGCAAACCCCGTTGCCCGGGCATCCTAGTGGGTGCGATTCATAGGTAACTGAATGTACCAGTCTGCGATGTCGTACAGGGCGCCAGTCACTGCACGGATGCACTGATGCACTGATGCTTAGGAGATGCCGGACAGGTCCCCACTCGGCGACTAGAATGACCCCGTGGCATAGACGTTCAGGGCGACAGTCATCTGGATGGCCACCGGGATGGCATGTCCACCCCCAGTTCCACACGGTGCCAGGAGTGCCATCAGTTGGCAGATTTAGATGACAGTTTTCCAACACATCCGGAGTCTCCTCCTGCATGCCCTGTCCAGAAGTCCTGGAAGGACATGCGGCACCAGTACACACCAGGCCTCATCGGGCGCCTCCGTCGCCGTGGCACCACCTCCTACTCCTCCTCGTACTCGAGCATTGGCCCTCCACTCTGAGCGGCTGCCACCTGCCCCTCTGCGGCACGCTCCTCTGCAGCAGCCTCCGCCGTCTTCCCTAGCACGCCCCTGCTCCAGCTCCCCCAGGGCAACATGTAGAACTGCGGCTCCCGTCACGGCGACCAACATTACTGGGTGATGACCAAACATAACCGTCTACAGGGGGTGGGGGTAGATGACATTTCATCAGTGCACAAACCCCCCTCTGCAATCAGGTGTCATGGGCTACATGGTCGCCACTGTTGTCAGCTGGCGCCTAGCCACGCATACCCTCCCCCGCCCCGACACCCCTCCTCTGGCCCCGCCCCCTCCCCGACACCCCCACCCCGGCCCAGGGGGGCCTCCGCCCCCCGAATACGGCACTCCCCGCAGTCATGGCCGTGCCGTCTCGTGATCGCTGGCGTCCCCCCCACGCAGACCCTACCTCATCCTTCGCCGGCGTCAGCCAGCACGACTGGTTGACGACGTTCTAAAGGATGTTTGATTCACGCCGGCGCGGTCAGGTCGGCAGGACTTCAGCCCATCCGGCCCGCAGATTTGCTGCAGGCCCAGGGACCAGCACATCCCGCCACTTCTGCAGATTCCCCAGCCCACACTCCGTGTTGGCGAGGTTCTGGCTGGGTCGAAATATCGGAGTCCCAGGAATCTTGCGTCCCCTCTGGCGATTCTCTGACCTGGCGCCGGATCGGTGAATTCCAGCCCATATCTGTCAGATTGGGCCTGCATCACGTAGTCAGGGGACTAGTAAGAGGGATAAATCTACTTGGCCCCAGTGTCACCAATTGACCTGTCATAGATACATCTGTCCATGTCAAATATTGGTCAGAGCAACCACAACATGGTGCTTGTAGAGATGATGTTGCATCTTCACACTGAGCAAACTGTGCATCGTGAATTAAGGGCAGCACGGTGGCTCAGTAGTTAGCACTGCTCATAGTAGCAGATTCAATTCCAACTTTGGGTCACTGTCTGTGTGGCATTTGTACATACTCCAGTGTCTGCGTTAGTTTCCTCAGGGTACTCCAGTTTCATCCCACAGTGCGCGTTAGGTGGATTGGCTATGCTAAATTTCCCATTGATGTCCAGGGATGTGCAGTTAGATTATTGGGTTAAAGGGATAGGGTGGGGTGGACATGGGTAAAGTGTTATTTCAAAGGGCTGGTGAAGACTTGATGTGTTGAACAATCCCCATTCTGCACTGTAGCGATTCCATGATTGTATCACACTACCAGATAGATGCAGAACAACAGCTCAAAACCCGGCGTGCATGAGGCACTGTCGACCATCAGCAGCAGCAGAATTGTGGTCAACCACAATCTGTAACCTGATGGCCTGGCATATCCTTCATTCTTAACATCAAGCAATGAAAAGTGCAGGAGGGCATGCCAGGAGCAGAACTAGGCACATCTAAATATGATGGCTCCACCCCTGATGTGCATCCTGGGGTTACACTGAGGTGCATGGAAGGCTAAGCAGGTCATGGTCGAGGATTACTGAGAGGGAATGGGGGGGGGGGGGGAGGTGTTGGGGATAAGGGGGGGAGTGGGGAAGAATATAGAACACAGGACTACAATGCATGCTGAACAGCAGAAGCAGCATGCGATAGAGTGAAGTGATTCCACAACCAGTACAGCTATCTGCCCTGAAGGAAGACTCCAGCTAGTAATTGAGTACAACTGCCAGACGTACAGAATCCAGAATCAGCCATGGACTTCAGTGATATCTCAAAAATGGCTGCATACCACTGCATCGCATTGGTCACTGCTGTCCCTTTCCTCCAGTTGGACATGACATTCATTTGAAGACAAGTAGGGCCTCCCAATGACAGAGGACTTTGGGTATCTCCTCCATTGCTGGATTTTCCCCAGGTGCAGAACATAATCAACTGCACCAATGCATCAGGTTACCAGCAGTGAGGGGCTGCCCGGTGGCACAGTGGTTGGCACTGCTGTCTCACAGCGCCAAGGACCCGAGCTCGATCCCAGCCCTGGATCACTGTCCGTGTGGAGTTTGCACATTCTCTGTGTCCGCGTGGGCCTCACCCTCACAACCCAAAGATGTGCAGGGTAGGTGGATTGGCCATTCTAAATTGCCCCTTCATTGGAAAAGAAAGAATTCGGTAGTCTACATTTATTTTAATAAGGTGACCAGCAGTGAGATTGATCAAGGCAAAGCCTTCATCCAATTGGCCTGCAATGGCAAGAACCTCCTTCACATGCACTCACTTTCCCAGTGTACCATAATTCTCTGCCAGTCCAGGTTGTCTCAGGTCAGCACTCCAACTCCCAATGCGAATCCTAGCTGTTGAAGAGATGCCTATTTATCACTCAATGGGATAGCCAGACAGAGCTGAAACAACCAATGCCACCTGCTCAGTGGGACAATCATTGCGTTGGCCATTAGATTTCTGAAGGAGTGATTCTGGTGCCTGGACCGGTTGGGTGATGCCCTCCTGCAAGTGTGTAAGTCATTATAGTGTACTGCTGTTGTCTCCATAACATGGTCCTTGAGCGAAATGGGGGTGGTGAGGCCCCAACAGGAGACAGTTCACTGGGAGAGAAGAAGGATCAGAGGTGAGAGCAGAGGATGAAGAGGAGGCACAGGCAGTGGATGCGGAACAGAGAAAACACAATTTGCGTGACAAGGTGACCTCTTCCTGTCAGCTCTCAGGAGAACACGTCCCTTCTCTCCCTCAGTCTTCCAGCCCCGCTGTGAAATCTAAATTCTCTGGAAGGCTTCAGTACAAACCTCCTTCAAAAAAAAGCAGCAACATAAATAATGGCTGCCAAGGAGGGGGTCTAAATGGATCCCACACTTTAGCTGCGTCACGTCTATTCCTGCCTCTGCTGATTCTAATTGAAGAGGAAACCTGTCTTCATACCAATTAATAACTTACCGTGGGAAATCATTACTTCCATCCAGAAGCTGGTTTCTGACCTGAAAACAAACCTGGCTCCTGTTCTCACCTCTGTTGCAAATCATCTGCCACATCCCTGGCAACTGTCAGAAGCTGAATCAGGGACAGCATGGTGGCGCAGTGGTTAGCACTGCTGCCTCATGGCACCAAGGTCCCAGGTTCGATCCCGACTCTGGGACACTGTCCGTGTGGAGTTTCCACATTCTCCCCGTGTTTGCGTGGGTTTCCTCCGGGTACTCGGGTTTCCTCCCACAGTCCAAAGATGTGCAGGTTAGGTGGATTGGCCACGCTAAATTGCCCTTAGTGTCCAAAATTGCCCTTAGTGTTGGGTGGGGTTACTGTGTTATGAGGATAGGGTGGAGGTGTTGACCTTGGGTAGGATGCTCTTTCCAAGAGCCGGTGCAGACTCGATGGGCCGAATGGCCTCCTTCTGCACTGTAAATTCTATGTAACTTCTATGTAACCCAAAAGATGTGCAGTGTAGGTGGATTGGCCACGCTAAATTGCCCCTCAATTGGAAAAAAATAATTGGGTACTTTAAATTTTTTTTTAAAAGTTGAATCAGACTTTGCAACTTTAGTGTCACAATTGATCCCAAAGTAAGATTCCGCCACATCGCCACACCATCATGAAGAACACTTCTTTCTACATCCAGAATATTGCTCCATTCCATCCCAGCCTCAGGTTATCTGCTGCACAAAACCCTTATTCATGACTGTTAGCTCAAGACTTAATTCTTCCAAAGCACTCCTCAGCAGACACCTATATTTAATCTATCATGAACTTTAACTCATCCAAAACTCTGTTGCCCTAGACTCTCAAGTAACGTTCACACGGGGCAGCACGGTGGCGCAGTGGGTTAGCCCTGCAGCCTCACGGCGCCGAGGTCCCAGGTTCGATCCCGGCTCTGGGTCACTGTCTGTGTGGAGTTTGCACAGTCTCCCCGTGTCTGCGTGGGTTTCGCCCCCACAACCCAATGATGTGCAGGCTAGGTGGATTGGCCATGCTAAATTTCCCCTAAAAATTGGAACAAATTAATTGGGTACACTAAATTTATAAAAATAAAAATTTTAAAAAGTAACATTCACACCACACAAGTAAGTACCAGGCAAGGGCCACATCCAACAAAACATTCAGTGGCATCACCATCTCCAAAACATCCACTATCAGCATCCTGGGGGTTGCAATTGACCAGAAGCTGAACTGGACTCGCTGTATAAACATGTGTGGCTATAAGAGTAGATGATAGACTGAGAATTCTGCAGTGAGGAACTCACCCTGGCTCCCAAAGACTGACGACCAACTACAAAACACAAGTCAGGAATGTGATGGAATACTCTCCAGTTGGGTGGCATGGTGGCGCAGTGATTAGCATTGCTGCCTCACGGCACCAAGGATATGGGTTCGATCGTATGGAGTTTGTGCATTCTCCCGTGCCTGCATGGGTCTCACCCCCACAACCCAAAAGATGTGCTGGTAGATGAATTGGCCACGATAAATTGCTCCCTAATTGTAAAAAAGAATTGAGTACTCTAAATTCATTTTAAAAAAGGAATACTTTCCAGTTTGCTGGATGAGTGCAGTTCTGACAAATCTTAAGAAACTCAACACGGTTGATTGGCATCCCGTCCACCACTTTAAATATTCATTCCCTCCGCCACTGATAAACAGTGGCAACAGTATGTACTATCTACAAGATGCACGGCAAAACCTCACAAAGCCTCCTTCGATAGCAGCTTCTAAACCCACAACCTCAACCACCTAGAAGGACAAGGCTGGCACATGTATGGGAACACCATCACCTGCCTACTCTTGTAGCCACGCATATTTATATGGCTAGTCCAGTTGCAACCCCTAGGATGTTGACAGTGGAGGTTTCAGAGCTGGTGACGCCACTGACCTCCCCTACAAGTCACACACCATCCTGACTTGGAAATATATTGTCGTTTCTTCACTGTCACTGGGTCAAAGGGACTCCCAACCCAACACACAGTGGGTGTACCTATACCACATGGATTGAAGTGGTTCAAGAAAGCAGCATACCAGCATCTTCTCAAAGGTAAATAGGGACAGGCAATAAATGCTGGCCTAACAGACGAAGCCCACATCCTGTAAAAATTTATTTAAAAAAAATATACAAATACTGTGGCTACAACGGCAGGTTAGAGATTAGGAATTCTGAGGGATGTAACTCACCTCCTGACTTTGCAAAGCCTGCCCATCATTTACTGGACAGAAGTCAGGAATGTCATGGAATACTTTCCAGTTGCCTGGTTGAGTTCTGATCCAACAACACTCAAGAAGCTCAACGCCATCGAGGACAAAGCAGTCTGCTTGATTAACACCCTAACTTTCACTTAAAACATATATTTCCTCCACCTTGGACGCATAGCAACAACAGTGTATACCATCTACAAATTGTACAAGATACATAGATACAAGAAGATAAGAGCAGGAGAAGGCTTTTTGGCCCTTTGAGCCTGCTCTGCCATTCATCATGATCATGGCTGATCATCCAACTCAATAGCCTAATCCTGCTTTCTCCCCATAGCCTTTGATCCCATTCTCCCCAAGTGCTATATCCAGCCGCCTCTTGATTATGTTCAAAGTTTTAGCATCAACTACTTCCTGTGATAATGAATTCCACAGGCTCACCACTCTTTGTGTGAAGAAATGTCTTCTTATCTCTGTCCGAAATGGTTTACCCTGAATCCTCAGACTGTGACCCCTGGTTCTGGACAGACCCATCATTGGTAACATCTTCCCTGTATCTACCCTGTCTAGTCCTGCTAGAATTTTATAAGTCTCGAGGAGATCCCCCCCCAATCTTCTGAACTCCAGCGTGAACAATTCCAACCTAGTCAATCTCTCCTCATATGACAGTCCTGCCATCTCTGGAATCAGTCTGGTAAACCTTTGCTGCACTCCCTCAGGAGCAAGAACATCCTTCCTCAGAGAAGGAGACCAAAACTGCACACAATACCCCAAGTGTGGCCTCACCAAGGTCCTGTACAATTGCAGCAACACATCCCTGTTTCTATACTTGAAACCTCTCGCAATGAAGGCCAACATACCGTTAGCCTTCTTTACCGCCTGCTGCACCTGCATGCTTACCTTCAGCGAATGGTGCATAAGGACACCTAGGTCCTGCTGCACACTCCCCTCTCCCAATTTACAACCATTCAGGTAGTATTCTGTCTTCCTGTTTTACTGCGGCGACTCATCAAGGTTTCTTCAACAGCACCTTCCAAACCCATGGCTTCAATCACCCAGAAGGACAAGCGCAGTAAATACATAGGGACGCCACCATCTGTAAGTTTCCCTCCAAGCCACTCACCACCCTGGGTAATTTACCATCAAGGCTAAATAGAGAAAGCAATAAATGCTGGCCTAGCCAGCAATGCCCACTTCTCATGAAAGAATAAATAATAAAAATAATTCCTCCCTAAATCACTCTGTTCCCCCCCCCCCCCCCCCCCACCCCCTCCACCTCTCTTCCCTCCTTTAAGATGTAACTGAGAACCAAGCTTTTGGTCATCTGCCTTAATATGTCCTTATGTGGAACAAATGCCAACATTTGTTTCATAACATTGCAATGTTACTTGAGATTAAAGATCCTATATAAATAAAGGTGATTGTTGCCATGTTTAAATTTATTTCAATAATCTAATGTCTCCGATTTAAAGTTTAAAACAAGATCCTTCACAAGCAATGTTACTACTGACCTCCTAAAAACCTTTATGCTTTCACAAGTCTTTTTATGCTTTCAGGGAACTGATTGCACTCATCAACTGCTAACTGTACAAAAGATCTTTTGGTCTATTCCGAAGATGCTCAAGGGAGGTATGAGTTCAGGTCACTAACACTGAAGTGTGACTCAACACCTCAGTTCCAGCAGTGCTATGTGAGCTCTCTAAGCTGTATGGCTTGTCACTTCCACATCAAGTTTAATGTAAATATGCGGTGAGTTATCACTTCACCTAGTATTAGAGCAAACAGATCAATTATTACTGTACCGTGAGAGAAGGCTTGCAGTCACCTATCAAAATCCTGTATTCTAGTTGCTTTGGAAAGGTACAGAGGTGTTAAGGGCATCAGATGCAAATTGATTTTACCGGACTTCTTCCCATTCTGTGCCATGTACAAATGCTGCTTGAGTTTTATTTTAAAATTACTGTGTATTTAAAAGTAATGCTCATAAGAACCTGCTCAAATTCCAGGAATTTCTCTGGTTCAGGTCTATGTCCTTTCATTATATGTCACTTTGCCCCGCACAAGCAATCAGGTCAAGGTTTTGCTCCCTTTACCCAGTTTTGAACACAAGGAAAACATACACGGGCAGAATATCTAACATGGTTACTAACATGGTTCACTAACAGCAGGAATGTCTTCTGTAAATGCAAGTATTAGTTTTGCCTACCAGTGTAAGTGGAGTTAGGAGCTGTATGATAATTTTACATGCTGTTTAATGGGAAGTCGTGTGTTAAGGTTAAAAGTTACATGTAAGCTGTTCTTGTTAGGTTTGAAGTTTAAAAGTCTAAATTGTTTTTCTTTTGTTCTAATAAAGTTTTGCTTGTAAAAATAACCAAGTCCTATTTCTCAAGCAATCGCTCCTGCAACAAAACGATCTTTCCGCACCGGCGTAAAAAATTTTTAAAAAATGTTGCAGTTCTCAGCCACTGTTGGGATCTGGTCTGACATCTGTAACATATCTAACTCCTGCAGACGTGATGGGCTGAAGGGCCTTTTCTGTGCACTATAACTCAATGACTCTATTGTTCACTGACCTCAAGGTCAAAATTTGTGCTGTACTCTTTTTTTTTGTTTATTAAATTATGGGATGAGAGCATTGCTGGCAAAGCCAGCATTTATCACACCTCCCTGTTATCTTTGAGATTATGCCACATTGTAATGCCAATGTGTTATTGGTTATGTCAATGTGGTTAGCCACCTTCTTGAATCATGGCAGTGCATGTGGAGAAGATACCCCCAGTGTGCTCATGGGGAGGGCGTTCCAGAATTTGACCCTTCAATCATAGAATCATAGAATTTTGGGCGGCACGGTGGCACAGTGGTTAGCATTGCTGCCTACGGCGCTGATGACCCGGGTTCAAATCCCGGCCCTGGGTCACTGTCTGTGAGGAGTTTGCACATTCTCCCCGTGTCTGCGTGGGTTTCACCCCCACAACCCAAAGATGTGCAGGCTAGGTGGATTGGCCACGCTAAATTGCCCCTTAATTGGAAAAAATGAATTGGATATTCTAAATTTATAAAAAAAAAAACAATAGAATCATGGAATTTATAGTGCAGAAGGAGGCCGTTCGGCCCATCAAGTCTGCATCTGCTTTTGGAAAGAATACCTTGCTTAAGAGCATGCCTCCACCCTATCCCTGTAACCCCACTGAACATTTTGGACACTACGGGGCAACTTAGCATGGCAAATCCACCTAGCCTGCACATCTTTGGAATGTAGGAGGAAACCAGAGCACCTGGAGGAAACCCACGCAGACACGGGGAGAGTGTGCAAACTCCACACAGTCACCCGAGGCTGGAATTGAACCCGTGTCCCTGGAGCTATGAGGCAGCAGTGCTAACTACTCTGCCACCGTGCCGCCCTCAATGGAATATGATAATATTCTCAAGTCACGATGATGTGGGAACTTACGGGTAGTGGTGTTAGATGGTGGTCCATCCATGTGCCTGCTGCCCTGTGTGATGGAGGTCACGGTTTTTGCAAGTGCGGTGGAAGAAGTGTTGACGGGTTACTGCAGTGCATCTTGTAAGTGGTGCATACTGTAGCCATGGCGGCAGAGAAAATTATTGTTTAAGGTGGTGGGATGACTTGCTGATCAACTGGGCTGCTTTACCTTGGGAGGAGTAGAAATTCTTCAGTGTATTTGGAGATGCACTCAACCAGGCAAGCAAGTCTGAGCATTCCAACACACTCCTGATTTGTGCCTTGTGGACAGGTTTTGGGGAGTCAGGAGGTGAGTTACTCTCCACAAAATACCTAACCTCTGACCTGCTCTTGTAGCCACAGTATTACTGAGACAGATTCAGTTTAGCTTCTGATTAATGGTGATTCGACAATGGGAGAAACTATTCCCATGGGTGGTAGCAGCAAGAACCAGAGGGGAAAACCTTTTCATGTAGCGAATGGGTAGGATCTGATATACAGCCAGAGAGCCAGCATAGACATAACTACTCTATGATTCTTTGAGTGTTCACCCGCAGGCGCCCCAGATTCTATGCACAAATGTTCTAAGGCCCGTGTGCGTATAATTGGTCTGGTGGAAGATGAGGGAGAAGCAAATGATTGTGCACCATCTGTCTGTTGTAGGACTTCATTCTCAGAAGAGAAGTCTTCACTCTCCTATGGGTTTGGGGTTTTGCACCCTACGGTGACCCCGGGCGGGTGAATCAGATGCTTCTGGCCTGCCATTTTTCATGTGGGGGAAATTCTTCTAAGCGTCTTAAAATTGCGGTCCAGATTCCGCCGCCTGGGTCGACGGGAATTGCGCTGACTTTCTCAACGAATATTAGTCGTTTTTAGGGGGGAAAATTCCACCCAATGATGAAAGGTCAGGACCTGAAACATCCATTCAAATATTTTCCACCATTATTGCTGCCAGACCTACTGATTGTTTCCTGCATTTCCTGCTTTTATCCCTCCAAATTCTCTTCTTGTTTTTCAAAATTATTTGATTATTGAGCAGGAAATATTAGAAATTAAAGGAATCTGTTTGAATTTAATAGCAGGTTAAATAATTTTTCTACACCAGAACAGATTATAAAATTATAAATTCAACTACAGGGTTACTGCTCTGAACAAAATCAAAGACTACAAGCCCAGGCTTTGAGTGGGGGGGGGATGTCTTGAAGCAAAAACTTCAATCAAATCATGAAAAGGCAAAAGATAATTCACTGCATGAAACTAATGTTGAAAATGAAATGAAATGAAAATCGATTATTGTCACAAGTAGGCTTCAAATTAAGTTACTGTGAAAAGCCCCTAGTCGCCACATTCCGGCGCCTGTTCGGGGAGGCTGGTACGGGAATTAAACCCATGCTGCTGGCCTGCCTTGGTCTGCTTTAAAAGCCAGCTCTTTAGCCCAGTGCTAAAACAGCTCCTGTAATAATAATCGCTTATTGTCTCAAGTTGGCTTCGATTAAGTTACTGTGAAAATCCCCTAGTCGCCACATTCCGGTGCCTGTTCGGGGAGACCAGTGCGGAATTGAACACACGTTGCTGGCTTTGATTTGCATTACAAGCCAGCTGTTTAGCCCACTGTGCTAAACCAGCCATTGTGGTGAGCTGCATAATTTAAAATATGTATGTTTTGTTTTCCGACATGTTTTCCTCACCTCTGTTTTAGACTTTCTGTACTTTTTCAGTTCTGGTTTATTGCTGTTTTATGAACACTAAGTTTGAGCTGTTACTGAATTGCAAGAAATCTGTGTGGGTGATGTCGAAGCACGATGCCAAATTGTGACACTGGGAAAGTGGCACGATGGATGAAGTACATGAATGATGTAATGTTTGTATATATACATAATAATTACACCTACATTCTTCTCTTCATCTGAAATTGCTTAAATTGAATTATTTGTTAAATTGAACTGAAACTTTGCTAAAATTGCTAAAATTGCTACCAAGATTATTTTATTTATGTTAAATTACATAGTGTGATTTACTGGATAATTTTAAAATTAGTTCTGTGCAAAGAGCAATTTCAAATTGTATGTAGTGTTCCTTACATGCAGGTAGGTGTCTCAGATCAATTTACAACAAGAAGGAAAAAGTTGCTATGTGTACAGAGCATGGGGAAAGGGGAGAGACCTCTTCTGGTAAAGAGGAAGGTTTTGAGTATGAAATCAGACGAGGAAGTGGAAAGGTGCTGAGAAGAGACTTCCAGAGAACAGAAATGTAGCAGCTGAGTGAAGCACCTCCAATGGTGTAACACAAGCAGCAAGGATTTGGAACAATTCCAAGGTTGGATGTGCATATAAGAACCCAAAGCAGGAGGAGGTCACTAAAGTTGAATGGGGAGCTAATGGTATTAATAGAAGATAAAGCTAAAATTTGGAATTGGATATGCTGGGTCAGGTAAGCCAGTAGGGTTTGAGGCTGAGAGTGTGGGCGTAGTGTGAATGAAGCCTCAAGTTTGGATTGAGTTAAATGTTGTAGAGGAATTGATTTTGGAAAGCGTTGGGGGGTGGTACAGCAGCACAGTGGTCAGCATGTTGTTTCACAGTGCCAGAGACCTGGGTTCGATTCCCGGCTTGGGTTACTGGCTGTGCGGAGTCTGCACGTTCTCCCCATATCTGTGTGGGCTTCTTCTGGGTGCTCCAGTTTTCTCCTGAAAGACGTGCTTGTTAGGTGAATTGGACATTCTAAATTCTCCTTCAGTGTACCTGAACAGGTGCCGGAATGTGGCGATCAGGGTCTTTTCACAGTCACTTCATTGCAGTGTTCATGTGAGCCTACATGTGACACGAATAAAGATAATTATTTATTTAAAAAAACAATAAAGGTTTATATGCTGGTTTTGAGAATACAATGGAAGAGGAAGGGGCAAGAGATGTGCAATATTGCACAATTTTACACAGGGTTGTGGAAATCTGGAATTTTCTCCAAGGCTATGGATGTTGGGTGATATGACTTTTTCAAGACAGACAGAGACTAAAATATTTTTATTAAGTGAAGGCTTAAAGGAATAGACATCAACGGCAGGTACATGAGTTGAAGTACAAATCAGCCATGAGCTAATTGACTGGTAGAACAAGATTGAGGGACTGAAAAGCCAATCCCTTTCCTTTATTCTTAGATTCCAATGTGGATGGATAGATGGATGGATGTGCTCCCAAGGTAAGCAGGTTCAATCTTTTGGAGAGGAAGACTTGCACATCTGTGATAACTAATGTGTTGTATATAGTTCATTCACTTCTGAGTCAGGAAAAATCACAATTGGCCATGTTGGAAGTCCAACATAATTTGCATTTCTTGGCGTTCTTGGACTGTTCCATCACACCATTCCTCACTGCCCCTTCACTTTTCCTTCTTTGTGACAGCTCCTTTATATAGTCTCTTTCTTGTTTCTGTTTTTATCATCTCTTTTCTCACCATTCTGTTTATTTGTGTCTTACTTGTCTCTTTATGCACAGTCAGTGGGGTGATTGACCCTTTAAAGGCAACACAGCAGGGTAAGGGTCACCTGATCTGGGTGACCAACCGGAATTCAGAGCGCGGAATTACCCCAGGAGGAGGCATTCTCCTAGGCAGCGGTATTTTAGAATTAGCTGCAAACATGCTGCTGCTCTTAAAGATCACAGTAAATAAATCCCTTTTTATTCATTGATAAAGTCTCTGAAAGTGCATCATTCGAGTCAGAGAGAGGCAGCAGTACCAGGTTTCAGCAGCACTGCCCTCATTTCTTGTCAGGAGCTGGGACATATAGACTATGAGCAACATAGGCTCAGGAGTAAGACATCCCCCCCCCCCCCCCCCACAATATCCCTAATTTTCACCCTAACTACAAAATGTTCCATACCTTTTAATGCCTTTGGTTAACAAAAATCTGTCAATCTTAGCTATGTACATGCGTAAACACCTGTTTACAAGCTTTGTTGATCTTTCTCTCTCGTGAACCCTTTTGAAAACGTGTTCGCCAGCTCTCTGGTTAATTCCATTTTTCAATTTCCCTTCTTCCCTCCCTAGGTTCTATCTCTTTCTTCGGAGTTCAGACAGATTTCTCCCTACCTTACGTCTGTTACCGGGCCTGATTTGGACAGGAACATTAATCAGAGTGGTCTGTAGCCAACAGTGACCCAGAAGAACCAGAAATGCTTCAGAATCTTCCATGTTTTCTTTACATTGCCTCCTGCTGATGCTTTTGGCAGCCTGGCTTTTGATTTGTTTTTTAATTGCCAAATTTCTGAGATAGTTGCTCTGTTCCCTGTGCTGAATTCATTTGCTTCCAGACAGACATAAAGTACATTCCTCCACAGGAAGTTGTGCTCCTACACTCTGCAGCATAACTCAACTGTTGGCCAGCGTGCATTCTCTCCAGACACAATGCTATTTTTGTAACCATCAATTAAATTAAATCTCAAGGCCTACATGGTGTGCACCTGCCTACGCCATGAAGAGCTAGAAAACTAATTTATTAAAAGTATAATAGTGTAGGGATTGTATCACTGCACTTGTAATTCAGAGGACTCGAGTAATAATCCAGGGAACATTAATTCAAATCCTACCATGGCAGTCTGAGGAAGTAAATGTAGTTTTTGTTTTAAATTCAGGAAATAATAAAACTACCATCAGTAAAAGTTTCCATGAAACCTGTCATAATATCCACTCATGTGTATCATGAGATGCAGACAGGCAGTGATTGACACACAGGATAACCAATGAACACACATGACACAGAACAACCAATCACCAGACAGGACACCACCACTATAAAGCCCACAGGGCATTAAGGCTCTCCCTCTCTTACAGGACACGGCTAGGGAGATAGTCGCAGTGCACAGGCCAATGAACATCATCACCAGGTGGTAGAGAGCTAGTCTGGTCAAGCCAGTAGGAGGTTATCAGTTAGGTTAATAGAGTGTCAACCCGCAGCAGATTATGTACAGCAAGCAACAGGTTCAATAGAACAGTGTTGGACCATCTCCTGTGTCGAAAGCCTGTTTCTCGTTTTACTGCATCCAGTTGCAGTCGATGTTAGACCAACAGAGATAACTCATCATGGTACCAGAGAGCTATTAACTCTAACGAACCTACCTCGAGTGAATCTGCAACGATCAGCACGCAGCCATCCAGCGACATGGAAAAGATCCAACCTCCTCCGCAACTCCGGATCTCCGACAACCTTGGCACCAACTGGAAAGTCTTCAAACAGAAGTTCCTCCTGTATATCGAGGCCTCCGACCTCGAGGCAGCATCGGATGCCCGGAAGATCGTGCTGTTCCTGTTGACTGCAAGGGATCACGCCATCCACATCTATAACTTGCTCACGTTTGCCGATGGCCAAGACAAGACGACGTTCAAGCCGGTTCTGCTGAAATTCGACAACCACTGCAACATTGCGGTGAATGAGAGCTTTGAATGGTACATCTTCCAACAGAGGCTTCAGGATAAGGATGAACCTTTTCGGTCCTTCTTGACCCATCTCCGCATCCTAGCGCAGTCATGTAATTGTGACTCGATGGCTGATTCCATGATCCGGGATCAGATCGTTTTCGGGGTCCAGTCCACCAGTGTCCAATTTAAATCGGATGCGAGATTGGTTAATCGTGACGACAGCACACCACTCGTCATCAGGATCCACAGTGAGGATTGAAAGGCGGTTTGCAGGCACGGTGGAGGCCAGCTCGCGTGTGGTGATTATACCCACCTGGTTTGGAGACACGAGGCAGTCAGCTCCTCAAAATCGAACAGTTGACTCTCTCCATCGCCATCAAAACGTGCATTGTCCATCAGCATGCCAAGAATCGTTACTCCCGCATCAGGGCGGCAGAAAATGCAAAACTAGTCTCCCATGAGGCAGAAAGGGTGCAGGCCATCACAAAAATGCAAGGCCTGAGCATCGAGGAGAATGGCCGTCAAGAAGCCCTCTGGTAAACTCCGCATTTGCATTGATCCCAAAGACCTGAATCGCAACATCATGCGCGAGCACTACCTGATCCCAAAGCGTGAAGAGTTAACCTGTGAGATGGCTCATGCCAAATTCTTTACCAAGCTGGACACCTCCCATGGCTTCTGGCAGATACAGCTGGACAAGTCCAGTCGGAAGCTGTGCACGTTTAACACTCCGTTCGGCAGGTATTGCTACAACCGCATTCCTTTTGGTATCATATCGGCTTCCGAAGTATTTCATCGCATAATGGAGCAAATGATGGAGGGCATCGAGGGGGTGCGAGTCTATGTGGACGACGTGATCATCTGGTCCACGAAGCCCGAGGATCACATCGCTCGCCTCAGACATGTTTTCCAGGGGATACATGAAAATGGCCTCCAGCTCAATAGGGCTAAATGCTCATTTGGTAGGTCTGCTATCAAGTTTCTGGGTGACCACATTTCACAGCAGGGTATGCAACCTGACGCTGACAAGGTGCTGGCAATCAATGCCATGAAGACCCCAGAGGACAAAAAGGCGGTCCTCCGTTTCCTCGGGGTGGTGAATTTTCTGGGGAAATTCATTCCCAACATGGCATCCCACACCACAGCCCTCCGGCATCTCATAAAAAAGTTGACAGTGTTCCAGTGGCTTCCCGCACATCAAGCAGAGTGGCTTGAGCTGAAGGCGAAGCTCACCACAGCCCCAGTACTGGCATTCTTTGACCCAACCAAGGATACCAAGATATCCACAGACGCAAGCCAGGACAGCATTGGGGTGGTGCTCCTCCAGCGAGACAACTCCTCGTCCTGGGCTCCAGTGGCATACGCCTCCAGGGCCATGACTCTGACTGAACAACGGAATGCCCAGATCGAAAAGGAGTGCTTGGGTCTCCTGACAGGAATAGTCAAGTTTCATGACTACGTATACAGCCTGCCAAAGTTCACGGTGGAAACAGACCACAGGCCTTTAGTCCACATAATCCAAAAGGATCTAAATGACATGACACCTCGGCTGCAGCAAATTCTTCTTCGTCTCCGCCGATATGACTTCGAACTCGTCTACACACCGGGTAAGGAGCTGATCGTCGCGGATGCCCTATCCCGATCCTTCACCACGCCGTGTGAACAGGGCGACTTAATTCGCCACATTGAAGCACAGGTGCAGTTGTGTGCCAGCAACCTCCCAGCCACTGATGAACGAGTTATACAAATACGCGAAGAAACTGCCAAAGATCCCAGACTGCAGCGCGTGGTGAAGCACCTCGCCCATGGCTGGCAAAAGGGGCAGTGCTCCCAGTTCTTCAACGTTAAGGACGAGCTGACGGTGGTTGAAGGGATCCTTCTTAAACTAGATAGAATCGTCATTCCCCAAAGCATGCAAAACATGGTCCTCAGACACATCCATGAGGGTCACCTGGTGGTCGAGAAATGTCGACGCAGAGCTTGGCAGGCAATTTACTGGCCTGGCATCAGTCAGGACATTGCCAACACAGTCCTCAGCTGCACAACATGCCAGAAGTTTCAGCCAGCTCAGCCCAAGGAAACGCTGCAACAGCACGAGATCGTGACCTCTCTGTGGTCCAAGGTGGGGATAGACCTCTTTCACGCAAATGGGCGAGATTAAGTGCTCCTGATCGACTATTTCTCCAGCTACGCGGAAGTGGTGAAACTGTCGGATAACACATCCAAGTCCGTCATCAAAGCCTGCAAAGAGACGTTTGCCAGGCATGGGATACCACTCACGGTAATAAGTGACAACGGTCCATGTTTCTACAGCCAAGAGTGGTCCCACTTTGCACGATCCTACCACTTTAGTCACATCACATCCAGTCCCCATTACCCGCAATCAAACGGGAAGGCCGAGAAAGGGGTCCATATTGTCAAGCGGTTGCTGTGCAAGGCTGCAGACTCAACCTCGGAATTCAACCTGGCGCTATCGGCATTCAGGGCAACCAGTCTGTCGACTGGTTTGTCTCCGGCACAGTTGCTCATGAACCGCAACCTGAGGATGACTGTTCCAGCCATCCATGTTCCTGACCTTGACCACCTCACGGTGCTGCAGAAGGTGCAGGGATCCAGGGAACAGCAAAAGATCACGTATGATGCTCATGCCACGGATCTGCCTGCGCTGGTTCCAGACAATGTTGTTCACGTTCAGCTGCCTGAGGGATGTTGGTCAGCCCCAGCTGTTGTCGTTAGACAGGCTGCTCCCAGGTCTTTCGTTGTCCAAATGGCTGATGGCTCCATTTTATGGCGCAACAGGAGGGCGCTGCATAAAGTTCCCTGCCCATCACCCTACCGCACTTCTCCGCATGTCATCATGCTTCCTCCGGATGTCTTGCACCACGAGGCCACCGATCTAGCAGCGATCCCATCTGTCCACAAGGCCACCGAGATGGCAGCCATCCCGCCTGTCCAGGTGCCGGTGCCCCCCCTCCACCTCTGCGGCGATCGACAAGAATTCGTCGCCCACCACAAAGACTGAATCTATAGACTTAAATCTTGTAAATTTTGTTCAGTTTGCTGTGTAGACACCTTCCCATGTACATATGTTCATTCATTCCCCACTTGTACATAGTTATGCATGTATATGCAGCCATGTTCCAAAATTTATTTTAAAAGGGGGAGATGTCATAATATCCACTCATGTATATCATGAGATGCAGACAGGCAGTGATTGACACACCGGATAACCAATGAACACAAATGACACAGAACAACCAATCACAAGACAGGACACCACCACTATAAATCCACAGGGCATTAAGACTCACCCTCTCTCACAGGACACGGCTGGGGAGATAGTCGCAGTGCACAGGCCAATGAACATCATCACCATGTGGTAGAGAGCTAGTCTGGTCAAGCCAGCAGGAGGTTATCAGTTAGGTTAATAGAGTGTCAACCCACAGCAGATTATGTACAGCAATCAGCAGGTTCAATACAACAGTGTTGGACCATCGCCTGTGTCAGAAGCCTGTGCTCCGAAAGCTAGTGTTTGAAACAAACCTGTTGGACTTTAACCTGGTGTTCTCAGACTTCTTACTGTGCTCACCCCAATCCAACTCCAGCATCTCCACAACATTTCTTTGAGGAAGAAGCTGCCCTCTGAGACAGTTGAAATTAGAATTGGACCAAATTAATTGATAACCTATTGCATAGGCCAGATGGTGCAGTGGGTTAGAAGTTCATCTTTTATTCTAGAACCTGTATTCAAATCCTGCCAGGTTTAGATGGTAAAAGTCCTCTTTGTTTGCTTTTAGGGATAAATATCAGAACGATTGTGAACAATTTCAATTGGGCAGCACGGTGGCCTAGTGGTTAGCACAGCTGCCTCACGGCGCTGAGGTCCCAGGTTCGATCCCGGCTCTGGGTCACTGTCCGTGTGGAGTTTGCACATTCTCCCCATGTCTGCGTGGGTTTCGCCCCCACAACCCAAAGATGTGCAGGTTATGTGCGTTGGCCATGCTAAATTGTCCCTTAATTGGAAAAAATAAATAATTGGGTACACTAAATTTATAAAAGAAAAATAATTCTATAAGCTTTCGGAGGAGCACGGTTGCACAGTGGTTAGCACTCCTGCCTAACGGCACCGTGGACCAGGGTGAGATCCTGCCCCAGGGTCACTGTCCATGTGGAGTTTGCACATTCTCCGCCTGTCTGCATGGGTCTCACCCTCACAACCCAGAATTATGTGCAGGGTAGGTGGATTGCCCCTTAAGTGGAAAAAAATGAATTAGAGACTCAAAATTTATATTGAAAAAAAAATTCCATAAGCTTTTGAATACTCATGGATAAGAACAAGAGTGGTCCTCGAGTGAGGGTGCTAAATTAGGGGAAAGCTAACTACAACAGAATTCAGCAAGAGCTGGAGAATGTGGACTGGGAGCAGCTGTTTGAGGGCAAATCCACATGTGGAAGTCTTTTGAAGACCAATTGATTCGAATGCAGGACAGGCATGTCTCTGCGAAAATAAAGGACAGAAATGGTAGGATTTGGGAACCATGGATGACAAGGGAAATTGTGAGTCTAGTCAAAAAGTGAAAGGAAGCCACATAAGGTCTTGGCAACTGAAACAGACAAAGCTTTTGATGGATCTAGGTAAAGTAGGAACAAACTCAAACAGGGAGTTAGGAGGGCTAAAAGAGGCCATGAAGTGTCATTGGCAAGCAGGGTCAAGGAAAATCCCAAGGCCTTTTCATATATATAAATGGAGCAAGAGGGTAGCTAGGGAAAGAGTAGGCCCACTCAAGGACAAAGGGGGAAAGTTATGGGTGGAGTCAGAGCAAGTGGGTGAGATCTTTAATGAATACTTTGCATCGGTATTCACCAAGGAAAGCGACAGGACGGATGTTGAGGGACTTTCGGTTGTGGCCATGGAGTGAGTTTCCCTGGCTACTCTCTTGCTCCTTATATATGTATAAAAGAAAGGATGTACTTGCTATGAAGCGAGTGCAGCAAAGGTTTACCAGGCTGGGATGTTAGGTCTGTCATAAGAGGGGAGATTAAATCAGTGAGGATTATATTCATTGGAGTTTAGAAGAGTGAGAGGGGAGCTCAAAGAAACATAAAATTCTAACAGAATTAGACAGGGTAGGTTCAGAAAGAATGTTCCCTATGGTGGGGGAGTCCAGAACTAGGGGTCAAAGTTTGTGTTTAAGGGGTAAACCATTTAGGATTGAGGTGAGGAGAAATTTCTTCACCCATTATCACAGAAAGTAGTTGAGGCCAAAACATTGTAATTTCAAAAAGGAACTATATATACATTTGATTTTGTTTATTGTCATGTCTACCAAGGTACAGTGAAAAGTATTTTTCTGCGAGCAACTCAACAGATCATTAAGTACATGAAAAGAAAAGGAAATAAAAGAAAATGCATAATAGGGCAACACAAGGTACACAATGTAACTATATAACACCGGCATCGGGTGAAGCATACAGGGATGTTGTGTTAATGAGGTCAGCCCATAAGAGGGTCATTTAGAAGTCTGGTAACAGCTGTTTTTGAGTCTGTTCGTGCGTGTTCTCAGACTTTTGTATCCCCTACCCGATGGAAGAAGTTGAAAGAGTGAGTAGCCAGGTGGGAGGGGTCTTTGATAATTAATATATAGCTTTGATTATATAGCTCTTCGGGCCAAAGGGATTAAGCGATCTGAGGGGAAGGCGTAATCAGGGTATGGAACTTGATCATTAGCCATGATCATAATGAATGGCGGAGCAGGCTCGAAGGGCCGAACGGCCTCCTCCTGGCTCCAGGTCTGGCTCCGTTCAGGGGAGTTGGGGTCTGGGTTCACTCGGTGGGGTTGGAGTCTAGGTTCACTCGGGGGGAGTTGGGGTCTGGGTTCACTCGGGGGAGTTGGAGTCTGGGTTCACTCGGGAGTTTTGGGGTCTGGGTTCTCTCGGGGGTGTTGGGGTCTGGGTTCACTCGGGGGTTTTGGGGTCTGGGTTCACACGGGAGAGTTGGGGGTCTGGGTTCACTCGGGGGAGTTGGGGTCTGGGTTCACTCGGCGGAATTGGAGTCTGGGTTCACTCGGGGGAGTTGGGGGTCTGGGTTCACTCGGGGGAGTTGGGGTCTGGGTTCACTCGGCGGAATTGGAGTCTGGGTTCACTCGGGGGAGTTGGGGGTCTGGGTTCACTCGGGGGAGTTGGGGTCTGGGCTCACTCAGGAGAGTTGGGGGTCTGGGTTCACTCAGGGGGAGTTGGGGGTCTGAGTTCACTCAGGGGGAGTTGGGGGTCTGGGTTCACTCGGGGGAGTTGGGGGTCTGGGTTCACCTGGGGGAGTTGGGGTCTGGGTTCACTCAGGGGTGTTGGTGTCTGGGTTCACTCAGGGGTGTTGGGGTCTGGGTTCACTCAGGGGTGTTGGTGTCTGGGTTCACTCAGGGGTGTTGGGGTCTGGGTTCACTCAGGGGTGTTGGTGTCTGGGTTCACTCAGGGGTGTTGGGGTCTGGGTTCACTCAGGGGTGTGGGTGTCTGGGTTCACTCGGGGGTGTGGGTGTCTGGGTTCACTTAGGGGTGTTGGTGTCTTGGTTCACTCAGGGGTGTTGGGGTCTGGGTTCACTCGGGGGTGTTGGGGTCTGGCTCCATTCGGTAACATGGGCTCTTGGTCCCCTCAGGGATTTTGGGATTCAGGTCCACTGAAGGGAGTCTGGTGCTGTTGGGGTTCGGGTACACCCGGGGGGAGATTGGGGGTGCCATGTATGCTTGATGTGCCGCATGTTGGAGGGGTCCGCATGTTGGAGGTGAAGGCAGGAGGGAGGGTGGGCGAAGTCCCATGTTGCTGGAGGTCAGGGGGGAAATCCAATGCTGGAGCGGTGTTGTGGAAAAGGAGGGGTTGATTAGTCAGGCGGTGGGGGTTCAGAATGCGGGCTGTATCCCTTGCAGGGCTCGGTCTGGATATTTAAAATAGTTACACTGAAGTGAGATGTGCTTTTACTTCTTCCAACTCTTTCAAAGTAACAGCTCGTGTAGAACTGACAGAACCATCCAAAGTAAGTGATTTAAATCACTTTTTCCATGGTTCCCAGCCCAGTGCAATCGTCCTGGACAATTGCTGGATAAATCCTTACCTCGGAACATCCGAGTGCGATTCCCCAGCACACCCTTTCAGGTACCCCCAAATCTGACGCTGGGGAGTCAGGATGTTACGGGGCTATGTTTTTTAAGTGAAACATGTATATATATTTTTAATTCAGAGTGCCCAATTCTTCTTCTTCCAATTAAGGGGCAAATAAGCATGACCAATCCACCTACCCTGCACATCGTTTTTTAATATAAATTTAGAATACCCAAACCATTTTTTCAAATTAAGGGATAATTTAGCGTGGCCAATCCACCTACCCTGCACAACTTTGGGGGCGAGGCCCACGCAAACACGGGGAGAACGTTCAAACTCCACACAGACAGTGACCCAGAGCCGGGATCAAACATGGGACTTCGGCACTGTGAGGCAACAGGGCTAACCCACTATGCCACCATGCTGCCCTTACTCTGCACATCTTTGGGTGGTAGGTGAGACCCACGCAGACATCATGTTGTATTTTGAATCATTAGTCTTTAGCATAGCTAGAATTTCATTATGCAACAATTTCGTTATTTAATTCAATCCAAGTGAAAACATGAATTGGAGAACACTTTACTTACTTCTGACTGGGGAGTGGTATTGGGAGGGAACACTTTTTCTTGACTTTTATATATTTTTTGTAATTCAAAAGATCAAGAGGTTTGTCCTTGAACTTGCCATGCTTAGTCTTCGAATTCCTTTGTCAATTTGAGGGTTTTAAACTTTCATTTGTCAGTACTTCTCTGCACATAACACACATGGGTTTTGCATCCTGATTTACATCGGCACAATTAAAGCCATACCTCAAGAAATCATCTTTGTCCTGCTTTGTTCCCGATTTCAGTATCTTCTTAATGTTCACCAGAGGCCCTGGGGCTTTGTATACAGCTCACACCAGCACTGCTTTGTCCTGCCATGGACTCTCATGTGCAGCTCTCTCCAGCAGATTCAGTTGTGAGATCTTGGCCTGTTTTTTCTCTGGCCCTCTCTTCATTATTACAAAATAACCCATCTTCAGTTCTTCACACAGTCCTGTTGCATGCTTGCTGGCAGCTACAAAATGGAGCAATCTCGCCTCCATGATTTTGCGCCCAAAGCACAGACGTCCAGGGCGTGTGGCACAGCGTACATTTTTTTTTTTTTTTTTTTTAAATTTAGATTAGCCAATTATTTTTTCCAATGAAGGGGCAATTTAGTGTGGCCAATCCACCTACTCTGCACATTTCTGGGTTGTGGGGGCGAAACCCACGCAGACACGGGGAGAATGTGAAAACTCCACACGGACAGTGACCCAGAGCCGGGATCGAACCTGGGACCTCAGCGCCGTGAGGCGGTTGTGCTAACCACTAGGCCACCGTGCTGCCCGTGGCACAGCGTACATGCTGGGCGCGATGCCGTCTCTCTGCAGCTGCCTCTGGCCGGTCACCACAGACATTCTTTGTTTTTACTTTGAAACTTTATTTCCAAACCTGATTTTTTCAAGTTTATGACTTATGACTACTTTTTTTCCTATAAATTTAGAGTACCCAATTCATTTTTTCCAACTTAGGGGCAATTTAGTGTGGCCAATCCACCTACTCTGCACATCTTTGGGTTGTGGGGGTGAAACCCACGCAAACATGGGGAGAATGTGCAAACTCCACATGGACAGTGACCCAGAGCCGGAATCGAACCTGGGGCCTCAGCGCCGTGAGACAACAGGGCTAACCCACTGTGCCACCGTGCTGCCCTCGACTTATGACTACTTAATATTAAACAATTTCAGTTGAACATATGGATCCTTATATTTACGTATAAACTTTGTTTTAAGTAGATACCCATTTCTTTAGAAATTTACACAAGCACAGAAAAAAGTATAATCTTGTTTTTACTTTACTAACTATGACTTTAAACAAGTTGAAGTAACTTGTCAAACACACACAATGTCACAAGATTTCTTACTGGTTCCACTGCATTTGACTATCCAAACATCCAAGTCATCTCTGTCATGTTATTCACCCTGGGGTAACACGGACTGTAACTGGATGCAGTTGTACTGGAAAGCAGACACCAAACTTAGACGTTGGTTCAATACGATTTATTGAACTTCTGTAACAGTGCACACAGCTTGCTGTGGGTTGACACTCTACTACTCTAAGTGTGCTGACTCTAACTAACTAGACCAGACTAGCTCTGAGCCACGTGTAGAAGGTGCTAACTGATATATACACCCTGACTGTCACTACAGTTGTCACCAGTGGAAAGAGGCAGAGTGGTGATGCCTCGTGTGTTTTATAGTAGGAAACCCTCCTCTAGTGTTCTGTCTGGTGATTGGCTGTGTTCTGTCCTGTGTGTTGATTGGCTAACCTGGACCTGGGTGTCTGTCACTGCCTGTCTTTATCTCATTATGTGCATGAGTGCATATTATGACAACCTTCTGCTCCTTTCTGACCAAAAGCACTTACATCGTGGTTTCCAGAGAGGGCGACACAAAGTGATGACTGTGTAGGCTTCTTCCAGTCTTGACATGTGTCAGCCATATTGACTGGCCTCGTTTGATCAGTATTCCTGGCTGACAAACCTGGCCTGGCTTCCCTCTCACTGTCCAGTAGCTGCATCCAGCGCAGTCATAGACTGTTGACCACTTCCTGACCAGTTCTTTACGTTGTGGGAGTGCAAGCGGACGTTGCGCCGGCTGTTGAACAGCTTGACCCCCGAGCAACAGGTGGCATACTGCCGATCGATGGCGGGTGATAAGCCGAGAGTGCACCAGGACGAGCACTAGAGCGGAGGCCCAATCTGGGGCCACCATTGTTAGCATCGCGTTTCCACATGGACGATCATCAGGCCCCGTCCCCAACCCCCGTGCGCGCACGCCGTGACCAGCGCACAGCCCAGCCTCGCGCCACCTCGACCCCTCAAACGCCGCAATCAATTGGGAACTGCCAAAGGCCTGCAATCTTAACAACTGCTTGTGGCCATTGGGGACTTCATCCCACGATCGGGAACGTCATAACCAATCGCTCCGCAACCTTCCCGATGCCCGCCCACGACCCACCCACGGGTCGCGACCCTGAGTTTGAAAAACCCTGCTGTAGCCTGATTCAGATAATTAAAACAAAATGAACCATTCCTCCTCCAACAACTGAAAGTTTGTCAAAATTGAGCTGAGCTCAACAGATCAACAAACGCACCGGTTCCATCTTCTGTCTGTACTAAGCTTGACTCAGCCAACAGTGGGTGCATTGGAATTGGTATCAGTGCCTCGGACTAAGGAGGGAGAGAAAAGAATAAGCAAGATATCCTACTCCCAGTTGTATTTACAGGGTTGATGTAAGGCTGCAGGTTGTTACGTGCTGATAGTTCTCACCACCATCACTTTCAAGACTATAGAATGGAATCCTGAAGACAGAACCACTGTTATATTTTTGTTGTTTGACACAAAGAGAAAAAGAAGTAGAGGTGCCAAGCTCTAAGTTTGTAAAACATAGTGCAGGATTTGTTAAGAGGTGTAGCTTCGACTGGGCAAGATGGTGAACTCTGCGCAAACGGTCCGCTGACGTCACTGCATATCACATGGTGTTTCACCAGAAGGCATTGTTACTTGAATACATAACACCCCTCCCCCTTTACTCCTTTAGTGCGAACGACTCTTTCTTTTAAACACTTTAACAACAGACCCAACTGAATATTCATACATTACCCCCTTATGTTATTTATACATATATACATTAGTTTGACGGTCTCTTTGGAGGACGTCTGTCTCTTTTAGGTAATTTTTGGCGTTCAGGAATTTGGCTCTTCGAGATTACGGAAGTGTCTTGTTCACTTGTTGGTGATACTTCTTGAGAAACTAACTCGGTATCTATTTCTGTTGGTACTGAAGATTCTGCAGTTACAGATTTGGCAATTTCCTCTGTCGTATGTCTGGGTCCTGATGTATCACTGTTCATACATTACAACATGAATACTTCTGGTGAAGACTTAGTGTATTCACTTCATGAAGCTGGTAATTGGTCAACGTGACATCACCCAACTCTTTCATCATCCGCCTGGATAGTATAAGACAGGGGTGGGCAAACTTTTCCGTGCAAGGGCCGCATTCAGAAATTCACAATTTTAAAGGGCCGCATAGTATATTAAGTAAAATAATTACTTCACCCGGTTATGATTCTGGGCGCCTCATATAGAACATAGAACAGTACAGCACAGAACAGGCCTTTCGGCCCTCGATGTTGTGCCGAGCAATGATCACCCTACTCAAGTCAACGTATCCACCCTATACCAGTAAGTAACCCAACAGCCCCCCCCCCCCCCCCCCCCCCCCATTAACCTTAAAAGAAAAAAAAAAATTTAATTTAAAAAAAAATTTTTTTTTTTTTTTTGTAATGACTTGGTGGGCCGCATAAAGACCTTTGGCGGGCCGCATGCGGCCCGCGG